>NC_056729.1:1069656682-1069985432 GCF_019279795.1 Protopterus annectens | reverse complement strand
ACCATCTGGGCTGAGGAATCCTGAGTAGCCTGAGTGGGGCTCACAGTCACTGAACATCTGCTATACATGGGTAAGGTTGTAGGCTCATCCTGTCCCTGTGTATGAGCCCTACAGTGTAAATGCTACTGACAGTACCACTGTGACATAAGACTGTCTTATGCACACATTGTCTTCATTGTCATGCTGACATCAGGCATGTGCTGTTCCATCTTTAGAACCTTTGAAAGCATAATAAGACCCCCCACCCCTTAGTATTCATACTGGTAAAATACACAATCTGTGAATACCATATTGGCATATACATGTTGCTGTACAGGGTGTTGCAGTTGCTGCCAAGTGATATCTGGAGAATGCAAAACCTTCTTGCTGAATAAGGTCTGCCTCAGATGCAGTGCACTCCATATGTATGGAAATGCACTCTTGTAGTTGTTGCTAGCCCAGCTCCCAAACCACAGACAAAGACACTCGGCACTTATCCATGTCTGTCAGTTGCTTCTACATTGATGGCCTGCCCTTGGCCTGAGCAGCGTCTTATGCTTTGTTCTTGGTATGCATTATCATATCAATTACCCACCTGTTGAAGGGTCCTATTATGGCTCTCCACAACACTGATATTGTACACTTCCTGCTGTACCTAGTCTGATAAAACATGTCCATGTTACCTTTGATCAGGAGATATATGCCATGTGTATGGGGGGCTTGTTGTATACCTCAGCCTCCTTGATGGTGAACTTTTCCATTTGTTTCCTTTGCTGTGGACCCATGGCAAGACATATACACTTATGAGTTATGCATGTTGATCAGTATGAGTGCATGGTTGACTGCGGATGTCTCTCATGTATGTGCATTGCCCCTTCACCATTTGATAGTCAATTGCCTGTGTCATTTTGCACTGTGACAATGCATTCCTTTCTTAAACAAACTACAGCAAAGAAGTGAATCTGTCCATTGCTCTGCACACCCTGTGCTCATCGTGGACAATATATGTTTCCAAACCTCATCCTATGTTCACGAACCAGTGCTGTGCATCCTTCGCTATATGCACATAGCCCACAGTATGCACTCCCCCACCACACAACTGAGCATGCCAGTATCATGCCATAGTGCTGTTTCCACATTCCTACATGCCATCACTCATGGGTGTTGAGTATAATGTAGGTTTGCATCACCAGGTATTTTGTCTTTGTTTTGTATGTCTATTACAAATTCCAATATCTTATCCTCTAAAGTCCAGATTACACAGTTGATTGGTTTAACATGTTCTCATGCAGTAATGCACATACACTTTATGCTGTGCTTATAAGGGCTTTGCAGCATGATGGTTATTTTAAGGGAAATTAGTATATGTCTCTCTGAATCCCTAGCTTAACGCAAAGCTGTATCCATTCTAAGCAGCAGCAACCTGTTTGTACTTGCTCATGCCAAGGTTAGGGGCATGTTTGCACCCTATGCTCATTTATGTCGCTTGGAAATCTCATAGTGCCATTGATCTCTTATATGGAGGTTTTTGGCAATTTCCCTTTGCAGAGGTACAATATGCATCCATGCGCATGGAGCTACCATTTTATAATTTCAAGTAACCTGTGTGAGAAGATTTGGCATCCTTGGGTACTGTAAACTGCAGGGCTTCTGTTTCGTATTGGAGGGAGAAGAAGATTTTCATGTTCTTCCTCCACAGTGATTTTCAGGAATGTTTGATGCCTGCACAAAGAAGCAATGGGGGATATAGGTATGGCTCCAAAGTACGCAATAAAGTCTACAGATTCAGGATTTTTGCTTGGAATTTTATACATAGGTATTTTTATATCCCAAGTAGACTCCAAAGATATTTTCCCAAGGTAGATAGCAAATGCTAGAGATGTGATAGGCATGAAAGAGATAAATGGGGCCATATTTTTGGGAGTGTAATGAGTTGGCAGACTTTAAAAATTCCCTGCAGACTACTCTATCAGAAATACTCTGCAAGGAAATTGATATAACTAAGGAAATGATTTTTTGAGCTATGATACCGAATCAAAATTACCTAGACATAGAAAGGCCTTGCTGGGTCTAATTATGGTGGCTGCCAAAAATCAGTTACTAGAATAATGGAAATCAAAGTTTAAACTAACTCTACTAGAAATAGTAAATATAGTAACAGAGATAAAACAACTGGAAATGGGAAGTTTAAAAATGGGTAGGAACAATTATATAGAAAAAATGAGAATGTAGGAACAATACATGCAGAATAACATTTTGGAGGAGGAATGAAGTTCAAAAGAAGGCAGGATTTGAATGAGCTATGTAATGTTTGACTGACAATGACTGGGCAGATTATAAGCAATATATAATGTTTGCAACTAGAAATATGTGAGTACAGTTTGATGTTAAGCTGTCAAACTCGCCTTCATTCTTGCTGGATGGGTTCGGAGCCGATCCTCGGCTCCGACTCGGCACTTGCTAAGCTCGAGAACTCATTTTACCAGCTCGAGGCAACCCTATATCCCATGATGCAAGGCGTGACTACCTCAGATCTCGTTTGCCGCTTCGCGAAGAGGTCTCTTTTTTTACCAGCTCAGGTAAATATTCAATTTGTGAAGTTTAGTCAGGGTTTTTTCTCCCTTAGCTCCTATTTTTCCTTTATTGAGTATATTTGATACTAATAGTTAATCTCTACCCTATATTTCCCTTTCTTTACATTAGGATTTATTCCTTTCTTCAGGCCTTAAGCCTCCCTCTCAGTTAATTCCTGTCAACGTTGTGTGTTGTCTGTTTTTTGGGGGTTAACTGTGTGACTGTTGTGTGTTTGTGCATTTGTGGACATAATTATGTCTAAGGAAGTGAAGGTCTCAGGCTTCAAGAAGTGTGACTCGTGCTGTCAGAAAATGTCTCTGACAGACGGTCACACTTCTTGTGTGTACTGCCTGGGGCCTTTACACCTGCAGGACTCCTGTGCCATTTGTCACTCCTTTAGCCAGAGAGTCCTGCAGGAACAAAGAAACAAATTAATTCTTTGTGGCTTGTTAAAGCCAGAGGGTTCTCCGACCAAGGCTGGGTCGGTTAAACCCTCTAAGCCATCTAAAGCCCAGGCTGTAGTGTCCATGCCTTCGGCTGTGGCTCCGACTCCTTCGGAGTCGAGATCGGCTCTGGCCGGAGCTGATCTTTCCACTTTGGAAGTTGTTGTGTCGGCTCCATCTGGCTCCGACACACAGATACCCATTACCTTGTCGGCTCCGGCCGGAGCCGACGTGTCTTTATCCAGTATTGGAGCCGATAAGTCTTCGGCTCCGCCTGGAACCGAGGGGTTGTCGGCTCCGATGGCTCCATCCAGGAAGAGATCTCGGTCTCCTTCCCTGGAGTGGATTCATTTGGCTCTGGGATCTCCTCTTTTGTTGGAGCGGAGCCATCGTAGCCGATCTTCAAGATCTTCCAGGCTGTCAGACCACAATTTAGAGAGGGTGGTAAGCAGACTGTTGAAGTCACAGGCACTAGCCCAAATGCTCCATAGCCCGTCTCAACAGACGTCTGCTATTTTTCATCCCCCTGAACTTCCTCCTCCGACTCTCCTTCAGAGTTTGGAGCCGGAGCTTCTCGGAACGGTGACCGTGGGTGCGCTGGAGCCGATACTGCCCCTTTCAGCTCCAATCTCCTCCATGAGACCTTCTTTGGAGGGATCTGGTCGTCGAGTCTCCCTTGTCGGCTCCGAGGGGGCGATTGGCATCGGACCCTTGTTCGACCCTGCTCTCCCTCTTGGAGCTTCGGCATTGGTTAGCTCAGCACTGACATTGGCTTTGGAGCCTTCTCTTTCGGTGGGGCCGGGGATTCCTGTTTCTTCGGAGTGGGATTCTTCTGGCCTCCCTGGGAGAGGAGCCTTTGAGGTGATGAGGAGTGTCCTAGCCCCTGAGCTAGGTCAACGGTCTATTCCTTTAGCTCCTCCATCTTCGGTGCCTGTTGATGTCTCTTGCCAGTCTCTTGCTCCCAGACCCAGAGATCCATCGCCCCAGGTTTCCCCATTGGGAATAACTTCCTCTTCTGAGGTTTCTCCTGATCCCGCAGCAGAATCCCTCGTAAGAGGACGTGTAAGAGGAAGCACACAGACTCCCCTGAGTCTACTACATCAGATACTGACTTAGATGAGTCGGAGGGTTCCCCACGGTTCCCCTCTGAGGATGTCTCTTTTTCAGACATCCTGGAACTCCTTAAGCAGAGGGGGAACTGGCCTTCCATTGACCCCTCCGAGGATGAGTCGGTATACCTGGAGGCTTTTGGATCTCGACCCTCCACCTCCTGGGTGTCTCCGCCTTTCGACCCACTCATGCAAGTAGTGGCTCGGAAGGCGTGGGCAGCCCCGGATTCTGTGGAACCAGTGCCTAGGAGGCCCTCCAAATTTATTACAGCCCCTGCAGACAAACAGTTTCTTTCTAAGGGCATCCCTGTTGATGCTATGGTGGTGGCGGCGGCCACCAAGAAGGAACTTGCTGATCCTTCTGTGCCTGTCCATCCTCCTAATAAGGATTCTAGGACCATGGATAGGTACGGCAAGCGGATGTTTTCTTCAGTGACCTTTGCTATGCGTTCACTGAACTACCTTTGTCACTTTACCAGACTTCAGAGAGACATTCTCAAGGAACTAGGTGAAGTGGTTCAGGATCCTTCGGCGACTGGGGCTCAGGATAAGATTGCCTCACAGCTAGGAATCCTCAATTCTTTGACTAACTCCTCCATGCGGCTCATTTCTTATGCAGCCGATGGGGCGAGTAGGGCCGCAGGCACAGGAGTGGCACTTAGGCGTCAGGCCTGGATGTGGCTTTGTAATTTTGCAGACCCCTTTAAGGCGTCCTTCACCAATACCCCCTTTGATGGTTCGGCTTTGTTCGGGCCTCAGGTGAAGGATACATTGACCAGGTGTGAACAAGACGGCAAGACCCTTTCTGCCGTAGGAGTCCATTTCTCCACCCCTTCAAGACCCTATCCAAAGGGTCAGAAGGGAGGGAAAATGTGGTTCCGTAAATCTCAAGGAGTCACCGGACACACGTGGTCAGTTTACCCCAGAGGCAGAGGGGGTAATAATAACAATAGGCACCGCCCTAGGGGCAGAGGGGGTCCGCAGAATCAGGGTAGCAGGGAGACTCTCCCTGATAAACCCTTCCGGCATCCCTGAGGTGTTGCCCCACTGCCCACCCTTGGAGGCAGTCGGGGGAAGATTGTCGCTGTACCCAATAGCCTGGCGTTCCCTCTCTCAAGACAAATGGGTACAGTTGATCATATTCGAGGGCTACAATATCCCTTTCGAGAGGTATCCCGTTCCTCATCATTCCCTTCCAGACGTCTCACCCAGTCTAAGGGAATTGGCAAAGCAGGAGGTATCAAAGCTCCTAGCAAAAAGAGCCATCCAAATAGTGCCAGCAGACCAAGTAGGATCCGGCATCTACTCAAGATTCTTTTTGGTCCCCAAAAGGACGGGAGATTGAAGACCAATTTTAGACCTCAGCAAACTTGTCAAGAAGGCAAGGTTCCGGATGGTCATGCTTCAATCCATTCTACCCTTTTTGGGCAAGGACAACTGGATGTGCTCAATAGACCTTCAGGATGTGTACTATCATATAAAGATTCACAGGCACTCCAGAAGGTTTCTCCGCTTTCGGCTGGGGTCCAGTCATTTTCAATTCAGAGCCCTGCCCTTTGGCTTCACTACAGCCCCCAGAGTGTTTACCAAATGTATGGCAGTGGTTACGGCTCATCTGAGACGTCAAGGATTCCAGGTGTTTCCGTATCTAGACGACTGGCTCCTCTCCACCACCACCAGGCTTCAACTTCTCAAGGCCAGAGACTACACTCTGCAAACCTGCAAACAATTGGGGATTTCAATAAACTTCGAAAAATCTTCTCTGTTGCCTTGCCAATCTATTACCTTTATAGGCGCAGAATTAAACACTGTCAGTATGTCAGCCAGACTCACAAAACAAAGAATTCTGGACATTCAGAAGTATGTTCGGATCATATTACTCAGCAAGAAGATCAGAGCCAAATTTGTCCTGAAGGTTCTGGGTCTTATGGCTGCGGCCATTGTTCTACTGCCATTAGCCCGCTTCCACATGCGTCTTCTGCAGTGGATGTTATTCAATCAGTGGTCATTCCAGCAGCTCCCCATGAGTCACGAGATTTTTGTCACGCAGTCGTGCAAGAGTCATCTAACCTGGTGGATGTCTTCTCCTCTGCTCCATCAGGGCCGACTGTTTGTTCCCCCAGTTCCGGTTGCCACAGTCACTTCGGATGCCTCTCTGATCATGTGCGGGGGGCATTATCAGGGCAGGATGGTCCATGGGACTTGGCAACCCATAGAATACCATCTGCACATAAATGTCCTAGAGATGAGAGCAGTGCTTTTAACGTTGCAAGCCCTCAGCGACTTTCTTCCCTTAGGGACTATTGGAGTTCAGACGGACAACATTTCTGTAGTCTGGTATATCAACAAGCAGGGCGGGACCAGGTCCTACCCACTGTGTCGAGAAGCTCTCAGACTTTGGCAATGGGCAATCTCCTCTCATCGGTTTCTGATAGCAACGCATATCCCCGGGAGATCCAACCCCTTAGCGGACAGACTGAGCAGAGCTATTCTCATGCCACACGAGTGGTCTCTCAAGCAATTGGTAGTGGACGAGATTTTTCAGAAGTGGGGCTTCCCTTCCTGTGACCTTTTTGCTACACCCCAAAACAGCAAATGCCCGGACTTCTTCACCCTCTTTCCTCTACCAGGCCATTCCCCGAGAGACTCTCTAACCCAGGATTGGCCCCGGGGACTTCTGTATGCCTTTCCTCCATTTCCACTGATACCACAAGTTATTCAGAAAGCTACCGTATTGAGAGCCAAGTTGATCCTCATTGCCCCTTACTGGCCTCGACAAATTTGGTTTCCGACCCTGCATCGTCATCTCCTGGTGCAGCCTTGGCATCTGGACCCAGTTCCAGATCTTCTGACCCACCAGTCGGGTCAATCGCACTGGGCCATTCATTCTCTCAACCTCACTGCTTGGTTGCTCCACTTCCTTCCTTAGCCAGGCTTCCTATGATCTCTAACCCCGTTAGGAATATCATAGTAGCTTCTCTAAAGTCCTCCACCAGAAAGATTTATGCTAGTAAGTGGAAACATTTTTCTTTCTGGGCAAAGTCTAAACACATAGATCCCTTTACTGCTCCAGTGCATTCAGTTTTGGACTTCTTAGCAGAGATTTTTCAATCAGGGTCTTCTTCTTCTACAGTTAAAGTCCAATTGGCAGCAATCTCAAATTTTCATGTGGGTTTAGCGGATCAAAACATAATGCCCCACAAGCTTTGCAAAGCCTTTCTGAGAGGTATATTTCTCCTGAAGCCTCCAATCAGAGATCCTCCTCCGCAATGGGATTTGAACTTAATGCTGGCATCCTTGATTCTACCCCCCTTTGAACCGGCTGCTACATGCTCCTTAAAGTTTCTTTCCTGGAAAACAATTTCTTGGTGGCTGTTACTTCAGCTAGAAGGGTTTCTGAACTTCAAGCCCTCTGTGTCCGTTCCCCTTACTTGGTTTTTCACAAAGATAGGGTATCTTTAAGACCTAATCCATCTTTTTTGCCCAAAGTTGCTTCCCAGACGAATCTTAATCAATCTATTGATTTGCCAGTTTTTTTCCCTAATTATTCAGACAAAGCTGAACAAAAACTTCATTGCTTAGATGTCCATCGTCAACTCAGATATTATTTGGACAGAACTAAACAATTCAGAAAATCTGATCAACTATTCCTTTCTTATGCAGAGAACAGAAAAGGTCTCCCAGTCTCTAAAGTGACCTTATCCAGATGGCTGTCTTCTATCATTTCCTATGTTTATCATCTTAGAGGCAAGCAATTGTCCTTAAAACCAAAAGCACATTCTACCAGGAGCCTGTCCACATCCACAGCCTTTCAGGATAGGCTACCTATTGACACCATTTGTGCAGCAGCCACTTGGGCCACTCCTCACACCTTTGTCTCTCATTACAAATTGGACTTGGCCTCCAGGGACAGGGCTAGGTTTGGTTCCACAGTTCTCAAGAGTCTGTTCCATTGAGCCACTCAGGATAGAGGTGCTAGGGACGCGGTCCCATCCAGCAAGAATGAAGGCGAGTTTGACAACTTAACATTTAGAAGTTATGTACATACCATAACGTTCCATGTTAGTTGTCTTCTCTTGCCTTCTTTCTTGCGTCCCTCCCTCCTTCCCCCTGGCCTGGACTGATCTTGAGGTTGTACCTTCCTTTTGTTGGGGGTGTTGTCACTCTTTCCAAGAGTTCCCAGTAGGAAGAGTCATTATTGTTAGTGGCTATCGGCCTAGTTTCTCCTACATTTAGTAATCTTCTTCCTGGGGAAGAAGTGTTTTTTGGCAGGGTTTTCTTCTAGCTACCAAACGAGATCTGAGGTAGTCACGCCTTGCATCATGGGATACAGGGTTGCCTCGAGCTGGTAAAATGAGTTCTCGAGCTTAGCAAGTGCCGAGTCGGAGCCGAGGATCGGCTCTGAACCCATCCAGCAAGAAAGAAGGCGAGAGAAGACAACTAACATGGAACGTTATGGTATGTACATAACTTCTAATTTTCATTTATATAAATGTATGATTGCCTATGTTGTAAGCGCTAATTTAATAAAGATGTTTTCTTCTTTAAAAAAAGAAAGAAATAGACATTTATGGTCTACTAAGATAGTTATCAGTTAAGGTGGGTAGTGTAGTTACATCTGAGTATCTATTTAGGTAAATAGGTAATTAAACGTTATGTGCTTACCATAACTAGCCATCTGTGTTGTCCATTTTTATTCTTCCTCAACACATTGGTTCAGATCTGATCCTCAGATCTGACTTGGCTGCATACTGTAGATGTTGGATTGAACTCTCGAGCTCCTCCCTCTAAGCATAATGTCTGTGTGTATCCCAATACCTCATATCTAGTTTGTTGCCATAAGTACCCTATAGCTAGACAGAAACAAGGATATCTGAAAGAAAAAAAGGGCTCAACCCTGTTATGTTCCAATAACAGTCCAACAGATTTAAGGCCAGGAGATAGATGGGAAGGAAGTTGAGGAAGAATGAAAATGGACAACACAGATACCTATATATGGTGAGTACATAACTTTTAAATCTAATGTTGTCCTTTTCATTCTTCCTCAACACATGAGACAGAGTCCCCAGCTACAGTGACACTGAGTGGCCCTAATGGAAGGATATTCCAGAGTGCCACTGAGCCAAAGGTAGCTCTATTTCTGGATATAAGATCCAATTTGTAATGAGTAACAAAGGTATGAGCATTGGACCATGTGGCAGCTGCACAAATATCATCAATAGATGTTCCTGACCAAAAAGCAGATGAAGCAGCCATGGATCTAGTTGAATGAGCTTTAGGTGGTTTTGGTAGGGAGAATCCCTCGATGGGAACAGATCCAAGAAATACAATCAGTGATCAGTAATCAATTTAGCTAAAGTAACATTAGAAACTGAGCAATCCAGTCTTTTGGTGAAAAGGAAACAAATAGCTATCTGATTTTCTGATTTGTTTTTTTCGGTGTAGATAAAAGGGCACCTGTCTGTGCACATCCAGGAGATGAAGCATGTATTCTCCTTTGTTTGAAAAATTTGGAAATAAGACTGGTAAATGAATGGATTGATTAATGTTTGTTTCAGAAGCTACTTTAGGTAAAGAAGAAGGGTTTGCCCATAAGGTATCCATATCTTTATGGAAAATAATGTAAGGGGTATTTGAAGAAAGAGCTTGGAGTTCAGATATTCTCTTTGCAGCAGTAATAGCTACTAAGAAGACTGTTTCCATGAAAGAAATTTTAAATAATTTTTAGCTGAAGGTTCAAAAGGTTTCTGAGTTAAAACTTGTAGCACACAGCAGTCAGATCCCATGGTGGTGAAGGATCCTTTACTGGTGGTAGAATTAGAAAAATGCCTTTTAGAAATGCTTTGCATAACTTGGAAGAAGCCAAGGAATACTTTTTGTCTCCTGTATGAAAATAGGAAATGGCTGCTAATTGCAGTTTAATCATAGAAAAGCTAGTTCCTTCTTTAAAAAGAACAACAAAAACATCAAGTGCTGCAAAAACTGGAGCAGAAAAAGGGTCAACATTTATTATTTATTTATATTTGTTGACCGGGAGTGTCCGACTGGACATAGGTCCATTTTCAGCAGAGGCCCGGGGAGAAAAGCTCCACAGTTAAAATAAACAGACAGCAATTACATTGGATTACATAGTGATTAACAATTTACATATCAATTACTTACAACATATTTACAGATGAAGAACATAGTACATCAGTAGACAACTAGAATCTTTATCTGTGAAGTACATAACAGACATTAGCAAATGTTAAAATAAGAAGTTCCTGCTGTATAATAAGTACTAGGCTTATGAGCATCTGAGCTTGCTATAATCAAGGTAGTTAGTGGAGTGGAAAGAAAGGTAGTGGTTGGATGGGGTGGGTGATATTAGAGTGGGAGATGAAAGGGCATAGCCAGCATGCTTTTAGGTGCACGTTTAGTAAAGTTTTGAAGTGGGTGCATGATGGTATGGAGGCAATTGTGGGTGGGAGGGAGTTCCATAATATGGCTATGGTGCAAGAGAATAGTGCTTCACTAGCAGAGTTATTGGCTTTAGTGATCTTCAAGTGATTTTTGTTGCTGCATCTTAGTGGTCTGGTGGTGCAATAGGGTTGGAATAGATTCTGGAGGGATGGGACATTTAGAGGATGGTTTACTAGTTTGTGGGCAAGTGAGAGTTGATACCATTGAAGGAGGTGAGGGAGTTCAAGCCAGCCCAGTTCAGCAAGTGAGAGACAGTGGTGACTACAGTAGGATACCCCTGTGGCGAATTTGGCGATTTTGTTGTAGCAGGTCTCTAGCCTGTTTAGATCACATTGCATTAGGTTGGTATATACTGGAGAGGCATAAAGTAGGGTGGAGATAAGGTGGGAATTTGCTACTGAAATCTTTGCTGCTTTGGTGAGAAATTGCTTATTTCTGTATAATGATCCTAGTTTTTTGTGGACTTTCTTTATGGTCATGGATATGTGAATGTCAAATTTTAGTTTATTGTCTATTTCTACTCCTAGCAATTTGGTGTGTTCAGTTGGGTATATAGTGGTGTTGTCTTTTGCTGTGATGTTAAAGTGAGAGTTGTTTTGAGTATGTTTGGTGGGTTGGAAGATGAGTAGTTTAGTTTTGTTTGGGTTGAGTATTAACTGGGCATCGGATAACCAAGTTTCAACAGAGGAAAAGTATTCCTGTGTGACTTTTTGCAGTTTGGGTAGGGACTGGGCTGAGCAGATGATGGTTGAGTCATCTGCATATTGTATGAGTGTGCCATGTTTGGTGACAGAGGCTAGATTATTGGTGAAAACAGAGAAGAATAGGGGTCCAAGGATGGATCCTTGGGGAACCCCTATGGAGACAGGTAGTTGGGGAGATATGTCATTCTGCCATGGAACGGATTGTTGGCAGTAAGACAGGTAACTCTGAAACCAGTTGGTGACTGATTGTGAGAAGGATAGGTTATTGAGGACAGAGATAAGTTGTTTGTCAGTGCCCAAAAATGAGCATCTTTTCCACTTGCTCTTATAACCCTTCTTGGTAGAGTCTTTTTCTGAAGATAAAATTATGGTGCTTACTGGGGAACAAAGCCTGGGCTGTCTAACCATTACTGGAAGTGAAGAAACTGTGCAGTTAGCTTGAGAGCCTGAATATTGGGATAGTTGATTCAGGAGGGGTGTGAGGAGATCTGGAAATAGTTCCAGTATCCATGGAGGGTAACAAAGATGAGAACATAAGAAAGAGAACCATACTTGTCAAAGCCAGAAGGGGCCAATGGTTTTCTTTCTGTAGAAATTTGGGAATCAAGAGTGGGGGATAAACATAATGAAGACTGAAGGGCCAAACGTGAACTAGAGCATCTCTCTGTGACTCCACCTGAGGGGGGAAAATGGCAAAATACCTGCTGCATTTAGTGTTGTGGGGAAGAGATAGCAACAAGGTTGTCCCCAATCACAACTAATTTCTTCTACTACAGACTGTTTGACAGCCACTCATGCAAAAATGACCTGCTTAATTTGTCTGCTAGCACACTGATTTTCCCCAGTATGTACACTGCAACTAGAAAGTGGTCTGAGAATTCATCCATTCCCATACACTCATGGCCTCTCTGCAGAGGGGTTAAGATTAAGTTCCTCCTTGTTTGTTGATACACCAGACAATAGATATGTTGTTGGTCTGAATTGCAATAGTCCCTAGAGGAAGAGCTTCTTGAAATGCCTGCAATGCTAATAGGATTGCACTCATCTCTAGTACATTGACATGCAGACTCCCTCCGACCCCAGTTGGGAGGAATCCATAGTCACAGTGGCCACTGAGGGTGGTAAAACAAAAGGTCATCCTAGATGAATGTCATCTGACTGGATCCACCAGCAGATGTGTCATTTGTAAACTGGAGTAAGTTTTTAGGAAAGGACAGTGGTTGTTGAAGAATAGACCATTAAACAGCTAGAGTCCATTGAAGAACACACAAAGTATCATGCTAAGGGAAGCAATACAATGGCTGCTGCCACAGCTCTTAATGCTTGAAGAACTAATCTGGGTGAAGGAAGTGGATGGGAGATAAACTGAAGGACCTGAGACCCAAGAGTGGCTATACAATGAAATGGTAGTGATGCTATTTGCATTGCTCAGATGTGCAATAGTGAATTCCAGGCTCTGCAATGGTGCCAAGTTTGATCTGGCATTGTTTGCTGTTATCCCCAGTTACTGGCAAATTTGGAGCAAATAGTCCCTAGACTACTGGAGGAGATGCTTGGAGGGGGGCAGTGAGGAGCCAGCCATTCAGATAAGGAAACATTCAAAATCTGGGCTCTGAGTTGGTAATAACTGGCTCCCAGCCAAAAGTGTAAATGTCTACTAGATCACCTGTCTATTTTCATGTGATAGTACATATCCTGAAGATGTATGGAGCACATCCAATCATCCTTGCAAAAAAATGGCAGAATGGACTGAATCATGACCATTCAGAACTTTCACTTCTTTACGTACTGATTCAATTTGCTCAGATCCAGAATTGGTCTGAGGTCCCCCATCGTTTTGGGCATGAAAGAGAAATGTAAGTTCTGAATCCTATTTAGTCTGGTGAGACATCTTGGATGACTCTGTTGTCTAGCAGCCTTTGAATTTTTTGCACTGCTGCTTTCCTCTGACTGGGTGAAGTGTCAGGAAGCTCTTTCCTTTTGCAAAGAGGAAGTTGGAAAAATAGAATGAAATAACCTCTGGATATTATTTTTAGCACCCAGGAATCTTCTGCTATATTTGCCCAGACATCTAGGTGCAAGGATAATTATCCCCCGACTGCCTCCAGAGTTGGACAGTTGGGCAGCACTTCAGGGGCACTGGAAGGGTCTGTCTAGAAACAAATCATGGAAACCCTGTTTTTTTGGACCTCCTCTGCCTCTAAGGTGATGTCTCCCATTGGAACTTCCTCCTCTGCCTCAGATGGAGTTGTCCCTGCATGAATCTTGGAAAGGTCCTTGAGATTTCTGGAACCACAATTTTCTTGCCACCTCTTTGATTCCAGAGAAGGTTCATTGAGGGGTAGAAAACTTGTTTCCCTTGGCAGACAGAGTATTTCCCTTGTATTTGCTGTGGGTAAGCATATGTTTTACCAATGAACTAAATAAAGATGTGCCATAGAAAGGTGCGTTTATGAAGGATACCTTAAAAGGCTTCAAAATATCACATAGATGCATCCAAGCATATCTCCTTAGTGCAGTGCCTAAACTGGCAGCTTATGGGGGTGCTTTCAGCTGTGTGACAGATCAACCACATGGAAGCACTGGAAACTGACAATAAAATGGTGAGCTGAGAGGATATTATTTTGAAATCCTCTGTAGACATGGACTCTGAGAGAGTATTTGATAGTTATTTGGTCAAATCTCTCTGTAGCCTCATGAAATGTGCCAGATAATTAAGAGACCTCAAAGCAAAAGCTGCTGAGGCAAAGACTCACTTTCTACATCTGTCCAGCTCCCTAAACTCCCTGTTTGGTGGCTGGACGGAGCAGCTCTGTTCTGCTAGCTCTTTTGTAGTGGCTGCCACCACCACCATAGCATCTACTGGGACTCCTCTGCTCCAGTGGGGACCATCCATGGGAGGAGCTAAAAATTTATCAGGTCTCCTTGGAATGGGCTCAACGGTATCTGGCTCCTTCCATGCCCAGCAGAAAACTAAATCAATAAGCATACATCAGGGAGGTAACCCAACATGTAAATGGGCCAGAACCAAAAGCTTTCAAAAATACTAGTTCCTCTGTAGAGGGATTTTTGAAGGCTCAACCTCTCTTTTGTCTGAGAATCTCTAATATGTCTCAGAAGGCAATATCATCTGGTGGTGATCTCGAGGACCTTTTTCCTTCACTGAAATTGGTATCCTCTGTGAGAGATTCCAGCAGGGAATCTATGTGCCTCCTCATGGACATTTTCCAGCAATGGATCTCCTCTGGAGGATGTTCAGAGGAAGTATCTGCAGACAGGGGGAGTTCTTCTACAGGAACTGCTTGAAAACTAGTCGGAACTGGCTGTCCCTGTAGAGTAGGCCTGATCGACTCAGAGCTCAAAACTGAACAGGGGGATGGGAACTGGATCCAATGAATGAGGAGGTGGTTCTCTGAAGAGAGAGATAAAGCCATTTCCATGACCTTGAAGGCAGACAGACCAAGAGAAGCCGTGAACAACCACACTGAAGCCAAGACTTCCAGTACAGGCAGACTGTGACCTCTACTGGATTGGTGGCTTGAGGATGGAACTGGACCTGAACTGTCTAGGGGCTTAGGCTCTGAGGGGTAGGGAAGGATCTGATAACATCAGACTTGACCCGGCGCCACAGATTTGATGCCAACACTTCAGCTCGGGGATCCATTCTGATCTGAAGGTATCAGAGCAGAACTAGTCAGGAATGCATTTGCAGTCAAAGAAGAGATCTTCTTCAGATACAACTCTGGATGTCTCAAGGCTTTTGGATCCTGGGCCTCCAAAATGGTGGGACAAATCAGCAAAGGAGTGAGAGTAGTATTAGACATAGTTGGAAGTCTCATAGATCCAATAGGCGATGGAACCTGAATGACCTCCATCTGGATCTGAGCTCTGGGAAATTTTTGCATCATCCTATCCATATCCACTTCTGATATACATCTGTAGGACCTGGAGGATGTGGTGGACTGTGGCCGTGAATGTTTCCTTGGAGTCTGCATAAATGCAGAACACAAAGTAGGAGAAATTGGGCCTAGTAAAAACTATGGTGTGTGACCTCTCTGAGAGGTGCCAGGCTTTAGATCCAAGGGTCTGGGATCTGAATTAGGTGCTATAGGACTAGCAGATATAATAATTGGATCTGAAGGTTTTGGGTTTCATGATTTTGAATCCAAGGATTTTTGGATCTTAGCTGGTGGCTCCAACTAAGTTCTAGGCGACTTCAGCAGGGAACAGTTTCTGTGCTCTGATGGAGCATACTTAGAAGATTTGGCAAGGATTTGAGGCCCAGAAGAAGTTGCAGCAGAAGGAAGTAGGCCCTTCAATATTAACTTGTCGCATTGGTTGGCCAGAGCCCTTGGATTAAATGTGGAACAAATGCTGCAGTTGGTATCCATGTGGCCATCTCTGAGACAATAAATGCACTCCTTTTGGGCATCTGAGGACAGAATTTATACCTACGATAAGTGCATTTTTTGAACCCTGTCAGTTTTTCAGACATGACTGAGGGCATTTAATGCTAATACAAAACAGTACACTAACAAGCTAGAAGATAAAAAATGTGTAATATATATATATATATATATATATATATATATATATATATATATATATAAATACTGACAAAGAATTCACTAATTTCCTCGCTCAAGAGAGGAACCTGCATCTGAGCATGGTAGTGGCAAACAAGATCTGAGGTATTGGAGATGAACTAATGTATTATGGCCAGAGGGAGGAGCTCAAGAGTTGGATCCAAAGTCTAGAATATGCTTCTGAGTTGGATCCAAGTATTGGATCCAAACCCATGTGTTGAGGAAGAATGAAAAGGACAACATAGATCTTGGGTTTAAATGCAACTGTGAAGAGTACAGCTTGGCAACCTTGCGTAACAGTAGTGTTGACAGTATATGTAGAGCATATAGGATAAGTTAAACAATGTTGTGCAGATAGGGGCTGTTATGTGCTACTTTTAGGATGCTAGGCTCTCAGCGCTCACCATTTTATGGAGGTAAACACAGATGCTGCAACTGTACATATCAAGAGTGTATTCACTGATAGAAGGTGGGTGAGTCGGTTATATTAGAAAAAGTTACAAATAAATGTGCCCACTTCACTGGAGTGCACATTTCAATCCAGCTGCACTAAACACAGTTCTGCACAATGTAAAAGTAACAGGGAAAATTAAAGGAAAATGCAATCTGAGGGTCATGCTGCTCACCGCTAGAAGTCTAAATCTCAAAATGCACTCGCTCGAAGCACTCCTTAAAATGGAGAACATCGACATTTGTGCTGTAACAGAGACCTAGTTCAAGGCAGCAGAAAGCAACCCTGCATTACCAGGTTATAACTCATTCCACACCTTTTGGCCCCAGAATTTGGACCGAAGCTCCAAGATGATGGTGTTTCTGTATTCATAAAGGATGCACACACCTCCAGACTGGTAGCCCAACATAACCCATCAGAGATACGTCAGGTGCAGCTAACACTGGGTAAGACAGCAATTTAGGTTGTAGCCTGTTATAGGTCCCCAACCATGTCCCAAGACTCACACTCCACATTCATAAGCACCCTGGACAATATTAGGGTCCAACCTAACACTCTCATACTTGGCAACTTCAACTACCCCTCCATTAACTGAGAAAACTACTCATGTACCAATACACTTGCACAACGTTTCCTGGAATTCATTAATTCCAATGCCCTGGACCAGCTCATTCTTACCCCCATTAGAGGTAGCAACATCCTTGACCTGGTCATTACTAATATGGGCGACCGTTGCTGTACACCAATAGTCAACTCCTCCCTGGTTAGATCTGACCACAAACTAATCACCTTGGAAATCCACATCCCGCCCACCCCATCACCCCCCACAAAGGTAACCGCCATGAAAAACTTCTCCAAAGATAACTTTGGGCTCCTAAAAACAGAGGTGGTTAATTTCACGTCACCATGCAAATGAAGAATAGTTACATGACCACTGAATCATACACCAATGCACTATACGAACACATACACAAATGCATGATCTCGCTATACCCAATAGAACCAAGACACTCTCCTCCAAAAAAAGAAAGCCAATTTGATGATCCCCTGCCATAAACAAACTCTACAACAGAAGGAGTAAACTGATGCTGAATAAGGTGAAGTTCCAAGACTAGTAAAACTCCCTTATCAGCCTCAACAAAAAGTTGAAATCCATCATCAAATCCTCTAAAGCTAGCTATGAAAACAGAATTGCAGCAGATAGTAAAGACAACCACAAGGCATTCTATAGTTATGTAAAGAATCTCCATGGCAATACCCAGATTTCTGAGCTACTGCACAATGGTACCTCCTATACCGAGCCAACAGAAATTGCCAATATATTGGCGACAGATTCAGTGCCAACTTTACCCCTCCTCCCCCCAAAAGACCAATCACAATACCAGTAGATTGCCAGGCACTCAGTATTACTGCTGCACAGGTTAAAACAGCACTGTCCAAGTCCAAGAATACAGCTTCCATGGAACCTGACAATATCCCTGGCTGTGTTCTACATGAACTACAGAATGAACTGTGTGCCCTGTTCAATCACAGCCTAATCTCAGGCTTTGTCCCTACCGAATGGCACACTACTACAGTCATCCTTCTCCACAAAGGAGGAGCAACTACAGACTCTGGGAACTATCGCCCCATTAGCCTGACAAGTCTAATATGCAAAGCTACGGAATGCATCATCATGGACCTAATAAGCAAGGATATAGGGAATCTCCAAAGTCTGGAATCCACACAGTTTGGTTTTGTGAAGGGTAAATCACACCTGCTCAACTTGGTCGACTTCTTTGAGCCAGTCAAGAGAGCTGTGGATGAAGGCAAGGTGGTTCATACAGCCTACCTTGATCTGTCCAAGGCCTTTGATACCATTCTCCACTCAGCAATCATAGAAAAACTCAATAAGCTAGTCATCAACCCTTATATCACTAGGTGGGTTGCAAACTGGCTCACAGATAGAAGCCAAAGTGTGAAAGTAGCTGACTCCAAGTCAGACTGCTGATCAGTCAAGTGTGGAGTCCCACAGGGATTGGTCTTGGGTCCTCTCCTCTTTGGTATCTACTTCTCATAATTCCAGGTCAACATGAAGGGAATCTGGCTGACAAAGTTCACAGATGATTGCAAGTTGGGAGCCATTATTAACTCCCCAAGTGATGTTGACATCCTACAGAAAGGCCTCACTGAGACCAACGACTGGTGTCAGAACCATGGCCTTAAGCTCAATGCCAAAAAATGTGTCGTCATCCCCTTTGGAAAAAACCCAGTTCCCATAAATTACCACATCGATGGTAGTCCATTGAACACAGAAGGTGTTATAAGAGATCTGGGAACACAGGTTGACAGCAACCTCTCTTTTGACCACCACATTTACACTGTGATCAGAAAGTCCTTCTATGTTCCACATGTCATTACCAAGTGTTTTGCATTCAGGAAGAAAGAGGTCATTGTCTCCGTCTACTCTTCCCCCATTAGGCCAGTCGTCGAGTACAATGCCCCATTTGGCATGTACCTCACTAGACACCTGCAACAACTGGAGAGGCCGCAAAAGTACCCAACGAAGAGGATCCTAGGCCTTAAACACTTGTCCTATATAGACAGACTCAAAAAACTCCAACTATTCTCTGTCTCATACTGCCTACTTAGAGGCAATCTCTGCTTGACATACAAAGCCATGTCTGACGCAGCTCTGTTAGAAATGCTAAATCTAAAGAAATCCCAATCCCTCCACAACACACGCTCCAGAGACCTCAGCCTCATTACCACACTCAACAGAACATGCTGGAGGGACAGGTTCATAACCCAGAGACTGCCCATGCTATGGAATAGACTTCCAATACATGTCAAACAGAGCACCTCACTGGCCCTCTTCAAGATAAATCTTGATGAGGTGATGGGAAATAGAAAATTCACCCCGGGGATCACTCTACTGGCTCTACTCGACAGAGGCACTGGGAACTAAGGTCAGGTGGCACGATGCCAGGGTAATCCTATGGGCTAGGCTTGTAAAGGTTCTAGGGCCATTAGCCTAGTACACACCTATGAACCTATGAAAAATAAATGAAAAACAGATAAGCTTTTACTAATGGTGTTCATCTTCCCCAAGACTGTACCTCTGATTTTTACTTTTTTTTTTGCCTTTGTTGTCACGTAAAATGTGGAGTGCTTTTTAACCATAATAATTATTTTAATAAAAGTTAACATACTCACTTAAATGTGTAAAATATGGAATGAAGTATTTTATTAATACAGTAAACTCTCAATTAACCGGAACTCAAGCAACTGGCAAAAAAAAAATTTGAAGAAATACAGTACAATTTTCATGTGTTGCACTTTCTGTTTTTCCTCCACAGAAATATACCTTACGTTTTTAGAGTTTAAAGTTTTAAAAAGGAAGATAGGAATAAATTCCCTCTCTCCCCAACCTGAGAACAAGTCAAACCAAACAAATAGTATAGGGTACAGTATTAGACAGGCCTATTTTTAATAGTAACTCTCAAGCAACCAGAAACTGCAGCTGTCCAGCATCTACTAATCTCCATGGGTGCCAGTTAACTGAGAGTTGACTGCACATTTATTATTTATTAATTATTAGTAAGTCCTACTGGTGACAGGTTAGAATTGTTGCAGAATGTAAATTTTCCCCATTCAAGGTAAAACCCGTGATGTAACACTTCCTTCTATAAAGATCATTAAAATGTTTTGGCCTAGGTAAATCTAATCCAACTAATTGGAGACCTAATGAAATGAATGTGTCCTCCTTACCTTGTTGACCCCATCTCACATGTCAACACATTTGTGAATAACTTCTATACCCCCTCAAAGCATGCATTGAGGAATCAGTCCCCATAAGACACAAACACAATATGAAATTCGGGAATAAACCCCTATAGTGGAACCCTAGTATAAACAAACTATACAATACGAAGAAGAATCTCATGGCCCATAAAAGCAAATACATCATCATCTAGAGAGCAACTAAGAAAGATAAAAAAAGAAGTCAGAAACAAAACTAAATCCTCCAAACGTAAATGAGTATTATGCATTGCTACCTCTGTTGAACAACCACAAAGCCTTCTACAGCTATGTCAGAAACTCGAAAGTTAATGCCCAACAATGCTCAAAGTTAATACAAAACAACAACACTTACTCAACCCTGAGGACATAACCATAATTTTAACTGACAAATTTAGCCTTAACTTTATTCCCCTAACTTCCCCCAGCTTATTAATGCAAACTCAGAGCAGATCTGGAATGCTGTCTCCAAAGCCAAAACCATTTACTTCATGGGTCCTGATAATGTGCCAGGCTGCCTTCTTGGAGTTGTGCCAGAGGAATGGAGAACTAAAACAGTCATCCCATGCCATAATGGAAGATCTACTACTGATACAGGAAACTACATACCTATAAGCCTTATCAGCCTTATTTACATGGAACACATCATGATAGAGCTTATTAACAAGGATATAGGCAGTCAGCAAGACCTGGACCCAAACCAGTTTGGGTTCGTGAATGGTAAGTCCTGCCTTTTGAACCTCATGAACTTCCTTGAGTATGACATTGATGCATCAGACTCAGGCAAATCAATTCACACTGCCTACTTAGAGCCTGCCAAGGCCTTTGACAACACCCCACATTCTGGCATTATCGATAAGGTTATCAAACTAAATGTAAACTCCTGTATTATCCACTAGATATCAAACTGTTTAACTAGCAGAATTAAATCTTAAATTTAAATTAAGTAAACTGTATCTCAGGGTTAATTTGTATTTAATGAGATATTATATTAGGGAATGATTTTCCCAGTATCTTTGTTGAATTGAATTTCTTTGCTTATCTGCTGGCTGGTGGTCATACTATTCTCAGCGTCAACTCATACTTTGATAGAGTTTCTAAAGTGAAACAGAAATACTTTTTCTCCTATTGTTTTAAATATACACCCATCTTTCACTGTTTGTTTTTTCTTCCTTCCTTGGGTATTTCAATATTTGTCCAAGCTACCTGGGACTGTCCTCATTCTGTAAACAGATATCAGCTGTCCAGTGAACTCTACTCATACTCTTCTCAAAGTCACCTTAGCACAGCAAAAGCAAGCAAAAAGAAAAAACTCTTAAGGTGCATTTTCTACTTATCTTGAAAATTGTGCTTTAGTGCCATAAAACTTCCACTTTCCTGCGTTATAACTATAGTAAGGCAGGCATCTCCATGGCTGATGTTTGCATGACTCATCCTCTCAAAAAATTCCCATTTCCAGGGTCTATATTACATCAGCGAATGCTTAAAAAAGCAAATGCTGATTGATCAAACTTATGTAAGCGAAAGCTTACAATCTCAAACTGTCAGAACAGCGATTTTTTTTCCTAGGGAAAACAAAATCGCTGATCCAAAACACATACACACAACACAAGCACACCAAACAAACAGCAATCCACACACATACACCTAAAATCTGACACCTAACCCTACACTAAACTATACACACACCACTAACTATCCACTTACCTTAACCCAAACCCTAACCCTAAGGTTCATCACTATCACACACTCACCTCACCCACTCCCTAACCCTAACTCACCTAACCCGCCTTAACCCTCATGTCCACTTAATCGCACACATACCTAACCCACACCCTAACCCTAACTCACCTAACCCGCCCTAACACTCACATCCACACAATCGCACACTTACCTGAACCCGACCCGTAACTTTCCACCACAGCACTGAAAATACCAAAGCAAGAGAAACAGACAACCAAATTCTTTCCCTAGGAAAAAATTTGGGTTTCTGTTGCTTCGATATTTTAAGCTTTCGCTTACATAAGTTCGATCAATCAGCGTTCGCTTTTTTAAGCGTTCGCTGATCTAATATAGACCCCATCTCCATATGTAGATTCCCTTTAGGGTTTTAGACTTCTAGGCTGTTGCAACAGGCAATAAATACCCAACATTAGTTATCGCCACACTATGAGGAATGACTACCTTACCCATTAATGTGGTAGAACAAAGTATGCTGGCATACTGTCATGCAATTGTTAGGACATCTCCTTTTCTCCAAGGTCTCATTTCTGCACAGCTCATGCAATTACACCTAACTTTTTGAGGTCACTACTAGGCACAGGCCTTGACTGATTAACTCCCAGTAAAGTGTGAGTTATGTCCCTCTCTCTCCCCTCTCATGCCCAATTCCCCAGACTCCAAATTGTTCAGTACATCTGCTCTGATCTCCACCCACAGTCACATCCACAAAATAAGCCTCTTAAACAGATACCATGAAAAAGACTAAACCTCCTTTACCTCACAGCCATCAAAGTCAGTACTATATTATTACTGGAAGTCTTAGCAACACCTTTATATAACTTCCCAAACACAGCACACACATCAACACAATAAAATCTTTATTCTACCACAACTTACTGTCTCCTTCTTCTTTCATCTTCACCTCCCTCATCCCCACCAGCAATAACAAGACATCTTCAATAAACACTTAGCAAACCCAGTATTGCCTCTATTTCCACAACTTCAACACTAACAAACCAACATCACAACCCCCTCGCCAAGTCATCAGGCCAAATCCACTTCACATCAAACTACTCTCAAGATCACTCTTTTATATAATTACAAAGAGCAAAGACCCAGAAAGTAGAGTTGTGTAAGTAAATTTACTGTAACAGTAGATGTTTAAAGGAGTGTTGCTGCAGTAGCCTTAGCTTTATGGGTTATAATTTGCTAAGGATATGACAGCCGGCCAGCTATCAAAACTCCAGGGCATCTTCCATGTGCCCAAACTGTCAAGCAGCTCAAGGTGAGCTGACTAAAAGACAAGTTTGGGTGACAAGGCCGTCACAGCTTTTCTGCCAACATAGAGAGGGAGGCTGATTCTTGAAAGGGTAATTTCAGGAAGAAGAAAAAATTAACAACCACACCCTGTTGTAAACAACACACCATAAAAAATAAGGAGGGTGGAGTAAGGGACAGGCTACTGCAGCAATTATCATTTGAATGTTTACTGTTATGGTAATGCTACTTACATTACTGTACTACTTTCATCATATCGATCACTGCTGCAGGAACCTTAGCTATATGAGTAGATTATACTAGCTTACTACATTTGGGTGACTAACAATCCTTCGACACTAACAAATTACCATTACAGCTGGTCCACTCATCAGGCCAAACTTAATCCACAGCATACCACTCTCAAGATCACTCTTTTATATAATTACAAAGACTCAAAAAGAACAGCTGTATAAGTAAACTTACCATAACAGTAGATTCGTTAGAATAACACACCTTCGACACAAAACATCATCAAAACCCCTCCAGTAATCAGGCCAAACCCACTCCTTGCAAAGCATGTTCTAGACTGAGAGAAGGAATAACGCTTATAGTGTTTTGTAAAAGTATGTACAGATGATCAAGTTTCAGTTTATCCATCCTTTTCCAAAAAGCCATAGATGAAGCCAAGGTCAAGGTAGAGTAGACCTTGCTGTGGTGACTATAAAAAGGGTAATACCATTAGACAACCATTTGGAAATACTGTTGACACAGCTTGTTCCTTATTCTTACCTCCACAAGAAAAGAACAGCAGATCCAAAGATCTGAAAGTTAGTTTTAGTTCTGTCAAGATAGTACCTGTGTTGTCAATGAACATCCAAGCTATGGAGTGTCCTTTCTCCCTTATTTTAAGATTTGTAAAGAAAAGGGGGAATGGATACTTTGGCCTAAAGTAAACTTGGAAACCAGTTTAGACATAAAAGACAGATTAGTTCTCAAAGAAACTCACCCTCTGTGGAAAGTGAGATAGAGATGACTCACCATAAGAGATTGCAACTCCGATACTCTTCTTGCAGGATTCAGAAGAATCAGTAGAAGTCTGTTCCATGTTAATAATCTCAAGTCAGCCAGATTAGTGGGTTCAAATGGAATAAATGTTTTTTCTAAAACAAAATTAAGATCCTGAAAAGAGACCACTGTTTTTCTTGGAGGCCTATTAAGCCATTCAAGCCTATAGTGCCTTTTTGTATACCTCCAGCTCATACCAATAGTTCTTTATGGTGTGCAGGGCTTTTTTGGGTCTGTCTTCTTCAATTAAGAGACTTACAAGCTAATAATAAAAAGTATTAGAAAGTGTGAGGCGTTATTAGCAAAACGACACTGGGATTGTTACTCTAGCATTGTCCTGCAGTAGAGAAATTAATCAGTGCTTCTCACTTGTTATATTTCATATTCATGTTCCCATTTTCCTACCTGACAGCCCTACATGACAGTTAGGGCTACTGTGCAATATGCCATAGTGGCAGACAGGAAAATTAATTGTTGTTGTGCTTCTGTATCAATCCATAACTGAGATATTGCTAGTTGTTTGAAATTATGAACATAAATAATATTTCCATAAATACTTAATACTTCATAAACCAAGTGACTTACAAACTACTCATTACATCAGGTGAAACCTTACATGTTGCTGAAGAAAACTACCTTTGAAATTTGCACTGAAAGTTGCACATCTTGAGTGGTAGCTAGTGTTATTTATATTGATAATTATACAATTAAGTATATGTTTCATAAGTCTGTAAATATCTCAATTAACATGCACTCATAGAGGAATTTCTTGTTGTCATAAAAAGCTTATGTCTTGTCAATAAAAATCGTATAACAATATATGTCTAGGCTGTGCATTTTCCAAGATACAACAATTTGTTTGAGAAAGTATAGCAAAAAATATACATTTTGGTTTGTGTGCATTATAATATACTATAGTATTTAAGAAAGTAGACAAGAGTATAAGGAGATGAGGTGCATGGTAAAGAGAGAGGTGGAGAAGGCTAAGGATAAGGTATATGAAGAGTTGTATGAAAGGTTGGACACTAAGGAGGGAGAAAAGGACCTGTACCGATTGGCTAGACAGAGAGACCGAGCTAGTAAAGATATGCAGCAGGTAAGGGTGATAAAGGATAATGAGGGAAATATACTCACAAGCAAGGAGAGTGTGTTGAGCAGATGGAAAGAGTACTTTGAGGGGTTGATGAATGAAGAGAATGAGAGGAAGAGAAGGTTGGATGATGTGCGGATAGTGAATCATGAAGTGCAGTGGATTAGCAAGGAGGAAGTAAGGATGGCTATGAAGAGGATGAAGAACGGAAAGGCGTTTGGTCCAGATGACATACCTGTGGAAGCATGGAGGTGTTTAGGTGAAATGGCAGTGGAGTTTTTAACTAGCTTGTTTAATGAAATCTTGGAAAGTGAGAGGATGCCTGAGGAATGGAGAAAAAGTGTTTTGGTACCAATTTTTAAGAATAAGGGTGATGTGCAGAGCTGTAGTAACTACAGATGGATTAAACTGATCAGTCACAGCATGAAGTTATGGGAAAGAGTAGTGGAAGCTAGGTTAAGAGGGGAGGTGATGATTAGTGATCAGCAGTATGGTTTCATGCCAGGAAAGAGCACTACAGATGCGATGTTTGCTCTGAGAGTGTTGATGGAGAAGTACAGAGAAGGTCAGAAGGAGTTGCATTGGGTCTTTGTGGATTTAGAGAAAGCATATGACAGGGTGCCTAGAGAGGAGTTGTGGTATTGTATGAGGATGTCGGGGGTATCAGAGAAGAATGTAAGAGTGGTACAGGATATGTACGAGGCTAGTGTGACAGCGGTGAGGTCTGCAGTGAGAGTGACAGATGCGTTTAAGGTGGTGGTGGGATTACATCAAGGATCAGCTCTGAGCCCTTTCTTATTTGCAATGGTGATGGACAGGTTGACAGACGAGATCAGACAGGAATCCCTGTAGACTATGATGTTTACAGATGACATTGTGATCTGTAGTGAGAGTAGGGAACAGGTGGAGGAGACCCTGGAGAGGTGGAGATATGCTTTAGAGAGAAGAGGACTGAAGGTCAGCAGGAGTAAGACAGAATATATGTGTGTGAATGAGAGGGAGGATAGAGGAATGGTGAGGATGCAGAGAGTAGAGGTGGCAAAGGTGAATGAGTTTAAGTACTTGGGATCAACAGTTCAGAGTAATGGTGAGTGTGGAAGAGAGGTGAAGAAGAGAGAACAGGCAGGATGGAGTGCATGGAGGAGAGTGTCAGGAGTGATTTGTGACAGACGAGTACCAGTAAGAGTGAAAGGGAAGGTCTACAAGAGGGTAGTGCAACCAGCTATGTTATATGGGTTGGAGACAGTGGCACTGACAAAAAGGCAGGAGTCAGAGCTTGATGTGGCAGAGTTGAAGATGTTAAGATTTGCACTGGGTGTGACAAGGATGGACAGGATTAGGAATAAGTATATTAGAGGGTCAGCCCAGGTTGGAAGGTTTGGAGACAAAACCAGAGAGGCAAGATTGCATTGGTTTGGACATGTGCTGAGGAGGGATGCAGAGTATATTGGGAAAACGATGCTAAGGTTGAAGCTGCCAGATAACAGGAAAAGAGGAAGGCCTAAGATAAGGTTTATGGATGTGGTGAGAGAGGACATGCAGGTGGTTGGTGTGATAGAGCAAGATGCAGAGGACAGGAAGAAATGGAAACAGTTGATCTGCTGTGGCGACCCCTAACGGGAGCAGTCGAAAGAAGAAGAAGAACAATGTGTATTATCACTATAAAGAATTCTTCTTACTGATAGCATTGCTATTTGTACAGTTTTAGTATCTTTTCATGCTCAGAAAGTATTTACAATAATTGTTTATCTTAGGCTTTTTAAGTTTACTTTTCATAAAATTCTCTGGAATGCAAGATATGTATAGGTTGCTAGAGGTACGATGTTCAACACCACATAAGTGTTAATGAGTTAAGTAAAACCCCTTTTGAAAACATTTCGACATGAGAAAACCTTGAAAGTGGGTGTTCCATGAGTAGACATGCTGAAATGGCCAATAACTGAATCTTGATGGAGAAGTAAGAAAGGCCATAGGAAAGCAACTCAGCCAAATATTGCAAAACCAAAAAACAAATAGCCTTGAATGGGTTCTGGTTATGTTTTTTTTTAGCACAAACTACAAAATGTTTTACATTTACTAATATAAAGTTTTCTAGTATTAGGCTTTCTTACTTCCATTAAGACTTGCTGCACATCCTCAGTAAACAGATGCCCAAAGGAAAATAAGATCCTATCAGCCAAGCAGTCAGTTGAAGTTGATAGGAGTTGGGGTGTATCAGATATCCCTGATCTTATGTGAGTAGATACATTCTGTGAGCAAGCTTCTGGTAACTGCCCCTGACCATTTCCAAAAAGAGAGAACCTCTGTTGCAGGGGCCAGAAAAGGAGTCAACACAAAGATCTTGGGGAATTATTTCTGAATCTTCAGACATAGCATGGATATCAGTGGAATAGGTGAAAAAGCATACAGGGACATTCCAGTCAAAGAAAAAATAAAAAGCATCTGACTTCTAGACCTTCTAGCATGATGTCCTGGATCAGAATATTGCCAGCTGGTTATTTAGAGATTAAACAAATGGGTCTGCTAGAGGAACTCCACACAGATGGATCAAATCGTGGAAGACCCCCTGTTCTTGTTTGCATATAGGAGGGCCTGCCTTGTCCTGTTTATCTTCACTGCTTCACAGTATTGCTCTGATAGAATGAAGGACGTCTATAGAGTGAGACTGTGTGGAGAAACTATATTCCAAGCTAGCATGGCTAGTCCGCAAAAGGGGTATGACCTAGTTCCCCACACTTGAAGATGTACCACATGATTGTGAAATTGTCTTAAACAACTTGAATAGGCCCTGGGGGCCAAAGAGGATTCAGAGAGTAGCGTGCCTTGATCAAGGCAAGCATCTCTTTCATATTTATGTACTTACATCTGTCCTAGGTGTCCCACACACCTTGTAGTGTTACCCCTTTTGAAACTGCTTCCCAAACAAAGTCTGAGACATTGGAGATTACTGACTGCTTTGAAATAATGAGGGATAAGGGGTGACCCAAATATGGGGATATTTGCTATCTCCATCAAGTAATTTTTCTACTGACAAAGCCTGGCATTGGGATTTGAAAAGATAAGGGATGTTGATGCTGGGACCAAAGAGACTTCAGATATCACTGCGGTGTTTGTATCATTCTCACATGGAGTCTTGCCAGGGTTATCATGAGAATAATAGATGCCATGAGACCCAAAATCCTGAGGTATTCCCTTGCAGTGACCAAAGTCTGAGTGAAAAACTTTAGACATAGATCTAGATGTATAATGATTTTTCCTGTGGAGGAGAAGCTATTTGAATTGAGGTGCCCAGCTGATACCTCAGGAGCACAATCCACTGTGAATGAGTCAAAAAGGAGTTTTGAATATTATCTTGAAATCCAAGCTTGTGTAAGAGATCTCTCACCCAAATGAAAAATTTGCCTCTGCAAAAGTGAGTAAGTCATCCAAATATGGAAAAAGAAAATGGATGCCCTATAGCTTGCAATGAGCTTAAACTGCAACTAGCCACTTAGTGAATACTCTTGGTGTAGTGGATAGCCCAAAGGGTAAAGTAGAGAACTGATAAAGTGATCCAGACATGCAAACCTTAAGAAATGCCTGAAGTCTGAATGAAAAGCAATCAGATGACAAGCATCTTTTAAATGTAAAGTTATTAGGAAACTTGAATAATTAAGAACAGGTAAAATATTTTGAAATTACATCAGTTTGAAGTTAGGCACTATCACAAGCAATTATAAGAATAAAGATCCAGAACCAGTTTCCAGGCATCTTCTTTATTTGGCACTAAAAACATTCTTGAACAAAAACCTTTCCCAACTTGGGAAGGAGGGACTGGTTTTATTTCTCTCTGTAACAGCATTTAATGAAGGACAGGTGGAAATAAACGAGTCTGATCTGGTGGATAACAAATAAACTCCTGGCAATGAGGAATATTCTCTCACTGTCATCTATAACCTTGATGAATTATCTTTATAAACCATTTGTCTGAAACTATCTGTTGCCAAAGAGAAAAATGTAGATTCAGACTTTCTGGAAGTGAAACAGGACTGCCAGTGTGGGAGGGGGGTACAAGGTCCCATAAATAGTCAAATCCTCTTTTGGGGGTTCCTGAATTCTTTTTTGAATTCCCTAGCCATTATGCCAAAATTGGATGGGGGGTTAGAGAATCCCTAGAAAATTAGAAAAAGGCGGATAGAAAATGCTAGTGATTTCCTGATTTAACGTACCTCATCTATCATACATTGTGATCACCTCTACAGCAAAGGAACTAAAACATGAATCTACATCCAAAAGAGAAAATAAAATCTCATTATTGACATCTCCTTGGGAAGTTCTGAGAATGTAGCCAGGCAAACCTCCTCAAAACAATACCAGAGGCCATAGCACTGGAAGAATTATCAAATTAGTCATACACATAAGCACTGTAAACAGAGAGCAGTAACTAGTACAATGTAAAAAATAAATAATTTAATGTAGATATTTCCATAAAAGAAGAAACTGTATACTAAACATTCCTTATACTTTCACAATTAATCAGAAGAAACATTAACATGTGAGCCCGAGAATTCAAAATTCTGAAAATCAAAGTTGCAGAAGTATACACTCCCCCAGATTCACTAATCTTCCGTCCAAGACTAACTTAGTCCTGCATGGAAGCGCCCGTTTAGGAGCAGGACAGCAGCGTGCCATGCATATTAATGAAGGCACGCTGCCCAAGCTCCCAGGCTTACACAGAGTGTGTACGAGTGCAGGGGGCATGTCTGAGAGCAGAGCTCTCAAAATAAACACACCCCTGCAATGTAGAACAGCAGAAAGTGTTAAGAAATAAGCGAGATTGCTCATAGGTGTGTGCATATCCCCACCAACAGTTCCCCATGTGTACAACAGCAACAGTACTGAAAAAGTAAATGAAGAAACCCTTTTATTTGTTTATTTTTAAATCCGATTAAAGATAACTGTAGGTGTGCGGGTGTGCCCTTCGCTTAACTATGGTTAAAGCAGCTTAAAAGACTGAAGATGATAACAAGGAAGATATATGTCAATGAAGCAGCATGGCAATAGTGTAGCGGGCAGAACATATGCCTAATGAGCAGGCATTCCAGGTTCGGGTCCCACTACAGCACAGTCTATTTTACATTGCAAAGCACGTTATAACCAATTTTTTGTTGCAAAACCCACTAAATAACACATATTTATGAAGTAGAGTACTGCAGGAAATGCACATGTGAAGTATCAGTGTCATAATGAATAGATCTAAGCACAACTAAGCAGTAGTAAGCATATGTAAGCACTAGTAAGCATGTTTATGTGCGTTTGCATGGGGGTAAGCACTGTCTACAGAGATTAAGCAATCTGGAAGCTAATGGAGTATAAGAAACTGTAACCAGAAGTTAGCAGTGCTTAGCTCTGCGCAAACACATGCACACCCGCTTACAACTGCTTTAAAGTGCCTTAATCACTCTGTATCCAACAGCCCATGTTCTGCCCATCAACAAAATAAACAGCCTCTGGAAGGCTTGAACCCAGAACCCTGTACACTACAATCACAGCAGTTAACCACTAAGCTATCATAACAGTACATAAGCTTCAGGTTTCAACAAACAAATCCATACCATAGGAAAATCAAACTGAACATGTGAAATGAATCTATGTACAGTGTGATGTTGTATAACCTGCTACATAACATAAATATGTGAACTGGAGTACTGCAGTAAGGCCAGATATTAGGCGTTAGTGTAATAAAGTGTTGAAGTCCCCAGGACCCCATACAGTGTACGTACACATGAATCACAGATACCAAACACAGATATAAGATGTAACAAATAATAAATCAATGTCAAAAGGAAAGTATAATGCTAATTAGATATTAAGCAATGCTAAGCATTGCACAGGTCAGCTTACGTGGTGTAAGCAATGTGTAGGCCAGCTAACTCAACCTGCCCAGTGGTATGCCCCTTTAAGCAATCCCAACATTAGTAAGCAGGTGTGCCCAGAGCTTAGCCTTTTCAGAACCATCCAATCACGGGAAAGTGTGGGAAATCAGGCATATTTAAACCCCACCAGTGCCAATAATTCCCATAACTGGTTGCAGCTCCCTACTGTAGGCAGAATAGCTGGAGTTGGGGAAGGCACTCAATCTAGAGCGGAGTGCTGGGGCACCCAAGAGTCCAGATTCATGCCATGGGTTCTAGTAAAACACCATGAGGAGAGGGGGCCAGTACCAGGGCTCTCAGTATAAAGTGGAGGCCTGAGACAGTCTCGCCCATGACCTCACCAATGCCACTGGTATCCCCCGGACTGGTGAGCAGATCAGGCATCACCATGCTGACCTTAAGTGGCAGAAGGATGATCTCTTGGACCAGTGGATCCAAGAAGCAAGGCATATGGCCAATGGCCCAGCAGTGAGTAAGTACCCATTCTACTACATAGATAATGATTGCCTATCTTGTGTAAACTATGTATAGGTAATGGCTAAATATCAATGTATTTCTCTGACAGCTGCAGATGAGCGGGCAGTAAACCAGTTAAGCCCATGTTGCTAGGCTGCAAAGGCTGCGTCGCGAGGCAAGTTAATAATATTCCTGCATGTACTGTCATAAGAAATAAATATAGCAGTTCTGGAAAGTGTTGTACCAGTATAAAATGAATTGTATATGGGATGTACTGAATAAACCAGACAATATGGCAGGAAGACTGTCATATAGGTTGTGTGGAATAAAGGTGTAATATCTAGTGAATAAAAGTATAACCCCTGGACTGCTTGTGTATATTCTGCTTTCATATGTTGTTGTAGTGTTGCATTCTAGAAATAGTACTCTTGTATTAAGCAGTATTACCCACACTGTTAAATGCAGTTAAAATGTGTAGGGAGTTCAGTATAACAATGTTGGAAGTCCCAAGAGGTCAGTCATATAGAACAACTGAGGGAGACTTAGACAGAAACCATTGGAATGCTTTACACCAATTCCCTGATAGCACAGTGTACTGTGATGGCGACTGTAATATTTTTACCACACACAGCAGAGGTTTGAATACCAGGAGTGGTAGTAAGTTGTATGCATAATCATACCCTACAACTGTACAGAGTTTGTGAGAATGTTCAGATAGAAAGCTGTATGCATAATTAGACCCAACAACTGCACAGAGTTTGCTAGAATGTTCAGATAGTACACTGTAAGCATAATCATAACCATCAACTGTACAGACTGTGGCAGAATGTTCAGATAGTACACTGTAAGCATAATCATAACCATCAACTGTACAGACTGTGGCAGAATGTTCAGGTAGTACACTGTAAGCATAGTCATACCCCTCAACTGTTCTGATCTGTCTAGCATGTCCAGATAACGGACCCAAATCTGCTGCCCGGTAACCTGTTCCACTGACAAATCAGTGTGATGATGCAAGAAATGTAGGCAGCTTATACTGACATATAATGGATAGTCAGACCTGAACATAAAAAGAGAATGTGTATGGAAACAAACCTGTCATTGTAGCATCTCACCTAAAGTGTATGACAGCTATTCCAAAATATGTCACATTAACACCTGCATCCTATCAAGCCATGACCAGAGTGTGTGCAATAATGGATTACTAGGTATGTGTATAATATCAACATGGAATCTGGGAGTATGTGTAGCATTTGTCAGGTAGTGTTAAGAAATATCTCTCCACCGCTATAACAGGTAAGAGGTGAAGACTGTAGGTACAATACAGTTCATTCATATACTTGTCTACAAGCATGGAATCTGGGAGTATTTGTAGAACTTGTCAGGTAGAGTTAACAATGATTTCCTCAACAGCTATAAAAGGTAACAGGTGTAGACTATACATAAGACAGTCCATGTAGATACTAATCTACAAACATACCATTGTACAAAGTAAGGACATTGGGTAGTGTAATAATACATGTAAGGGACAGATCACTGCAGTGACTAAGAAAGTTGTGAAACTACAGGGATATATTAGTTGTTAATTGACCTCTCTCTCTCTCACCCGCACCATATGTGCTACAACAACCTAATTACACACCTGAATGGGTACATGAACACTACAAACTTTTGTTGGGACATATGTCCTATTGGTTTATAAATATTCACATTTGGTTCAAGCATGTGCCATGTTAAACATACTCCCATATTGGCGGCCTGCTGCCATCAATGAAACCTGCATGCTGTTGTAATGGCCACTGTTGTCCCATATATGCATGTGTTCTGCTTGCTCTGCAACTGTTGTAAATCTGGTGTCTTCAGTTAATGGGAATACCTATGCATAGCATTATAACTAATCCTGAATGCTGTTGACTATTACTAACTGATATCTTTCTTAAAACTGCAACACCATAACTCATATAGGAAGGCCAGTCCCAGCGGACCCACCTGTCCCACCTCAGCTGGCCATGGCACCGGGCACCAGCATGTCTGGGGCCCGGCCTGGGACCTCCTCCTCCACTGGCACTGCACCATCTTCGGGTGGAACCACCACAGGAGATGGGGCTCAGCCCTCCCCGGGAGTGGGGGCGGAGAGGTACCTGTCACCTGCCGTCAGGTCCTGGCCATGGTGCATAGGTAGCTTGACAAGGAGATTCTAGACCAGCTATGCCAGCTTGAGGGCTGTGTGGTGCAATTAGAGGGTGAGCCTGCCCCTCCTACCCAGCTCCCAGCACAGCCACCTTTGGGGCCGTGAAGGTGCAGTGGTGACTGCCCATGGGTGGGGACCTCAGTCCCACTGTTTCCATTTGGGGGCTCATGGGCTTGCGACTTCCAAACATCTCTCCCCTTCCAAGGTGTTTATCCCCCACATGTGTCATATACTGCCCCTGTATGCATCTTCTTTGTATTGTCTGTTAACCTACCCAACCTACCTCCCCAAATATACCTGCTACCCCTTCCCAACACCCCACTCTCACGTGAAAAAAAAATGGCAATCTGTTCCCACAAAAAAATCTCACCCCATACGTAGCTGTCCATTTTGCACATGTGTCCAGTGGACACATGTAAGTCGGTCTAATTGGCATCACAAAGAATTATTGTTGTACTCACCCCCATCCAAGGGTTTGAGTGTCCAAATCTACCCCCAAATTCAGTGTATATGCACAGCTGTTGCTGTACAAGAAATGGGCAGCTATGGACCTTCCCTACACCCTTCCTGCACATCCCTGGCTATTTTCCCTACTGTCTTTCCCTCTGTGTCCCTTTTTTCATCACTTTTCTATCAACCCATTTTTCTTTTCTTTTAAAGAAATTAGCATGGGGGGTAAGCAGGAGTAAGCACTTTTAAGCAGCAGTTAGCGTGTTTAAGCCTGTTTGCATGGGGGTAAGCACTGCATACACAGGTTAAGCTATTTAGAAGCTAAATGAGTGTAAGAAACTGTAACCAGAAGTTAGCCATGTTTACCTCCTTGCAAATCCACGCAAACACCCTTACAACTGCTTTAAAGTACCTTAATCACTCTGTATCCAAAGGCCCATGTTCTGCCCAGAGGGTGACTCAATGGTGGTTGGGAAGGTGGCCTAATGGTTAAGGTGTTTGCCTTACAAACACAAGATGCAGGGTTTGAGTCTCACAAGGGATAATTGGCTAGACTTAAAATGGCTCGCAAGGGCAGTTAGCTTAGTACTAATAAATGAATCTATGAACCTATGAACAAAATAAACAGCCTCTGCAAGGCTCAAACCCAGGACCCTGCACAACATAGGTAAAGTGATTTACCACTAAGTCATGCCAGATATACATAACCCTAATGTTTTCAATAACATATCATCCAGCCCAGTCATTAAACAGTATAGACAATGTAATCCTAATGTTTTCAATAACATATCATAAACCCAGTCATTAAACAGTACAGACAATGTATTCCAACATTTAGATGTATGTGTGTTTACATATACTAATATCTAAACAGATACAACCTATCTATATATGCAGATACATATATATATATATATATATATATATATATAGGATCAGTACATAATCTCGAAAGTTTGAAATACCAAATTTTAAACTTTCGAGACTATATAGCCGAAACCCCTAATTACCGAAAGACCAGAAGTGCGAATTTCAAAATCCTGATCATTGGGAGTTTGACATTCGCACTTCTGGTGTTGCGGTATGGTGGAATGTCCGGTAAGTATCTATGTTTAAATGTGTTGGTTGGGGTTTAGTGTGTAAGTGTGTGTTGTGACTGTGACGTGTGTGTGTGTGTGTGTGTGTGTGTGTGTGTGTGTGTGTGTGTGGGGAATGTAGGTGTATGGTGGTGTTTCGTGTGTTTGTGTATGTAGTGCGACCTTGGAGTTAGAATATTTAAGTAGGGGGGGTGTGGGGGATGCCGACCCCCTGCTTTTCTGTAGTTTAGGTTTGTGTGTTTGTGTTCTGGGGGAGGGTGTGTTTATGTGTATGTGTATGGTGTATGTTGAGTGTAGTTTTCGGTAGTTTGAATTTCGCAGTTTTGATGTTTCGGTATTTTAGTGTTTCGGGTATTTGGTCTCGAGATTTTGGGCATCAGTAGTTTGGGTTTTTGGGATTTAGTAGTGGTTCCATATAGATATATATAAATATATATATGACCATATATGCATGCAAATGCCTACAGCCATAGATAGGTATGCCTACATCTATACGTCTTGATATATACGGCAGGTTATTTATATGTCAGCAGATATATAGATATATATATATATATATATATATACATATATATATATATATATATATATATAATATATTTATATATATTTATATATATATATATATATATATATGTATATATATATATATATATATATATATATATATATATATATATATATATATATATATATATATATATATATATATATATATATATATATATATATATATATATATATATATATATATATATATATATATATATATATATATATATATATGGTTCTAGGTTATAACACCGACAGCACAACATCGACAACGTCATCACCGACACCACATCATCGACAGGTCACAAACACGACACATCACACACTCAACACATCATCACAACAACCAATAAACAAAACAAATTCCCTGACCAAAACCACACACAACACAAGCACACCTAAATCCTAACAAACAAACACTAAACCTTACATACACAACTATCCACAACCCTAACAACCCTAACCCTAAGGTCCGTCACTATCGCACACTAACCTAACCCGGCCCTAATCCTAACTCACTTAACCCGCCTAACCCAAAAATTCACTACTGCACTTACCTAACCCTAACCCTAACTCATTTAACCCCTAACCCAAAACAGTCACTACTGCACCTTACCTAACCTGGCCTAACCCTAACTCACTTAACCCACCCCTACAGACCGTCAACATTGCACACTTACCTTACTCGCACCCTAACGTCCGTCACTACCGCATACTTACACATCCTTTCCCCATCTCGGTGTTCTCCGCGTCGGTGTTTTCATCGGTCGATCTTCTGGCGTCGGTGATTTCGCTGTCGGTCTTCTCATCTGTCGACATTGTAACCTAGACCCATATATATATATATATATATATATATATATATATATAGCTATAGATATATACGGACATACATCTGTAGATAACAATGGGGAAATAAAAATATATATGTCCACATGCATATACATATGTCTACACCTATATGCCTACATATACACAGAAAGGTACATATATGTATGCAGATATATATCTATATAGGTATATACGGACATAGTCATATATATGTAAGCAGATATATATATATATATATATATATATATATATATATATATATATATATATATATATATAGCTATATGTGGTCATACATCTGTAGATAGCAATGGTAGAATAACAAAACAAATATCTCCACATGCACCGGTAATGGGGTTGAGAGGCCCCAACCAATATATGTCTTGTACGAATAGGCATACCCCCCCCAATAGCCAAACACATCCACCTTGCAGTACACTACCAAGTGCTGCAGGTCCCATAACCAGGACCTGACATGACATGGCCACAAGATGTTAACAGTACTACATCCCACCTGTATGATGTTGGGCTTGTATTGGTAACATATCATGCAGTACAGTCCAGCTCCTGTAAAATGTGGAAGCTATCAACATCCCCAGGATACATATACACAGACACATAGGTTCATAGGTCCATAGGTTCATAGGTTCATACTAAGCTATCTGCCCTAGGGCATTTATAAGCCTAGCCAGAGTGTGTTTGGCTTTCGCCACCCATTTTAAATTAATTTTGCTATGCCCTTTTTCGAGGTTAGTATACTGTGCTTCTGTCTAACAGTGACACAGAAGTGATACCTGGGGTAAACCTACGCTCTGCCATCCACTCATCAAGATTCCTCTTGAAGAGAGTCAATGAGGGACTCTGCTTAACCTGGACTGGGATTTTATTCCAGAGTGAAGGGAGCATCTGGGTTATGAATCTGTCCAGCATGTCCTATTTATTTCAGTGCTGAGTTTCAAGTCTCTCGAGCGCATAGCTCGATGGGATTTGGATTTTCTGAGGTGCAGCATGTCCATTAATTCCGGGTTGGACATGGCTTTATACGTCAGGCGCAGATCGCCTCTGAGCAGGTGGTATGCCACTGAACAGAGCTTAAGTTTCTTTAACGGGGCAGCATATGGCATCTGTTTGAGCCCTTTGATCCTCTTGGTGAGGTACTTTTGGGGTCTTTCCAGTTGCTGCAGGTGTCTGGTAAGGTACATCCCAAAAGGGGCACTGTACTCAATTATGGGCCTGATGAGGGATGACTAAGGAGGCACGATGACCTCCCCTGATCTAGATGTGAATCCCTTCATGATTAGGTGGGCTATATAAAATGTTTTTCTAACCACTTTGGCCACGGGGTTGTCAAATGAGAGATTGCTATCAACTTGGGTCCCCAGGTCCCTAATTACTTCTTCTGTACTTAATGGATTACCACCTATGTGGTAATTTTTGGGCACTTTGTTTTTGCCAAAGGGGATGACTATACACTTTTTGGCGTTTAGCTTGAGGCCATGGCTCTGGCACCAGTTGTCTGTTTCTATGAGGCCCTTTTGGAGGATGCTTGTGTCGGCTGGAGAGTCAATTATGGTGCCCAGTTAGCAGTCATCTGTGAACTTGGTCAGCCACAGTCCTTCCTTGTTGGCCTGTACCTCTGAGAAATATATACCGAACAAGAGAGGTCCCAGGACTGAGCCTTGTGGGACGCCACTTGTAACTGGTTTGGAGTCTGACACTGCTCCAGCAATTCTAACCATGTGGGTTCTGTCCTTGAGCCAGTTTGCAACCCATCTAGTGACATAGGGGTTTATATTTAAGCTGGTGAGCTTATCTATAATGCCCGAGTGGGGTATTGTATCGAAGGCTTTTGCGAGGTCCAGGTAGGCTGTGTAGACCACCTTCCCCTCATCAATGGCCTTGGTGACTGTTTCAAAGAAATCAACCAGGTTTAAGAGGCAGGATCTGCCCTTAACAAAGCCGAACTGGGTAGGATCCAGTGTCTGTAGGTCCCCAATATCTTTATTTATGAGGTCCATGATGATCCTTTCCATAGCTTTGCAGACCAAGCTAGTCAGGCTTATAGTTATAGTTTCCAGGATCCGTTGAGGTACCACCTTTGTGAAGAGGGACCACTGTTGCTGTACGCCACTCTTTGGGTACATATCCTGTAGTAAGGCTGAGATTAAACAGTAGTTTTGTGTTTGGGTTTAGCTCTTCTTGGAGTTCATGTAGGACGCAGCCCGCGACACCGTCTGGTCCCATTGATGCTGTGTTTTTGCTTTGGAGAGGGCGGCTCTTACCTGAGCATCTGAGATTTTAGGGGGGCAGCACTCTGCTGGGATAGATATTTGCCCTTTTGGTGGGGAGGGGGGGGGTTTGCACTGAACGTGTCAGCTAGGATGTTGGCAATGTCTGTGGGTTCAGTGGATTTTTTGTCATTTTGGACTAATTCTGAGCATATCTGGGAATTCCCAGCCAGGTTCCTAACATAACTAAAGAAAGCCTTGTGATTATCCTTAGTGTCCTGAGCAATTTTTCTCTCGAAGCTGGCCTTAGACGATTTTATGAGTGCCCGTAGTTTTTTGCTAATACTGATCAGAGATGCCTTCCCTTTTTGGGATTATGCTCTATCATGTAGTAGCTTCCTCCTTCTATTGTATAGTTTGTTTATGGCTGGGGTCCACCAGACAGGATGTCTGCCTTTGGAGGATTGGGTCTTGGTTTTATTTGGGATTGCATGATCCATGCATTCCTGAAGGTGTTCATAGAATGTGTTTATAAAGGATTCTGTGGTCTGGGCCATATTTTCCACAGGCCCGGGGGCTTTGAAGGATTCCACCTCAGTTTTGAGGAGTGTGAAATTTGCTTTAGAGAAGTTTTTCACTGTGGTTTTCTGGACAGGGGGTGGGGTCGGGATGTGAATATCCAGTGAGATTAGTTTATGGTCTGATCTTACCAGTGAGGGATACACTTCTGGTCTGGAGCATACAGTCCCCATGTTGGTGATGATCAGGTCCAGTATATTTTCCCCTCTTGTGGGAGTGGTAACAAGTTGTTCCATACCATATGAGTTTATCATTTCTAGGAACCTTTGGGCTAGGGTGTTGGAGCTAGAGTAATGCTCCCAGTCTATGTTTGGGTAGTTGAAGTCGCCCAATATAATGGTGTTTGGGGAGACCTTCATATTTTCCACTGTTCTCAGGAAGGCCGAGTGGGGTTCCTGGGTTTGGGAGGGCGGTCTGTAGTAGGCTATAAACTGGAAGGCAGTTTTACCCAGAGTTAGTTGCACATGGATAGTCTCTGATGCTTTGTGCTGTGCCACCAACTTGGAGGTGTGGGTATTTTTGATGAATACTGATACTCCCCCTCCTTTGTGGTTCGGTCCAAGTTTTGGGGCCGAAAAGCATGGTATGAGGTATAACCTGGTAGTGCTGGGGTGCTCTCGGGAGCCTTGAACCAGGTTTTGTTACTGCACAGATATCGATGTTCTCCATGCTAAGGAGAGTTTCGAGTGCATGCATCTTAAGGTTTAGACTTCTGGCATTGAGTAGCATTACTCTTAGTTTATATATATATATATATATATATATATATATATATATATATATATATATATATATATATATATATATATATATATATATATATATATATATATACATGTGACTACACATACACACGCAGAGATATGTACAGTAAGATACCTATGTAGAAGGTGCGCAAAATATGGAACAGCCACTATGCCTACAGTTCACACCTGAACAAATGGACACTGTATGGGCCACCCATACAAATAATAATCACTGCCTGCAACATATACCCACAGAGAGGTCATAGGAAAAAAATCCCACACACAGGTGTGCAGAAATGGAAAATCTTTATTTGTGCACTATTAAAGTTCTATATACTATTGCTACTGTTATTGGGATTGTCTTCACAGACATGGTGTGTGTGGGAGGTCACAACTGCTATCCACGTGTGCCATTGGCTACTGACAGACATCCTAAGGACATCATAGTGAAGTATCACTGCTAGCATGTACTGCCCCTGTCAACTGCAGCAGAGATATCAGCCAATATGTGTGAACATTCTAACACAATCTGTACAGTCCAGAGGTATACACAGAGCCCCTTAGTGCAAAACATGTGTACCATACTTGACAATATGGATGTTAACAGCCATGTAGATGGGTATAACACATAACGACTGGTATACATATGCCACCACAGGCTATGCAGTCACACACCACTGTCTGGCCTGACATGCAATAACCACTGGTACAGGGGTGCCATGGCCACATACACCCACAAGATATTGACATACATCTGTACAGCACCCCACTGCTCTGTCTGACATACATGACTGTTAAGGGAGGCCCAGCAGCAGTACATCTGGCAAGTATCTGCACATGACATTTCACTGGGTAAGTGCACTATGCTGCTAGGCATGTAACAATGCACTGTGCAGGCTACAGGCAGACTGGCTCAACACTGGCCTACATCTCCTATGGGGAATGCACATGTACCTGCATATATAGCAGGCTGTACAAGCATGTCACAGCACAGGGTAAGATACACCTGTGTGACAGTGCATAACCACAACCAATGAGAACACAGCCACAGCCACATACGGCAAGGTAGCATAATATTACAGTATATGGACTATCTGTTCAACACCATCTTCATATGTGCCACTCACTCACTAACCCTACATATACTGGGCTGCTACACAGTTTGGTCTCATGGCTGACTGTGGTATGGGACATGTGTGCGTATGGCCCTACAAACATGTAAGCCAATATGGTAACATACAGTGGAACAGCATGTAACATCAGATAGGATGGGAACTAGGTCGATGACAACTACCACAGTCTGTACACTGGCCAAGGTACATATTAACAATACACACACTGTCAACATTCACCATAACTACACAGACCTCAGTACTGTACAGACAACCACAGTATGTCCAGGTTATGTCATCAAATATAACCGCTACTGTACATAACATGTGTAGCAGTCTATCTCACTGGCTTGTTATCAGATATGATGATACCAGTTATGGTGTACAGCATATATTCACCTCTTAATGCATGACATATGTACAAAGTTTGACTGAGTTGTGGCTGGAAGCACATACACAAGGCCAATACTGACACATTGCTGTGATAACAGCATACATTTACTGTTGTAACAGGGTTTGTTGCAACATATGTCCTATGAGGGATATGAAGTCAGTAAATGTCATGGCTTTCACCATCTACAGACTGCAGTTCTCACACTAAATTCTGCAGTTCACAGATACATGTTCTTTGGGTAACACATGACACCAAAGGCACCATACACTGCCCAGTCTGCAGATGAGCCTACAGATGGGGAGTCCTCATAAACATACATCTGACATGGCAGGTATTAATACATGTAGGACAGCCATATCCGCACACACCCTGTTAAACCAACATTACTCCGAATGCAGTATAGCTTACAGTCTGTAGTCAGGTCAGGCACATCCCCCTCCTGTGTGTTGACCTGTTTCCACAGTGTATGTTGTCAGAGGTAAACCCCCACTCTATCTGAGATGCTGTTTGCCAAACAACAGAACAAGTTCCTGCTCACAGTGACTGAAAAGGACCAACACAAACATGATGTTCCTAGATACTGCAGTGTGTTTCCATGCAGTTGGCTATGGGAATGTTACCACAGCTGTTCCACATGCAATCAGCTAGGGGAGAGCTGCAATTCATGCAGAGGCCATCAGCTGATCATGAGCATTACCTAAAATACACATGCTGCTACCTAAGAAAAGCGGGTACAGGTCTCCTCATCCACCAGTGAGGGAGTGAGGGAAACAGACAGAGGCACCGGCATGTCAGGAAGGGGTGGGAGAGTAAAAACTAAGCATGCTTGTGTCACACACTTACCAGTGCAGGGTATCAACCCCCTGATGACTATGTAGTGCTATCACAGTCCTATGCAGTTGTTGGATGCGCCACATAGGTTACCTGTTGTGGAGTCCGCAAAACATATATGTGATGGTGAGTAACATCTGCAACAGGGATATGGTAGCTATATGGTAGGTGATGTGCACATGCCTGTCCACATGAACAGGTGCTAGAAACAACACAGCCACACTCTCACAGGGATGCACACACATTGAAACACTTGGCAGGGCCAGGGATACAGCTCATCACTAGTGAGATTGCCACAACACATTACTGTGCAGGTATCACATGCACTACACGAGTCACATGAAGGTTATGTTGGCAAAGGGTATGTGGAGGTGTCTGACATCAGACAGCATGCTTCAGTATGCCACTGGGGGTGGCAGTGGGTGTGGATGTGATCATATGCATCATACAATACACACACAAACACACAGGGTGCCAGTACTGACATGCATGGGTGCATTTCTGCATGGGTATGTGGTGGTCGACTGTGCCAGATGACTATAGAAGGCTGTGTGATGGGTGTACATTGGCATCAGGCCACATGACAATGGTCTGCATTGTGGTTCAGGCCTGTGGTTTCTGCATTTGCCCACACAGGTGGGTATTGTATCCGCCATCCAGTCATCTGGGTGGCTATTGCATGTGGCCAATGCTGTGCATCACTTGCCATGTATGTATTCCCTAGTTCATGACATGGACAGTGTCTGGGATGTGCACACCTCCCACATGGATGTACAGTGACATATCGAACTGTACCTGGGGTGTCGGGCCCATGTTGTGTTCACAGATTATCATCAGATGTGCCAGTCATGGCCACCTGTGGCAGGAACTGGTAATGGACAGCAGGTTAACCCTGCACCTACACTAATAGCATGCTACCAGCATTCCCTGGCGTTAGTGGCATCTGTCCATACAGGGATTGTTTTCAGGCATGGTATGTCCTGTGATGGCACCACAAGTGTTGCAGGTGTCCAGTGGGGAATGTGGGGAAGGTGCACTGCCTGCATGTATGTGCCTAATGGACAGATGGACAGGGTGCCATGCCTCTGTAGGCCACTACAATCACTCCATAGTTACTATCAGTCACCAATATGCAGTGTACTACACACATATTGGTTGTTGCCTCAGTATGTGTGTGTGTTTGTGACATGGGTTGAGAGTGTGCTCTTGGTAATACTGGGGTTGCTAACTGTGATTGCCTGGCCATGATGCCACGTGTATTGGTATAGATTTGCATCCCAGCCTCTCGGCTATTTCACATCTGTTATCCCTGTACAGTGGGCATTGTGATATAGGGCTACCGTAAAACACATTTGCAAAACCCACCCCACATTGGGCCCAGGTGTTACACACTCACACCCACCTCCACACAGGATACAAGTTACAAACACACACGCACACACACACACACACACACACACACACACACACACACACACACACACACACACACACACACATACCTGTCATGTCTGGAAGTTGAACCCCTACCTACCTAGTTTAGTACACTACAGCACTATGCTGTTATAGTATGTGCCACTGAGATTACAGGAATACCCCTTCCCCAAAGGTGTATTTCACATTAGATGACATCAGCAGGACTGCCAAAGTAGGCCATTGGACATGTATTATGTGTGACTAGCCTAAAATGCATTGTTCCCCACACAGACAGTGGAGCACACACAAGACATCCACAACTGACATGCGTGGGTGGAGAACCCCTAACAGAGGTCTATATCACACTATAGCATGGAGCTGTTATAGGACGCAGCACAGGGATTACTGGACACCTCCTTTCCCCAAAGGTGTATTTCACATTGGATGACATCAGCAGGACTGCCAAAGTAGGCCATTGGATATGTACTGAGTGTGACTAGCCTAATATTCATTGTTCCTCACACAGACAGTGGAACACACACACAAAACATCCACAACCATCATGCATGGGTACAGAACCCCTAACAAAGGTCTATATCACACAACAGCAGTATGCAGTTACTGGATGCGCTACAGAGATTACTAGGCTACAGCTTCCCAGAGGTCCACTTCTAGGTGGATGACATCAGCAGCCTTGCCAAAGATGAGCATTTGAATTGTAGGGAGTGTGACTACCTTAAAAAGCATTGCTTTCTACACAGACTCACACAGTTGCTATGTCTGGGAATTGAACTCCTATCTAACTATTTTATTACGCTACAGCACTATGTAGTTATGGGACTTGCCACAGAGTTTAATGGGGTACAATTTTTCCAGGGATGTATTTCTAGGTGGATGACATCAGCAGCCTTATCAAAGTAGAGCCTTTCAATTGTAGGGAGTGTGACTACTCTAAAAAGTATTGCTCTGTACACAGATAAGGGTCAGACACACACACACACACACACACACACACACACACACACACACACACACACACACAAACACTTGCCATGTCTAGGACTAGAACAGCTATCTACCTAATTTATCACACTACAGCAGTACACAGTTACAGGATGTGCTACGGAGATTACTGGGCTACATCCTTCCCAGAGGTGTATTTCTAGGTGGATGACATCAGCAGCTTTGCCAAAGTAGTGCATTTAAATTGTAGGGGGTATGACTACCCTAAAAAGGGTTGCTCTCTACACAGACAATCACACACACAAACAGTTTCCATGTCTGGGAACTGAACTCCTAACTAACTATTTTATCACCCTACAGCAGTTCAAGTTATGGGACACGCCACGGAGATCATTGGGATACAACATTTCCAGGGATTTATTTCTAGGTGGCTGCCATCAGCAGCCTTACCAAAGTAGAGCATTGCAATTGTAGGGAGTGTGACCACCCTAATAAGCATTGCTCTCTACTCAGACAGACACATACTTGCCAAGGCTGGGGTTAGAACTCCAACCTAATTAATTTATCACACTACAGTTATGAGACGTGCCTTAAAGATTACTGGGATACAATTCTCCCAAAGGTGTATTCACAGTAGATGACCTCAGCAGGCTTGTCACAGTGGGGCTATGGGGAGGGCAGTGTGTGTGCATGGGCCATAACCCATTCATCTAGGGATTGACACGCCACATGCGGGCACAACCTGGGTCAAATTCCACAGGTACATGTATATAGCTGCTAGATGACTACTTCCTTGAACAGTCATGTTGCACAACTGGCATGTGCACCACTACTGGCATGTTTGAGTCACTTACCTTGTGGGTATCCCAGTATTGTGGGTGGTGCTGCAGGGCTGCCTATGTTGGATGCACATAGCACACTCCCTACACATGGTTAGGCACAGGTAATGTAATGTTTGGCATCCCTTTTACTGTATGTGAGAGTCGGAGAGAGATGTTATTCCCTGGGTCCCTCCCATGTCAGTGTATGTGCTATGCATTGCCTCTTTGCCAAGGCCAGGGCATACTGGGCACGCCTCCTTCTGCCTACTGGGGCAGGCTCAGGTTGTTCCTCCTCCGAGTCACTCTGTGCCTGTGCAGGCCTTGGCAATGGTGGGCGGGGGCTGTGTGGCCCTGCCCCATGCTGTTCCTGCTGCAGCGGTTTCCACAGGATCATATTGTGTAGTATGGCACATACAAGGACAATTTGGGTACATGTAGCTGGTGAGTACTGCAAGGCTCTACCGGATGTGTCCAGGCAGCAGAACCATGACTTCAGCATCCCAAACACACACTCTGCTATAATTATGGTCTGTGTGTGTGCCTCATTTTGGAGTTCTTGTTCGGATGTGTGTGCATTTCTGATGGGTGTCATCAGCTATGGCTCCAGTGCGTATCCAGCATCCCCCACTAGGTAACCGTGTGGGATATCCCCATTGAAAAATCTCTGGTACAGCTGTGTCAGACACCAAATGTGGGAATCGTGATAGCTTCCAGGGCAGCCAGCACACACGTTCATTATTATGCCTTGAGCATTGCACATGACCTGGCAGTTGATGGAGGGGAAGCCCTTGCAGTTGATGTAGACCCTACCCCACTCACCAGGTGGTGCTTCGATGCAGATGTGCGTGCTGTCTCTTGCACCCTCTACCTCAGGGTATTCTGCTATTTGGTGGAAGAGATGCATATTGCTGGCCAATGCCGCATGGGTGTCGGGGAAATATACATGCTCACCAACATGTGCTGACATGGCATCCAGGAACTGGTGGAGTACCAAGGATGCTGATGCATGTGAAATCCCCATCATATCCCCAGTTGGCTTTTGGAAGGTACCTGTAGCTAATATTCTAAGGCCTACACATACCTTTGTATCCACTGGGATGGGTTCCCCTCTGTTAGGTCTGTGTGTCAGGCGTGGCCAGTGCAGCTCAACAATTTGCTGTAGGAGGTCCATGTCCTCCCTATAGCGCTCCACTATTTCCAGCTCATGTAGCCCCTGGTAGGTTACCATGGGTCTGTACACTCTTTTCCATTTCCTCACTGTAGGTTGGTCGACGGCATTCACATCATCACCACCCTCAGCCTCTTCCACAAGTTGTATGATAGCTATTGCAGCCCCTATCATTTTGCTGTTGTGAGTGTTAAATGTTCCCTGCTTGTTTACACCGGTGGTGTAGAGTGTGGGAAAAAACAGAGGGGAAGGTGTTTGCTCAGTTTATAGTAGTGTTCTGGGCTGGGCTGGTCTGCTGCCTGTGTAAGTGGCTGATTCTGATACATTTCACCTGCCAGCTAAGCTAGTTCTCCTTGATTACCTTCCTACTGCTGTTTTCCCTTCCTATTGCCTTCCTGTTTAAGCCCGTGTGCGCTCCGCGCAAACAGAGTGCTTAAATGTGCACACTGCTGCTATTTCCTGGTTTAACCTCTTTTTTCTTCCTGTAAAATCCGCTTAGGCTTGGTAAAGAGTGCTAAGCAGGTTTAGACACATCCCCTAGCTTAGCTATGCTAAGCTAAGAGCAAACCCGAGCCACAGGGCTCCAATCTACTTAGAGTCTGCCTGACACACCCCCCCATGATGTCATCTAACTCCTAGGCTTGCATCAGGCTATTCCTACTCTTACACTGTTGGGACCTGACTCACATGCTGAGGAAAACTGGGATTCACTATCCTTCCCCTCATTTGCATAGGATTGCCTGCTAATGCATAGTTACACGTCTCACACTGAGCCTCCCCCCTTAGCAACTGCTACTCACTGGCCAGGTTGTCTTCTGCCTGCCATTGACTTGCATGGCAGAATGCTGATTTTTAGTTAGAATGCCTATTTTAGGTTTATTTTATTATTTTCCTCCCGATCCCATTTGCGAGCCACTGCCCTACGCTTAAACAGCCGAGATCGGCTAAAAAAAAATAAAAGTTTAATTATTTATTTTTTTTTGTTTGCAATGCCAATGGCCTTATACTTGGCATTCTTCATGGTATGCAGCCTTTATTTGGAGCTGTCATAGCTCCGTTTTGGATTTTGCAGAAATGTACTCTGTTACTAACCGAGTACATTTCTGCAGATAGCACTAGTCTTGCATGGACTGTTGCAAACTTCCTGGATTGCAAAATCACCTCATTTGCATGGATTTCACCTGCAAATGGGGTAATTTGCATACCAGGGCTTAGTCCGTACAAGATTAGTGCAGGAGCGCTCGTGCATGCACCTGCAGGCTGTTCCTGGATCGCACGGCAGACATATTGCCTGCTTGAGCTCCTGCACCGATATTGCACTCTGTGCAAGCTTTTGAGAATCCGGGGGACTATTGTCTTGTACCCATCAATAATCTTCACATCTTTATCAGAAAGTAGGATACAAATTAACTAACTATTTAGCAGCAGTGGGGATAAATAAAGCTATAGCTGTTGGATCAGGTTTGGGAAGAGTACATAAAAACTTAAAAAGACTGAGGAACTTTATACATTCTGTCTGCCTTTTTAGAGGCAGCAGGTTGGCTATCAGGAAAACTACACACAGAAATACACACACATCATCCAAAGCTGATAGAACTGGAGGAAATGGTGATGGTTCAGGGAATTCCTCCTGTAAAAATTTTTCTGAAGGAACCTTAGTGTACTCTCAGTAAAAATACTAGCACAGTCTGAAAATAGCCTCAAAGAGAGAGAACCCCAAAGAGAGAAATAGAAACTGAGCTCTCCTCTGAGTCTGAATCAGAAAACTGCAGAGAAGACCTGAGTCTTTCCCTTCATCTTCCTGTCCAGATTCAGAATCTTGAATCTCTTCAGGAAAGGAGATGTCCTTCTTTCTTTTACTGGAAAGCAATAAATAATAAGGATCAAAAGCCTGAATAAAACCCTGAGCTAGACCCAGTAAACTACTACTGTCTACAGAAATTTGAGGAGGAGAAGATACATGTTTGGTTTTCTGTGTCTTTTTCACAGAAAAAAAATGGGGCTAACAGTGTTATAATTGGCAGCAGTAGTTCCCCAGACAGGGACAAAACATTCTGACAAAACAGAGAGGCAATCCCTATTCCCACTCCCAGGAACAATAAGAGTGATTCTCCCTTGCTTGTTGAGGGGACCCCTAAGAGCTGCAGAGGACATGGTTAGCCACTGGCCTCTAGTGGCTGTAGGTCCTATACCAGAGGGATCTGGGGTAAAAGATGAGGGGTCTGAGGTACAACAAATAGCCACAGCAGAGTCACCCACCTACAGTTGAAGCAAATTGCTCTCCTGCTCTGGTGACAAAGGCTGTGTGTTTAACATTTCTTTTTGTGGCTTGAAGAAGGACCAACCTTGGTACCAACAATTTGTTCCATAGTCAAGTGGAAATGGTGTGTTTTCCAAGGATAGCAAAAGTACAATACAGTCTTATGGCAGTCTGCTAAAACACAACTCCTACTTTAAAATGACTTTCACAAAGAGGAAAGTATTAATAATCAACTAAAATAATTGAATGGAAGCATTTTCCCCCAAAAGGATCTTATCGTCCCAGCAAAGGAAAAGTACAAGCCAACTGTCAATCCTCAAAAGCCTCAGAAGAGATTAGCACCCAAACTTTGTCTTTTAGTCAGCTCAGCTCAAGCTGTCTTACAGTTTGGGTGCATGGAAGGTGTTTTGAACCATTTGAAGCTCCAGCACAACCCAGACATTCTAGCACTCACAGAATCCTGAATCAAACCAGATCCCCCTAATTACAGCACTTTCTAACCTCCTACAAGTTTGTCAGTGATGCCAGACAAGGTAAACAGTCTGGTGGAGGCGCTCTAATTATATACAAAAATAACTTAAACTCAAAAGTCATTGCCCATGGAAACTTCTCCTCAGATTCAAGTCCTAACTGGATAATCCTAACATTTCCAGCTCAAAAAGCAAACCACTACTGATCACTCCAGCCTCTCTGCCACACCCTTCTCCCCTAAATACATTCAAATCACTCATCATTAACATCCTTAATAACTGTCCCAAAATTAATAATATAATCATTCTAGGTGACTTTAACCTTAACTACATTGTCTCTCTTTCATTAAACATGGGCACTTTTCTGCAGACCTAGGTCTCCTTCAACTCATAAAAAAGACCGAATCTCAGATCCTCCAAGCAATCCACATTCAATCTCATTATTACAAACTTCATCCCCAACATAAGCTTTCTGCCACCATCACTAAGTGACTACCGTCCAATCACTTTTACAATTATCAGTCATCATATAAAACTACCACCAATATTAAAAGCCTTCAGAAACCAGTATAGCACTAATATTGACAAGACTCAGAAAACTTTCTCACAGCTCACAGCTGGAACCCTATACTCTCCTTAGATGAACCTAATAAATACAAGCGGCCATAAGTCTAACCAATTTTCTACTCCAGCTGCAAGAAAACGTCTTCCTACTTATCCACAGGGTTTATAAACCCACCAAAACTGAATAGCTATCTAACTCAAATATTTTCTCACTCTAAGGGATGAAGCATTGGAAACATGAAAACAAACTCCTACAGTTGAAATCTGCTCATCCTTTATAGCCTTACATAACAAAGCTAAAAAGCCAATCTGAAGGCACAAAAAATCTACAGAGAAACAAATTACTCTCCAATACTCCCTCAAACACTTTTGGAAAGAAGGTAACCTCTATACAGGTAGAAAATCACCTCATAACATCCTCTCTACAAGCCAGATCTAGATGAATATATGTCATTATGGTAAGTTACATAACTGTACTATGTATCCATAGCTATATAGGATGATAGTGCCTTAGCTTAGGAAGTCCCTGAAGAATGTGTTCTGAAAAATGAGCTATAGCTCTAGAGACAGAATCAGATTTGTTGTGCCTAGTAAAAGTGTGCATAGAAGGCCATGTAACCATCACTAGAAGAGAGCTAGAGTCCACCCCTTTCAAAAAAACTCTGAGGTAGCCACAGGTGTGGTAGTTTGCTCTGATCTTCTGAGGTTCTTTTCCAGAAACATGTAGCACGATTTGATAGAAAGAGACAGGCATCTAGAAATGGTTTGTTTAGAACCAGACTGTCATTTCTTTCTGCCATCAAAGGAGGCAAAAAGAGTTTTGAAATTTTTTAGTCTTGTCCAAGTAAAATCTCAATTGTGTATTATCATCCAAAGTATGCATAATTGTTTCTACCCTGTTTTGAGTTTCAGAATAAAAACAGGGAGAGGAATGATATGATTTAAAGTAAATTCAGAAGCAATCGTTGGCATAAAGGAGGGACTGGTTCTGTGACTCATCCTGTCCTTCTGTAAAATCAGAATAGGTTGTGTTCACATTAGGGCTTGCAATTCAACTACTCATCTAGCTGACATCACTGCAATAACTAAAGCAGTCTGCCATGTCTAAAACTTTAAAAAGCACTGGTTGCAGGTGCGGAAGGGGAGGGAATTAATTTCTTTAAACCGAAGTTAAGATCTTGAGGAAAAGGTACTTGATTTGTAGGTGGCCTAATATGTAAAACCCCTTTCAAAACTGTTTAATTTGGAATAAAGAGGAAAGTGGGATCTAAAGCAGACAAGCAGAAATAGCCAGAATGTGCAGCTTTACAGAAATGTATCCTAGTCCTGAACTGGGAATTCACTCAGGAACTGAAAAACTAGAGGAGCCCCAGCTTGGGGTGGATCTTGTTCTCGATTTTCAAGTAGCATGTTTTCTAGCCTCCTTTAAAACCTGCTGCACATGCACTGAGAAGACATGATAAAATGTGATAACATTTTACTTTCCATACTGTTTCATGGAGAATTTGAATGTAGGGGTGGATCAAGGATCCCTTGTCTTGTGTGACTAGATCCCCCATATGAGGAAGGGTTTTGTAACTGTATATGGCCAGATGCATGAGAAGGGAGAACCAATATTTTTTAGGCAAAAAGGGAGTAACCTAGGGCATCCTGGATATGTCAGTTGTGATCTTTGGAGATCAGATGAAAAGGTGGATGGTATAGGCTTCAAGAAACATTCCCATCCACAAGAAAAGAAATGCATCTCTTATCCAAGCTTCTTTGCAAGATGACCTGCAACAGATCTGACTCAGTTGTCTATTGAAACAGGGGGTAAGAAGAAATAACTAGGTAGTTTCCCACAGGTGGACAATGTCCCAAAAGACCTCTGCGTGTAGCATCCACTAGTGAGGGTCTATCGTGTAACTGCTGAAAGAGTCTGCTGTTGTGCTCTGCTCTGCCTGTGTATGGCCTGTAGAGTGAGGTTTTCTAAATTGCCATTTCCTAGGCTATCATAACTTGCCTGCAAAGGGGGAAAGTTTTTCTTCCCCCTTGTTGTTTAAGTACCATTTAGCACCTCAAGAAGAAAAGGAAATATGTGGAGTTGAAGAAGAATGACAGTGCCTCAAAACATGTGTGAGGACTGCAGAACAGATATACGGCTGAGCCAGGTATGGAAATAAGTTACATGAGGAAAGCTGGCGGTGGAATTCAGAAGTCCATCAAGTCATCAAAACTAAGAAAGAGTAGAGGAAAAAGTGGGAGAAGGGAAAGACTGACCAAGCTAGGGAGGAATACTGGCTGGCTAATAAAGAGGATAAGAAAGGAGTTGCAATAGTAAAGAACAAGACATTAGAGGTAATGTACCATATCCTGGAAAGTGACTCAGTAGATGGCACAAACAAACTATATCTGGTTGCAAGACAAAAGCATAAAAATAAAAAAGCATAAAGATAAAGAAGATAGTCAGACATCCTTCATAACAGATACCAACAAAAACCTGCTCACCAGTCCATAGGAGATCAAGGGCAGATGGAAGGAGTACTTCCAACAGAGTGAAGAAAACCCCACAGATGCTGTCCTTCCCCAGATACAGCCTACAATGACAGAAGACAAGGAGTCTACCATAGAGGAAGTAAGAACAGCACTAAGGAAAATGAAGTCAGAAAAAGCAGCGGGCTCACATGAGGTCACAGCAGGCATGATAAAGATGTTTGGTGAGATAGAGGAGAAATGGTTCCTGAGAGTACTCATAGTAGTATTGAGAAAATGGCATATTCCAGATGACTGGAGAATAAGTCTACTAGTGCCAGTGTTCAAGACCAAAGGGGATATTTGCAACTGTGGCCAATAAAGAGTTATCAAATTCCTGTCACAATGCATGGAAGTTCTGGACACAGGGATTGATAAATAAATACACAAAGCAGTAAATAGTAAAAGGGGAGATGAGCAGTTTGGATTCAGATCAGGATGCAACACAAATGGCCCAATGTGTATAGAGATGGATAAATGAGAAGAAGCTAGAAATGAGGAAAGAGTCTAACTGGGGATTGTAGAAAGCATATGGCAAGGTCCTAAGAAAAATTATTTAGTCAGTCATACAGTGGTTCAAAGTTCCAGCAACACTGGTAGAATTAATGGAAGCTATGTGCAAGGACCCAATGACTCATGTGCAAACAATGTTCAGCCTCACAGAGGGGTTTTCAGTGGGAGTGGATGTGCATCAGGTTTCAGCTCTCAGCCCGGTGCTGTTCATACTAGTGATGGACTACATTACCAAACAGGTCAGAGGGGACAGAGCAGCAAAGTTGCTGTATGCAGATGAGGCATACTTTGAACAAGAACATCAGTAAAGGATAGGAGAATGGAATGCAAAATTGAAGGCATGTACAGTTAAGGCAGTTGTAATGGCATAAAATGGGGAAATTTAAGAAGCTAAGAATTCAGATAGAAGGGAAAATAGTGGAACATGTTAACAGCTTCACATATCTGGGAGGGGTGGTTAAGGAGAAGGATAGTTTGAATGAGGAGGACAAAGCTAGAATCAGAGGGGCTGCAAAGAGAATGAGAAACAAGCTGAAAAGCAAGGTATATAAAACAGTGACGCAACCAGTATTAATGTATGGTACAGAAACCTGGGCAGTAAAAGCAGAACAGCTGACGAAGCTAAAGGTGATGGAGATGAAGTGCCTGAGATGTGTGGTAGGATGCACATGGTGGGACAGATGAAGAAGTGAGGACATCAGAGCAGAAGCCAAAGTAGCTCCAACTCCAGAAAAGGTCAAAGAGAACAGATTATGCTGGTTTGGGCACATGTGCAGAAAAGCAGAAGACAATCTGAGGAAGAAGATTTGAGACAGACAGGAAGACAGCAAGAGGAAACAAGGGCATCCAGCAAAGTGGCAGATGGATTGTTGAGAGAGGAGACCTGCAACGGTCAGGCATGACTGTTGAAAAAGGTAGAAGAAAAGAGAGAGATGCTGACAGTTCACTTGCCACCTTGAACCCATGTAGAAAATAGGAAAAAGGGGGTTGATGATAATGATGATTGTCTATTATCACTAACAAGGGTCATGGAGTCCACAGTTGATGCAGCAGTTTATTAGAGTTATCATTTCCTTCAGATCTATACGGTTGTTCCTGAAATGATGTTCCCATGGACCCTGAAACTTGATGCTTTGGAAAACTGCTCCCCATGCAAAGTCCGAAGCATCTCTTGTGACTGACTGAGCAGGAAGAGGGAGAGAAAAACGGGAGGCCTGAATTTGGGGGCTACTTGACTGGTCCATTATAGCAGTTAGCTCTTGATTAAACTGAGCACTGGAATTTGAAAGGATAAGGGATGAACCTGTTGAACCCAGACTGATTTGATTTGAGGTAACACTGGGTTTTTATCATGTGTAGTCTGGAAAATGTCACTATTGGAATGAAATAAACCTTGTAACCTAAACTTTTGAGGAACTCTCTTGCTTTGGACATGGTTTAATAGGACAAATTAAAAAAGTGAGTCTGAAAGAGTAATACTTTGGAGGGTGATAAGCAGTTGATAGAGAGGTGTCTAGGATGATAACTGAAGTATCAGGACCCACACAAGCAAATAGTATAATGCGAAGACTCAGTTTCTGAAAATACAAACTTATATATATTAAGTATGAGAATGCCATTTCTTGGAATACTACATTTTCCTGAGGTATGATGATCTTGGGGTTGGTATATGTAATTCACTCTTCTCCTGGATTTTCGGTATGTTTTTTCTGTATGTTGGGTGTCTGTATTTTGTGTCCTGATGTTTCAGTGAGAAACTGTCTAGGAGTCACCCTTGAACCACTAATCAAAGAAACAGGTTTAAAGAAGACATTTTAAGATTTAATCTGGACTCTATACTGCTAAAATGATGAATAATGAACTGAAGAACTGTGCGGGTGTCCTGGATGGAGGGGGCTGACATGAGGAAATTGTCCATATATGGAAAGGTAGGAATGCCCAAGAGTCTAGAAAAGCCTAAAACTGGGGCTAAGCACTTTGAGAAAATACAGAAAGATCAAAAGGCAAAGATATAAACTGAAACTGCAAATGCAATGAATCTTCAGTAATACATGTGTATTTTGAGAGCTGGTATATGTAAGTAGCTATTGTTCAAGTCTACTGTTACTAGAAAGGTATTATGGAACTGCAAAGCAAAAGAGTTTGTAAAATGAACATCTTGAATTTTCTGACCAACAGAATGATATGTGGCCACAGAAGGTCCATGACTGGCCTCCAAGTGCCTTTTTCTCTGGGCACCAAAAACATTCTAGAGTAAAAGCTTTTGCCCATTTGGGATGGAGGTACTGGTTCTATTAGACCCTGGGATGGCAAGTCTGGCAAGATCTGAGGAAACAGTTGGAATTTTTTTTTTTTTTTGGAGAATGAAAGATCTCTAATTGAGGAGGATGCCCACTGAAATATGTAGCCAGAGAATGCTTAGTGACCTGGAAAGCAGAGTTTAACATGTGCAACAGGCCAGATTTAGTGTCAGCATTTAGTAAAAAGATTAAGGATTGCAACATGTTACCAAAAACAGATAGAAGATACTTGGACATGTGAGCCTGGTAATTTATAGCTATCAATAATTCCAGCACCTTTATTCTGGTGAGCAATAATGCTGTGCAGACTTTTCAGAATGAAAGTAAAAGTCATTTATGGCTTTATTTTTGGACAGCTCCAAAAGGAGAATTTTTTAATTTGACATTAACAGAAGGACAGCCACTGAATGTTTTAAGAGATGCTACTGACATTGTTAATAAATGTGCAGATAAAGTTGGTTCTGTTGTTGTGATGGACAAAGGTTTTTATCTCTTGTCCATCGAGACCCTTTTAAAAGATGATTTACTGTATAAAGTCATAGAAATGAATTTAGTTAATAAAATCATACAGGGGCTCTATGCATTTGAATGGTCATCTTAACCATGATTTACTGACATATTTTTACATACAACATCCTGTCATTCCTTTGCATTATGGACTATCCAAGATTCATAAAGATTTACACAATCCACCAATGAGACCAATAGCCTCTTTGAGAGATTGGTTGACCCAGCCTATCTCTATTTATCTAGAAAACTAATTGAAATGTTTCTTATCATACTCACAAAGTTATAGTAAGGATACCAGTGATGTCTTAAGTCCGTCTTTTACCTGGTACACTCAAAATAAGCATTCTGAATACATTAATGCATTCAGTTTTGTAGCCATGGATACTGATTATTTACTGTATTCCCAAATGACTTTGACATTGAATATATAAGAGAGTTTTTAACGGTATACTCTACATATAATGCTTGTGAGATCAATACCACATACAAATTATTATCATTAGTGTTGCAGAACAACGATTTTACATTTCAAGACCAACATTTTTTACAGTGTAAATGAATAGCAATGCGCACTCCTATTGCTAACACTTACACAACTTTAGTTCTAGTTATGTGAGAGAATAAATTTGTATTCAATGAAAGTAATCCATTTTTATCTTCTATTTTATTTCATACACATTTTGTGGATGATATATTCATAATTTGGGATAATGTTAAGCATGATATTTTTGATTTGATTAACTATTTCACAGGTACTACCACTTTCTTGAGATTTAAGCATTCTTGTTCAAAACATGACATAAATTTCTTTGATATCCGTTTGTACTGGAATGATATGAATGCAGTCCAGACAAAAGTGTACATTAAAGAACTGAAGAAAAATACATTTTACATAGGACAAGCATGCATCTTTAACATATGTTTAAGGAATATTTTGAAAGGTCATATGAGCAGAACTGCATGCCTGAACACTGACAATGTAGTTCTCTCTGAAGAACTCTCAAATTTAATTGATGACTTTTAAATTAGAGCCTGTAATCAATCTATATTACATGATCAGAAAAAAATTGGTAAAACAGGGGCATGATTTGTGGTCCTATCCTACTTTACGTGAGAAAAGATGTAGTATGAAAAATTCCAGTGCACGTGCCAACAATTCCTTAAGATATATGATGAACTATGATAGACATTCTATTGAAATAAATAAAATCATTAGACAACACTGGCATATTTTAACTGCATCAGAGGACATTCATAAGTTGATGCCTATAGCACTGGCCTTTGGTTACAGAGGGGTATGTAATTTAAAGAACCTTTTATGTTATAAAGAAATGGAGACACATAGAAATGTTAAAAACAGTTCCAGGTTGGGAAGGTTTCCCTGTTACAAATGCAACTTTTGTAAATACATTTTGAAGTGGAAATGCTTTAAGCATCTGATATCTGATAGACTATTCTCAGTAAAGAATTATTTTGACTGTGATTCACAACATTTAGTATATTTAGCACAATGTCAAGCCTGTACTTCCTTCTACATAGGAAAGACCGATCAGAAGTTAAAAGAACATATTGTTAACTATTTGTCAGATATTAGGAGAAAGGTACAGACTAACACATTATATAAACATATTTTAAGTAATGACTCTATGCACTTCTTTAAATTTATGGCACTAGAACCCATTATTCCAGATAGTAGAGGAGGTGGCATTAACTTAAAGATGGAAATTGCTGAATATAATTAATACATTTATTTCATGCTGATCATTTCCCAGGTCTATATTTTATTTACTTATTTATTTATTTATTTATTTTTGTTAACTGGGTAATGTCCGACTGGGCATGGGGCCCATTTTCAGTGGAGACCCAGGGAGAAAAGCTCCTGAACATACAGTAGAGAAAAAGTTAGCAATAATGACAAAAATGCTAAAAAAACTAATAATGTTTGTAATGTACAAACAGCAAAGTAAATCTAAACTAGTAACAATATTAACAAAAAGTTAGTCAAGTCTGACATGTTTAACACTTTAAAATAATAGTAAAAAATACTTTGATACAATTATCAAGGCCAAAAGACATAAATATCCAGAAACATTTGTATGACCCTGCAGAATTTGCAAGGAGACATATTTTAGGCTAACAGGGTCAGTCCAGGTTATGAACATTTCTTGAACCTAGGATGGAAGCAGTTTCGTTATAAGTAGTTCAGCTGCTATCTGAAAGTGTTGAAGCAACTTAGCCATGTGCACATAATAGTAGTAGCTATGGGGTATGAGCTAGCTTATGGAGGGAGTGAGGGAGTAGTAATGAGAGACTTGTTTTTTGGAAGGAGGTTGACTAGCCTGGAGTATGGCAGGAGCAGAGCTAGTGTTTAGCTAGATGTTCTTTGAGGGAGTATTTGAATTCATGATAGCTACAGTTTTTAGCTATAGGCTGAGGAAGAATGTTCCATAGTTTGGCAATGTTAGTACAGTGAGGTACCTTGTGCATTGTGGGCTTGGATAATCTTTAACATTAGTTTATTAGAGGATCTAAGTGTTCTAGGATTTATATTGGGTTGGACTAGGTAACTACGTGCAGGGCAGTTGTTAGGTTGGTAAATTATTTTCTGGACTATGGATAGTTGGTTTAAGTTTAGGAGGTTTGGGAGTTCTAACCAGTTGAGTTGGATGAGTACTGAGCAGTGGTGTGTTCTATATGGGTGGCCTGTAGCAAATTTGGCAATTTTGTTATAGCAGGATTCTAGTTTACTTAGGTCTGATTTGCACAGATTGGTAAGGATCCATAGAGGAGTGTGGAAAGTAGTTCAGAGTGGGCAGTGGCTAGTCTGGCACTTTCAGTCAGGTAAGGTTTGACTCTATATAGAGTGCCTAGTTTGGAGAGCACCTTTCTGATGGTGATGGAGATGTGGCTATCAAACCTTAGGTTATCATCAATTGTGACACCTAGGAGTTTGGTTTGGCTAGTGGGTTCTATTTTGGTTCCATTTGTCGAAAGAATTGTTAGTGGGAACTGGCATGTTTTGGGTTTGTTATAATTGAAAATTAGTAGCTTGGTTTTGTTTGGGTTCAGTATAAATTGATGGTTAGTGAGGTATTTTTCTATATCCTGGAATGATGTTTGCATTTTTGTTTGTAGTTCCTCGGGGGTAGGGGCTGAGCAGATAAGTGTGGAGTTGTCAGCGTACTGGACTATGGAGGCTAGTTGGGTTGCAGAGCTGAGGTTGTTAGTAAAAACTGTAAAGAGTAGGGGGCCAGAGATGGAAAGAAGGGGGAAAGGGTGTTTTCCCATTTGGTGGCTTACTAATGGTTAGACAGGTAACTGTAGAACAAGGACAGGGCAGAGTATTGAGGCCATAGGATGACAGTATGTTAAGTATGATTTGGTGGGAAATGGTGTTAAAGGCTTTTGACATATCAAAGAATATGGGTGAGACAATCTGGCCTTCATTTATGAGACCTTGGATGGTGTTAGTAAAAGACAGTAGGGCAGTGCAGGTGCTATGTTTTGGCCTAAAGCCATGTTGAGTGGGGGAGAGGAGGTTGTGATTGAGGAGGTAGATAAGGAGTTAAGAGTGAATGCATTTTTCTAAGATTTTGGCTAGAGGGGAGAGGAGGGTTATGGGATGATAGTTTGTTAGTTCTTTAGAGGGACCACCTTTATGTAGGGGGATGATGTGAGATATTTTCCACAGATAGAGGACATATTTTTCTGAGACTGAGTGGTTGATCAGTATGGATATGGAAAAGGCAACTGAGGGTGTGGCTATTTTAAGGAATTCATTAGGTAGCCGGTCTGCTGCTAGACAGCAGGGTCTGAGTTTGGAAAGTTGTGCTTTTATGTAGCTAGTTTGTATTGGGTTAAAAGAGAAAGGGTTAGGGTAATCTGAAGACGGAGATGGTACAGTGAGGGGATGATTAGTCTGGTTATCAAGGACTGATGTGATAGTGTTCATAAAGTGGATTTGAAACTGTGCCGCTATTGGGATTGTTGCATTAGAGGTAGATGGTGGGGGTGTGGGGTATAGCCTGGGTTAAGGAGATTATTTATATTTTGCCAAATTTTGTGGGGTTGTTTTGGTTGATTTGTTGACATGATAGGAAGTAGCTTTGTTTGTCTAATTTTATTTGTTTCTTAGCCTGGTTTCAAAGCTGTTGCTATGTTGTGAGGTTTATTCTATCTTTGTTGGTGTGGTAAGCTAACCAAGACCTGTCTCTATGTTTCAGAAGTGTTTTGGTATCTTTTGTTAGCCAGGGTATGTGCTTAGGCTTTGTTCTTATTTTTCTTCTGGGTGCTAGTTTATTTAGTATTGTAAGGAAGGTATTGTTGAAGTACTCTACAGCTTGATCGAGTGGGAGGTTTCTAAGTGGGGACCAGTTACTTTGTTGAAGTAGTAGGTTGAATGTGGAGGGAGAAAATTGTTTTTTATTTTGGATAACCTTATATATTGTGTTGGTTTGTGACTGGATACATTTTCTGTACAGGAACACAGGAGAGTGGTCACTGAGGGAGTCTGGAAGGCAGCCTGCTAGGCAACCTAGGTTGGGTTTGTTAGTCAGTATCCAGTCTAGTGTAGACTGCTTTTTGGTGTGCTTGCCTAACCGGGGTTAGACATGATATGGTCTGGTTGAATTTGAAGTGGTTTAGTAAATTGGAGGGGTTGTTGGAGCTGCAGGAGTGCCAATCCAGCCTGAAATCACCTAGGATGATAGTTTTTGGTTAAACTCTGATAATGCCCAAGAGAGTAGATTTTCAATGATAGGTAGGTTATTGCCAGGGGGGAAAATAGGTGGTTATGATGATAATAGTTTTGTTAGGGTTTATTACTAGGTATGTTTTCAGGATTTCTGAGTTAGGTAGGTCAGGAGGAGTACACTTAAATTGGGTAGGTCAGGAGGAGTACACTTAAATTGTTCAAGTTTGAAAGTGTCTTTATACATAATGGTGACACCACCAGCCTTTTTATTTGGTCTGTCTAACCTAATTATGTATTTGTCTTTAATGTGAGGCTTTAACTAAGTTTCTGTAATTACTGCAATGTCTGGTTGATAGGTGTTTAGGGTAGCATGGAATTCAGTAATTTTATTTACGATGCTACAGTAGTTAAGGTTAATGAAGAGTAGGTCAGTGTTGTTGGTTTTAGGAAGTGGGGGTAGGAGTGGTGGTTAGTACTATGGTAATTGGGGGTTGGTGGAGGCTTGAGAGGGAAGCAGGTAGGTAAGGTGGGGGGTGGGGGGTGGACCTGGGTTTGGGTGGATTTTGGCCTGGAGTTTAATTTGTGTTAGATTGTATAGAAGTAGTTGTCTAAGTTTATTGGTAAGTTTTACATGTCTGACATTTGAAGGGTTATTACAATGAGTAGGCAAGAGTTTGAAAGGTAGAAGGAGAGAGGTAGGTGTGTTGAAAAGATGTAAGCTAATGTTAGTATATGTGTGGCTGTGATTGTTGGTGGAGGAAAGAGGGAGAGTAGGTGAGTGGTGGAGGGAGGTGGACACTCATCTAGATATGGCTAATGCTCCTCTGCCCCACTGCATGCATAGTCTACTTGGTATCCCACTCAGGGTAGTGTGGTTGAACATCAGCTCATTCTACTATAGGTGTGCCAAAATTAATACATTCCCATGCCTGACCATGGCATACTGGCCACCATCCATCTGATGAGACAACAGAGCAAAGGCCACGGTGACCTTCCTACATGTACAACAAATCTGTTACACTATCCCCTGGGCCACATGCCTCCAGTTCTGACACTGCAGGGTTACATGGTACCCATAGCCAGCATTCCACCCCTGGAAAAGCCACAATATCACCTGAGGACATGATCCTTGACTTAAAACAACCCGCAAGCCATGTGCGTGTGCTTACCACAGAAATCGCATATGACCCTTCCATCTATAGTAACACTGCTGTCTCATGCCACTGTGGTCCATCTGTGCAAATGATGACAATTATGACCTGCCTACTCCTCTGACTAATGTGGCTAAGGTAAAGTCTGACACACAAGATGACTACTTGTGTACTGTAATGTGCAGCTTGGGTTTATCATTGTATGTGTGACGATAGGTGAAGGCTAATGAAGATAGGTGATGACTGTCAGCCTCGCCAGATAGAATTAAAATTCTGTCATTTGTAGATATTAATGTAAGCCACAGGCTTGTTGTCTTAAATGGAAAAAATAGTGTTACATGTGGAACTGAAAAAAAAAATACCAACAGTACACTCTACTGACCAAGTAAAGCATGTTGTGACCTTTTGATGTAAACACAGCCAGTCTAGATGAAAGAATTCTTGCTATTGTTTTAAGGCCAGAGTTAATGGCCAGAATTTGCATGCATAAATGTCCTTTATTGCTCTGGTTTCTGCCCAGAGGTGAAGAATGTAAATGTAGTTTCTGTTAGCATGGGAACCCAGGGAAGTCTGAAGAATGATGTAATGTGAGCCAGGAATGTGATTTTAAAAGCAGAGAGAATCAGAGAGCATTAAGCATTTTTGTCTTGACCATCCAACTCACCAGCACTGTCTTGCTCTATATGTAAGTTTATCTTAGACTTGTGTTTTCTCTTAGAAATAGCTAGAAACTAAAAAGATTAGACTAAGTGTTTTTCTGTGATGTCAGAACTGTACTACTGAATTATTTTAAGTATTTCTCTGTGATCTTTGAACTCTTGACTAGCGCTGTGTAGTAAAAAGTATTGTGTTTTTATTATTTATTATTAAATATTTCAAAACCTTTCAACTGTGGCTGTTTTGTGTAGAGATAAGTTAAGCTCTAAGAGTACATTGCATGTATATAGTGATCCTGTACCATGTCACTCTAATAAGCCTTGGCTGTTTAGTTATACTACCAATTGGATAATAATATTGCACAGTAATAATTGGGCACCCTTTTAAGGGCTTTTGAGTAGCTGATAAATAAATAGTTGGTGGTGGCAGCTGGTACTACCATATAGTCTGAGAAAAAAGGGACACAGCTGGAGAACCTGTGCCAGACCTTCCCCAGGAGTGTATGTATGGTTATATAAACTATTTTCAAAGTGTGTGTGTGTGTGTGTGTGTGTGTGTGTGTGTGTGTGTGTGTGTGTGTGTGTGTGTGTGTGTGTGTGTGTGTGTGTGTGTCAGCTACTTGGGCAGGGACACGAAGCACTGGTTGGACAGAGAGGGTGCTGGAGGTTTTAGCTTGCTCACTAGGCTGAGATCTGGATCCTATAGCTGTGCCAGTGGGGATTCATATTGGGGACCTGGAGAGCAAGAGAGCGACCAGCCCCAGACTGACTGTGATCTCTGTGTGCTCTTATGGGAGATTGCACTTTACTGTGTGTATTTGTTATCCTTTCCTCCTATATGAGACACCCTTCACTGGCGTTAGTGGTGAGGATTGAGGCTCCTTGATTGCTGGGCCAGGGCACGGGTGTCATCAGCTTTGTTCAGTGCTTGTCTTGCCATGGTCCTTAGCAGTAGACCGGATGTTGCCTCTTTACCAGTACTACAACGTGAGGCACTCACATCTACCTTGCACAGGGGACCTTTACAATCTCTGATGAGTTTTCACCTGGATTCTTTTGTTCTGCTGGGACAGATATGTTAGCTAACACTATGGTCTCCCCTTGCTCTCAGTTATTCATAGAACCATGTTGCATACCAAGTTGTGCATCACAAATATCTAGCTGCATATCTTCAGAACATATTGTAGTGCACCACCAGATGTATTCATCCAGTGGAAGTGAAACTTCAGCACTCTGAACACAAGTTAAATAGTGTTCAAGGTCTGTGATAGTTTTTTATTGAATGTAGAACTATAGCAAGGTCATCAGGTGTCTTTTGCAGATCCCTAAGCTGGTGACCCATGAAAAAGAAAAAAAATCTTCTTGAAATTGAGGATTAAAAAAAAGATGTCTTCTCTGAAACCGTAGCAAGCTGCTTGATACTAATGTGAAAACCAAACAATTTGCTACAGTTAAATCATCACACACTGGGCACTTTAGATGTGACCACATGTGCAGTATTGGCAATCATTTATGAAGCTGATACTGCACTCCCCCTGCCATCAGCACCTACTGATCATGCCCCTTGATAGCTTATACCCAGGGTTGTCACACACTTCACCTTGCCTAGTTACATTGCTATTTGAATGTCATCTCTACCACAACTTGGGGGGTGTGGATGGGGGTCATCAGACATGGCTTGAATGCATTTGCCATATAGTCTACAGTAGACAAGAGCAAATACCATTATCCCACTCCACAAAGGGAAAGCCACCACTGATCCTAGGAACTATTGCCCTATTAGCCTGATGAGCCTGGTCTGCAAGGCCATGGAATGGATCATCATGGAACTCATAGACAAAGACATTGGTAACCACCAAACTCTGGACCCCACCCAGTTCGGGTTTGTGAAAGGCAGATCATGCCTTCTGAACCTGATCGACTTCTTTGAGGCAGTCACCAAAGCTTTAGACAAGGGTAAGGTGGTTCACACAGCCTATCTTGACCTTGCCAAGGCTTTCGACACCATCCCCATTCTGGAATTATAGCTAAACTCACTAAACACGGTATAAATCCCTACATTACAAGATGGGTAGCCAACTGGCTCACTGACAGAACCCACACTGTAAAAGTTGCAGACTCCAAATCTGACTTCAAACCAGTGACAAGTGGAGTAACACAGGATTCAGTCCTGGGACCTCTCCTGTTTGGTATCTACTTTTCTGAAGTACAGGATAACAGAGAAGCCCTATGGCTAATGAAGTTCGCAGATTACTGCAAACTAGGAGCCATAGTTGAGTCCCCAAATGATGAGGACATCCTACAGAAGGGCCTCACTAAGAAAGATGCCTGGTGTAAGAGGCATGGCCTCAAGCTCAATGCCAAAAAGTGTATTGTCATCATTCTCATCCCCTTTGGTAAAATCTCTGTACCCATGAACTACCACATAAACAGCAGTCTACTTAACGCTGAATGTGTGATAAGAGACCTTGGGACCCAGGTGGACAGTAGTCTCTCCTTTGATAATCACATCAGCACAGTAGTCAGGAAATCCTTCTATGTGGCACACCTCATCACAAAAGAGTTCTCATCTAGGAAAAAAGAGGTCATTGTTCCCCTCTACTCAGCACTCATTAGACCCATTATAGAGTACAACGCCCCTTTTGGAATGTACCTCACAAGACATCTGCAGCAGCTGGAAAGGCTACAGAAGTAACTCACAAAGAGGATTACTAACCTCAAATAGATGCCCTACACTGACCGTCTCAAAAAACTCCAGCTTTACTCTGTGGCATATCGCCTACTTTGAGGAGATCTCTGCCTAACATATAAGGCTATGTTAAACCCAGAACTGTTGGACATGCTACACCTAAAGAAATCCCAATTCTTACGAGCTACATGCTCTAGGGACCTAAACCTTGTCACCACAATAAACAGGACATGCTGGAGGGATAGATTCCTGTCCCAGAGACTTCCTATACTCTGGAACAAGCTACCCATCTATGTCAAGCAAAGTTCCTCATTAGCACTCTTCAAGAAAAATCTTGATGAGTGGATGGGAAATAAGAAAATACACCCTGGGGATCACTTCTGTGGCTCTGCTCGACAGAGGCAAAAGAAATTAACTTTCTTGGGTGGCGTAAGCCAGGGAACCTTGTTGGCTAGGCTTACTTAGGCCCTTGGGTCAATAGCATGGTATCTACCTATGAATCTATGAACCTATGAGTGGTCTGTTACATGTGATCATAGGACTGGATATCCGTAGCCTCTAGTGTAGATAAATTCTTTATTATGCACAGAAATTGTACAGAATTTTGTTGATCAAGTTCCAGGAGTGAATTTAAGAAATATTTAAAAAAGATGTGCACCAGGTACAAGTTACATGGGTTTATCACACCCTTTAGCTGGGAAATACCATTAATAACAATCCTATTTGTTAACCAGGTAGTCGAATTGGACACACAGAACCTATTCAGGGGTGAACTGGGAGCAATGTCTGGTTAGGTGACAAGCTCAAGTTCGCACAGTAGGCAAAAAGGGGCTAAGGGAATCAAACTCTGTACCACAAGAACTACGTCTTGCAACCTTAACCTCTGTGGCAACTTCCAGATTCTGCATATTTATATATAAATATATATAAATATACACACAAGCACACACACACACAGACACACACACACACACACACACACACACACACACACACACACACACATGCATGTTTATATCTGTCTGTCTATGCATATATATATATATATATATATATATATATATATATATATATATATATATGGATCTACCTGACTAGATCGAAACTTCATAACACCGACACGCACTTCACCGACACCACATAATCGACACTTCACAAACACGACACCACATACACTCAACACATCACAACAACAAACAAAACAAATCCCCTATCCAAAACCCCCACACACAACACAAGCACACCAAAATCCTTACAAACCAACACTAACCCTTACATACACAACTATCTACAACCCTAACCGAAACCCTAACCCTAAGGTCCGTCACTATCGCACACTCACCTAACCCGCGCCCTAACCCTAACTCACTTAACCCGCCCCTAACCCAAAATATATCACTACTGCACCCTTACCTAACCCGCGCCCTAACCCTAACTCACTTATCCCACCCCTACCCCTACAGACCGCCAACATCGCACACTTACCTTACTCACACCCTTACCTAACCCGCGCCCTAACCATAACTCACTTATCCCACTCCTACCCCTACAGACCGCCAACATCGCACACTTACCTTACTCGCACCCTAACGGCCGTCACTACCGCATACTTACACATCCTTTCCCCATCTCAGTGTTCTCAGCGTTGGTGTCTTCCTCCGTCGGTCTTCTGCCTTGTCGATACTCCGTCGGTCTTCTGCCTTGTCGATCTTCTGGCGATTTGTCGCTGTTCTGACGTTTCGATCTACTCAGGTAGATCCATATATATATATATATATATATATATATATATATATATATATATATATATATAAAGAGAGAGAGAGAGAGATACACATTCAACATCTTCCACTCAAACATTATAACCACTCATTCGATATTTTCCACTCATTGTTAAAATCAAGCAATCAAATACCTGAACATCACCAGATTGAAAAACAAAAAGAGAAAAAATATGTCCATAACAAGACCAAATATGTGTAAATGGTGCTGCTTCACTCTCTTTACCACCTTATCCATGTGTGCTAACACTAACCCTACTCCTCCTCCAACCTTGCACATTACTTTATGAAAAACTGCACCTCTAAACATCAGACTCAGACACATTATTCAGGCATTACACACATCCACAAACCTAAAGCTATCCCCTTAATTAACCTTTACTCTAAACCTAACTTGCAAACATTTGCACACACACACACACTCCAGATAGTGGAGGAGTGCAGTGCCAGCTTCGCAAAAAAAATGACCATATTGCATATATGGTAACAGCTGAAATGTGGGAGTGCTCAATGTGCTGTGCATGTGCACAGACACTCGTAACCCAAAGTGAAAACTTTCAATATATCCAAAAGTTTCAGTATTAATACACACACACACACACACACACACACACACACACACACACACACACACACACACACACACACACACACATACACACACACACACACTAACCTAAATGTGAAGACTTTCAATATATCCAAAAGTTTCAGTATTAATACACACATACACACACACACACACACACACACACACACACACACACACACACACACACACACACACTAACCTAAATGTGAAGCAATCCCTTCAACATTAACACATGGGGCAAATCCTCACACTCAACAAAAAGGAATATTTGATGTAAAAATATAGCAGTTTACTCTGTTGATAAAAACATCATTCAATATAAACTTCTCCCATACAGAGATGTTCACAGTGTTGATTTGTACTTTATTGAAATTAATTTGTAGTTTATTTCATCAGATATAGTTATACCGATGAATAAAATACATCAGTGATGCACAGATCTTTGTTATACAGCAGTATAAGAGATTAGGTATGTTTAAGTCACTTAAACTCTAAGGCATGGAGCAAGTTGCACTTACCAAGATCAGTACACAGTAGGGTAAGGGATTTTTCCCTTTTCCTCACAGCTGTGCAATCTCAGTGCTGGTATATTTAAAGTAGTGGGAGTACAGAAGTGCAAGAGATAACCTCAAATGCAGAAACATTTTCAGTGATTTATTTTTCTGCTCAATGGGTTTGATTTTTTTTTGCACTGATTAGTTTAATGGATTGGATTCTGATGTATTGAATTGCACTTGTCTTTGGCGCTGGAACAGTAAAAGACTGCTGGGTCTGTTCCAGCACTAGGTATCTCAGTCATTTTTTTTTAATAATGACACTGCAATGTAGCTTAAAGCAAGTGCTGTACCATTCAGTGTGCCATCTTTCAGACAAGACAGTAAACTGAGGTCTAACCTGTGTGACTTGGTGGTAGATCATTTGGATTTGAAAAATCCCATGGTATTTATAAGGAAAAGAGTAAATGAATTCCCAAGTCTTGTGCCCAAGTTTTTACCTTGTCAATATTTATACTACTCTAAGTATCCCCTGAAAGAGGCTGCTGACATAATGGGACTAATTTAGTCAACAGACTGTGAAAATTAAATAGCGAAAGAAAGTTAAAAACTGTTATGTTAGCAATAAAAAAGAATGAGATGTTGAAATGGCCTTTGATATTTCAAACTGATTTATCGCATATTGCATATAGCATACCTAAGAGTTCTAGAAAATTGTGAAGTAGAAATCAGTGTAGATACTCTGTGAAAACTGTGTCTTTGAAATACAGTACCAAAAGTTTGTAATGTGGTCCTAAGAAAGTCAAAGTTAACAAAATGTGTGAAGATTGGGTACTAACAGGTAATCTGATGTTATGTCCAAATTTTTAAAAGTTAATGAAAAGCAACATCTAGGGGCAGCACATGATGTTTTACTGCAATAGCGTGGGGGTCAGAAGAAATTGAAAGAAGCAGAATCAGTAAAGCAGTTTTGGTCAGTTTAGGGGTTCAGGTAAATCTAGAAGGAGGTTTCTTACACATCTTCTATATAGGAAAATTTGATGGCTGCCCCCCAGAGTGTAATTGATTTAATAATAGAAAATAGCAATTCAACTCCCCCAGATCAGTTGTTTTGTAGGGCAAGCCAGTCTACACCTTAACTTCTGTACAATATAGTCAACATACACAAAATTAAAAAAGATATTTAAGAGAGAATAGAAGATCAGACGAAATGTAGGTGCATGGCTAATTATGAAGCTAGCTACCCCTGTGGGTCATTTTAAGTCTAGTCAGGTTTCCTCCCAAAGGTGAGAATCAACCCTATGTCTTGTGTCTGTGAGGCAAACAATTTAACCATTATACAAGCCCACACCCCCTTTATTATAGAATGCTCTTTATCCATCATTGTATCATCAAACAAGGAAAGTTTAGTCTTGGTAACATTCAGTAGTTCTTAATTTCAGTGGCAGCTCGTGCCACCAGACTGCAGGACTGCAGCTCCCCCAGCTGTGGAAAGAAAAATAAAATATTTTAAAAAATAAAATATTTATTTTTATTAGTTACAGTACCATTATACTTGCTGGCTACTGCTTAGTCCGACTGTTAAGTCCCGGAACTCGAACTGCGCATGCTCACCGAGTTCCAGGTTTTAAAAAAAAATGAGTTTCTGTACATCTGGACTGCTGTAAAAGCAGTCCAGATTAAGGAGAGAAGGCATCGGTGTGATGCCCAGAAGTCTATGTGGCTTGTAACCGCAGTAAAGAATTGGAAAGAGATTGGACTGCCACGTCCACAGTCACATATGTGACGTGGATAGCTGGATGGCTACTGATTGGTTCTCGCTCTCTCCCTGTGATTTGCGTGCTGAGAAAAAGTGAGAAACAGTCAGTAGCACTACTGTACTTTGTCTTTTTATTTACTTTGATGTTCACAGTTCCACGAGTTCGTAACTGCGATAGGGATAGCCCGGGATGTGACGGAGGCACTGAGAGCTGACTGGAGACTGTCTGTAATAATAATAACTACTTAGCTTTACTTCACAGATTTGCTTAGTTAGTAAAGTCAGTATTAACTCAGGAGTGGAAAACGGAAGCAAATCATCTAATAGTATATGTAATGTGTGTGGGGAGGATTTGAAACTAGAAAGCACTAAGCAGAATCATTAGATATTGTTATTGTAAGCTACAACAAATTTAATAAGAGTTTCTCCAGCTTGGCAAAGATCATTTGACTATTTTCAAGTGGATTGCATCTGAATATTTACTTGGGTTTGTGCATATTTTATGGCATTTTTCACTTAACATGCTCATACACAACAAAGCTTTTGTCCAGATACTTAATAGTTTCCTGTTGGTGTATTATGCATTTAATAAATGACCACAGTAGTGTTTGTGATACAGTTAGTGTTTTTCATGACTGTGCAAGAATCTTTGCTCACCAGTCCATAGTGTTTGCAGTTGTTTATATTCCATTCAGATTAGTTCACTGAGGGTGCATAGAAAGCACAGTACTTTAGACAACTTCTATGCATTTAGTTACCGCAGTAATTACAGTGTTATTGAGTACTCTAGCTCATTCTTGAAGAGATTTATAAAATGATCCTTTGTTAAAATCCAGATTGCAATTTTCAGTATTTTCATCTGAGTGATCTTTTGTCAAATTCAGAAATGCATAATATCTTATATATCATATGTTGTTGCAAATCAATTTTGCATGCTTATTATGTTTGTTCTGTAAATAAAACTTTTTCATCTTATCTTATGACTGGTAACATTTGTAAATTGTTATAAATAATAGAAATTAATATTTAAAAATAAGGTACTAGTTTAAAGTGATCAGATGCAGCCCCTCTAGCACTTTTGATCAGGAAACTCACAACTAATAAAAGACCAGAGTTAGTTTTCATTAGATTCTCATGGGTCACCACATGCAGGTGATAGTTTGCTCTTCGGTTCCTTTCTCATACCTAGTTCTGCAAATAACAACATATTCAATTATTGAATATTTTATTTATTTACTTATTCATTTGTCTTTGTTTACTGGGAAAGTCTGACTGGGTAATATCCATTTTCAGCAGAGACCTGGGAAGAAATGCTCCATTTGCTTACAATGCATTATACTAAGTTGTAGGTAAGCACACTTTTCTATTTACATTTATACACAAACAGTTGTTACATTTATCCATTCTGAGATTTAACAGAGGTGGAAGTTACTAAAGAGAAAGCCTACATGCAACTTAATGGACTGTAGATGCAGCAGTTATTATAACAATTGTTTTATCATTTAAATGAGAGGTTGAGAGTATTCTGTTTAAAGAAAGTATTTGAGAGTATCATATGTTGAACACAAAGTCTTAACCTTGAGATGAGCAGAGGCAAGACCAGGATTGGTTAAGATGTTTATTTAACCAGAGCAGCTATAGCAGAAATGTAATCAGTAGGCATATCATTAGAATATTTCCCTATCACATTGTCATGAGCTTCCTTACTAACTGTCTCATTGCTTCCATCTTCTGTCACAGTGATGTCTTCTCCCATGTGAGTTATCACTTACAGCTAAAGATCACATATACAGTTGTGTGGCAAACACATTTCAAGGGTGACTGCTATGGAAAAAATAATTGCTGGAATTTAATTCCAAATTCTTCACTACCTGTATTGAAGCCACATTTCTCAAGCTAAAAGGCTATCCTCTCCTTTTAGGATTGTCATTTGTGTCGATTCCAGTCATATTAACATGTCACAAGAACAATTCAAAGTTACCTTCTGTGGAGTATAGTCTTATTACAAAGCATTTCCACAGCTTGTTTTAGGCCAGTCTTTTCTGTACACTGTCCTCTTACTGTGTTATGTAAGTTGTCATTTGTAGTGCAGAATGAATTGCACACCTTTTGCAAGGCAGACTACATTTTAGTCACATGCTTTTTCGCAATAGAAAGAGATTTTATTACAGAGTAACTTAAAGAATGGAAGTTGCTCTATGTCCACTATTTATCTTTTGAAAACCTGAGTGACACATTATGTGCTAACTTAACGTAGCCTGATTTTATGAGAAACTGATTACTTTGTGCATGTTTAGATAGTGCCCCTGGTTCAGTTTCTGCATATTTGTCTAGAGGTAACTGCTTATATTGAACTGTTGATTAATATTTGTTATTTAGTGAACCATGATTAACATAGGTATTTCTTCTGGCACCACAGCAGGATGCAGGATGTGTTGCATTTTAAAAAGGTATATATTCCTTTATCTGTGTGTGTCGGTGTGTACAGATTTTCGTAACACATTTTTGGTCCGTTTTTCATAAAATTGTGGTTTTCTGACAAATTAGTGGCAAATCATTAAATACTGAAGTTAGAAAATAATGACAGACATTTGAGGTTCAGGTTTCATACCCTTCAGAAAACTCATACTAGTGAAAGACCTACTATTTTATTAACTTTCTAAGTTTGTAAGAGCAATATTTAAAAACTGTCCTTATTGGGCCTCTGTCCCACTTTTATTTATGGCTTTGTCCAGATTTCTTGCTCTGAGGTTGAGAGGATGACAAATGTGCCGGGGCCATCACCATCAGCCAGAGACATTTCAAATTGTGACATACTTGTATCCCACTCGCCCATGTATTGACTTTGGATGTGTCCAAGCAAGGCAAGAAGCAGTTATGCAGTGTAAGTGTGCAGACAGAGTAGCCCCCCATCCAAGGTAGACACAAGTACTACACTGGCTTTTCATTTGTCCTTGATTTTGTGGAATGCTCTGGTTTTCTGTCATATTTTTATACTGTTGCATGTTGTTGCAGTGCCTGTTGCTCTGTGTTTAAGTAGTAATGCTTTAATGATCATCAGATAAGCGTGTCTGAGATTGTAAGATGCAAATAAGCTTTAATAAGCATACTGTTAAAGGATTATCAACATTGAAAGCCTTTTTGTTGTTGCCATACACAGAATATTTACATAACTAGACAATGTACAAGCCTTAGGTATTGAAATGCATATGACAGTATTTGTAATAAAGGACAGGATTACAGTATTTTCAGAAGCTCATTACATTTCTTGGAGATGTGTAGTCATCTTTGCAGGCTTTACCTATGAACTAAACAGAATGCCAATCTATCATGTGTGGTCCATAACCTGTGTCTGAGCTTGATTCTTGTTTGCTTTTCATTTTTTACTTTGATCATGTTTTCCCCATGAAACAGGTAGATAGTTTTTGTCAGGCAGCAGGTCTTTTTTGGATAAGAAACATTTTTACAAGTGGGGATATCACAGAGATTAATACTTTCAGAGTTACTTGGTACTTTTATAAAGCTGAATATAAATTAGAATTAGAATTGCAGTGCAAGAAGTGGTTTGAGTTGAGTGCTGCTTGTTTTTTATACTTGATTTTTGACTGGTATTCCAGTAATGTATTTAAAAAGTAATTTATTTTTTCCTGCCTCACAACCTTTTTGTTTCCATCTAGATATTAAGTAAGCTATCATGTACCCAATGCATTGAAATATTTTTTTCTTCTCCACTTCATTTTGTCTTGATTGGACTCTCATAATAATGGTTTGGCACCCAGGGCAGCGTATTTAACGTCCCAGTTTTTGTGGTTTTGAGCATAGCTCCACCCCTTTCTAGTTGGCCCCACCCCTTCCCACTGGCCCCACCAATTCAGCTGTATCCTGCAGCCCCTCTTTGATTTGAAGTCACCAGCCGGCACTGCTTAATTTTCACTCCAGACATTGTTGAAGTTTGGTGAGCCCAGAAATGAAATGTTTCATATCTTTCATACAGCTAGAAAGGAACAGAGCAACACAGCATGTTCTGTAGGCTAGATAAGAAAATACTGGCACAATATATGAAGTTCTGTCATAGGTCTGCCACATTATTAATAACAAAAACAGAGAACCAAAAAAAGGGTGAGTCATGTAAGGAATTCTGGGGTACTCAAAGGTTAATGGACTGAAGATCATGCAATGTAGGCATAACATTGTGCAGCACACTGTGCAAAACCTTGGTAGTATAGCCCTATTTACTGCTGTAAGAGTATACTGCCATACCGCTAAGGAATGGTGTATGTTGACCTCCAATTTTATGTGACCTATGGTGGATCATGGCCACTTGACCCCTGTTCTCTCATCAACAGTTTCATAAAACTTTTCCTGAGACTGTGGTTACATTTTAAAAAGTGAATGCTATGACAGGCAAAGTGGTAGTTCCACAGGGAAAAAAAATTATGTTAAAAAAGCAGCATTTATGGCTTGCGATCTCACCTGCAAAAGCTATTCTTCCATCCTGGCTCTGAAGTGCTCGAGGAACTGGGAAACAGATAACTTGTTGCTTGTTTTTGTAAGTTATTGGACACATGTAATCTAAAAATAAAAAATATGTTAGTAACTGCCAAGGAATGCACTTCATATACAGCAATATTTGGTTTAAGGCCAGACAAAATATTTAAGAAAATAGAATGCAATCAGAGTTAAGCTGTAAAAAAATGAAAAGAAATGTTTATGACACATTCATGGTGAAAGAGCCTAACTTATCTTTGTGATCAGTGCCATCCAATGGACTTCAAGGATGTCTTTTTTTCTTACATCTATATTCAGTTTGTAGTGTCTTCTATTCAGAAAGTACTGCATTGGATAACTGTTCTGTGACTCATTTATAATATTTCACCAGATTTTTCAAATCAATTGCTTTTTAAGCTTCCATACAAAACTCAGCACTAGGAAATTGGTTATCTATCTATCTATCTATCTATCTATCTATCTATCTGTCAACCCCTTTTCCAATTTTCTGTATGGGGTTGTAGTTCATAGGTTCATAGGTGTGTACCAGGCTAATGACCCTGGAGCCTTTACAAGCCTAGCCCATAAGATTACCCTGGCATCGTGTCATCCGAGCTTAGTTTCCAGTGTCTCTGTCAAGTAGAGCCACTGGAGTGATCCTCAGGGTGAATTTTCTATTTCCCATCCACTCATCAAGATTTCTAGTGCACCAGAGAAACGGACCAAATTCAACGTTTCGTCCAGTAGACTTCATCAGAATAAAAATGTAAATCCCAGTTTAAAAAGTGTATAATGTTCAATTACCGCTGGTAGTCTATCCACGGAAAAATTATAGCAGAACTGTTTTTCTGTAGTAAAAAAACTCACGTTCTATTTAGCAAAGTACTTCAGAATGGCGTCTATTCAGACCGGTTCTCCTGGTATTTCAAATCAAGAAAAGTCTCTTCAGACTGCCATAGACATAAATATAGATCCCAAGCTTACAGTTTTAAGTATTTCAAACCATTGATATAAAATCCAGGAAATAAAACCACGATAGGAACAGCAGACAAAAGTTTAATCCATGGGTAGGTGAGCGCTTTCGCATACAGCTTTTTCAAACCACAATACACTTCCATCAAACAGGTTCAACTATATATACTAAATGATAATTGATTAATTAAATAATTAAATCAATTATAGTCAATTTATAAAACAATTAAGACTTTTTTAACCATTCAAAAAATAATATACTGCATATAGTGAGTAAATGTATGTGTTTGCGCGTATTTAAACACGCATTTCATGCAATCGATTTCTGCCCTTAGACTAGATTCTAATGTAATTCTCAACTAGTCCATTAGGAAAATATTTATAGGCAGATATAACTCTGCATGAAGTTATTGAAAATGTGTAATAATGCACATATAAAAATATTTAAATATTTAAAACACTCTAATTTTGCGCTTAAATCTGGTATTTATAAATGCGTATGAATTTGTAAGCCTATGTAGATTAGCTCACACACTAGAGCATTTAAATTCTGCTCTTGCATACATACATATTTAAACAATCAAATTGTGTTCTTTTAAAGGACGCTATATAATGTGTGTAAATGCATGTATTCAACACGCATTTAAGCTATCTATTCTGTCTATATTTATAAATGCGTATAAATTTGTAAACCCACGTACATTAACTCACACATTAGAGCATTTAAATTTTGCTCTTGCATATGTACATATTTAAACAAACAAATTGTGTTCTTTTAAAGGACGCTATATGATGTAAATAAAAGCATCTATTCAACACTCATTTAAAACTATCTATTCTATCTATAAAACAAGCATTGATAAACATGTATATATATACATTTTTTCAGGCACATTTAAACACGCATTTAAACAATAGGATTTATCCTTTAGTCAAGATATATATTTCTACTCATATTCAAATACATATTTAAATATCTAAAACCTTAACCTTGAAACAGGTGCTGACAATATATATACATATACACATTTTAAAAATTTCATATAAGAAATAAATTCTGTCTTTAAGCAAATATCCAATATAGGTGGCATAGTCCGTTATGAATGAATTATAAACAATTGTGTCTCTGCATAAACTAAAAAAAAAATATATATATATATATATATATATATATATATATATATATATATATATGCATTTAAGTAACTACATATATATGGGCACTTATTCTATACTTAAAATAAGCACAATATAATTTTTTATGCAAACTAGTTACAAATGAATTTATCTTTAATAAGTCATAACCATTGTATTAAAATTTTTATATTAAAAATCTGTCAAATCCAAAATTTATCATATTATGTATACTTTGTAGATTATATAAAGAATTTTTTTTAAAAAATCATACATATATATATATATATATATATATATATACACATGAGTATAAATAAATATTATATACAAAAAATTAATGATAAAATTTAAATTAGTTGAATCACCTAGATTAAATTCTATGTCTCCTGTTTTTTAATATTGGCTTTAATGGAACACGATCATTTAAGCCTGGCGGCAAATGAGCCCTAGTTTTAATTATCCATTGTGTTTCAGTGGACGTTGTATAATTTTTATATCTCCACCACGTATTAGGAGTTATTACTTGTAAAACTGAGAATAAAAGTTTATGTTCCTCATTAGTACTTAGAACATGCTTTGATAATGCATTCACCTCTGATTTTATACGAATTTGATAAAGGTGTTCCCTGATACGTTCCTTAAACATCCTGTCCGTTTTACCTATATAATAGGACGGACAGTTTGAACATTGAGCAATATAAACTAAATGTTTAGTTTCACAAGTTGCATTTACCTTAATATTGTAATGTTCACCTGTAATTGGATGTATAAATACATGTATATCCATTAAAAAATCACAGAAATTACATTTGTTACAGGGTCTTAATCCATTATAAATGACCGAAATTTCGTTGTTTCTATTTTCTGAACAGCACAATATTCTATGTAAATTTTTCTTATTTTTATAGGCAAACTTGGGCTTATCTCAATATGTTTAGAAACATCAGGGTCCAACTTCAATAGATCCCAATATTTATATATGGGTTGTTTTATAAAGTGAATATCTTGTGTATAATATAACGTGAATCTAACTGCCTCTTCTTTCATAGTTGATTCATTTTTTTGTTTTTAACCTATATTCATTTATACCTTCATCAGAAAATATTGGACATGCTTCTTCTTGTCGCGATTCTTCAACTTTCCTAAATGCTTTATTTGTCTCTCAAGGATTATAGTTTCTTTGACAAAATCTATTCTCTAGTTCTAATAACTCTTTCTTAAAGTCATTATTATTTGGATGAAGTCTAGAAATCCTCATACTCTGTCCCTTCAGGACATTTCTAAAGACATGTGGTGGGTGCATACTGTCCCTGAACAACAAATTATTCTTATTACATATTTTCCTATGCACACTTGTATTGAAATATCCATTAGAAAGACGCCATATTTTTACATCCAAAAATGCTATCTTACTGGCAGAGTAATTCATAGTGAATTTCAGAAATGAAGTTAAATCATCAACTTGCATGGCAAAGTTATTTAATTCTTCTACAGTTCCATTCCACAAGAAAAAAAGATTGTCAACAAATCTCCTGTAGAATAGAACATGTTTTTTGAAACTGTCTAATTTTGTCATTTTTTCTTGTTCCCAATAAGCCATAACAAGATTGGCGTAGCTATTGGCACAAGAAGTGCCCATAGCTACGCCATCTTTTTGTAAATAATATTTGTTTTGGAACATGAATATATTACTTTCCAAAACTAATTCCATCAAACTACATAAAAAATCTATACTGCTTTTATATAAATGAGAACAACCACTTAAATATGTATGTAAATATTATATACCTGAATTGTTAGGTATATTTGTGAAAAGAGATTTCACATCCATGGTTACAAGGGAGGGTGGCCTAATGGTTAAGGTGTTTGCTTTGCAAATGCAAGGTGCAGGGTTTGAGTCTCACAATGGATAATTGGCTAGGTTTAAAATGGCTCGCAAGGGCAGTTAGCTTAGTACTAACCTATAGTGTTCTTCTTTCTGGAGGGACAGATTCATCACCCAGAGACTCCCTATGCTGTGGAACAAAATCCCGGTACATGTGAGGCAGAGTACCTCGCTGGCCTTATTCAAGAGGAATCTTGACCAATGGATGGGGATCGAATGGAAGCATGGAGGTGCTTAGGAGAAATGGCAGTGGAATTTCTAACTAGATTGTTTAATGAAATTTTGGAAAGTCAGAGGATGCCTGAGGAGTGGAGAAAAAGTGTTTTGGTACCTATCTTTAAGAATAAGGGTGATGTGCAGAGCTGCAGTAACTACAGAGGGATAAAACTGATTAGTCACAGCTTGAAGTTATGGGAAAGAGTAGTGGAAGCAAGGTTAAGAAGGGAGGTGATGATTAGTGATCAGCAGTATGGTTTCATGCCAGGAAAGAGCACTACAGATGCAATGTTTGCTCTGAGAGTGTTGATGGAGAAATACAGAGAAGGTCAGAAGGAGAGGTGATGATTAGTGATCAGCAGTATGGTTTCATGCCAGGAAAGAGCACTACAGATGCAATGTTTGCTCTGAGAGTGTTGATGGAGAAATACAGAGAAGGTCAGAAGGAGTTGCATTGTGTCTTTGTAGACTTGGAGAAAGCATATGACAGGGTGCCTAGAGAAGAGTTGTGGTATTGTATGAGGAAGTCGGGAGTGGCAGAGAAGTACGTAAGAGTGGTACAGGATATGTACGAGGGTAGTGTGACAGTGGTGAGGACTGCAGTGGGAGTGACAGATCCGTTTAAGGTGGAGGTGGGATTACATCAAGGATCAGCTCTGAGTCCTTTCTTATTTGCAGTGGTGATGGACAGGTTGACAGATGAGCTCAGACAGGAGGCCCCGTGGACTATGATGTTTGCAGATGACATTGTGATCTGTAGTGAGAGTAGGAATCAGGTTGAGGGAGACTCTGGAGAGGTGGAGATATGCTCTAGAGAGCAGAGGAATGAGGGTCAGCAGGGCTAAGACAGAATATATGTGTGTAAATGAGAGGGAGGGTAGAGGAATGGTGAGGATGCAGGGAGTAGAGTTGGTAAAGGTGGACGAGTTTAAGTACTTGGGATCAACAGTTCAGAGTAATGGTGAATGTGGAAGAGAGGTGAAGAAGAGAGTACAGGCAGGGTGGAATGGGTGGAGAAGAGTGTCAGGAGTGATTTGTGACAGACGGTATCCGTAAGAGTGAAAGGGAAGGTCTACAAGAGTGTAGTGAGACCAGCTATGTTATATGGGTTGGAGACAGTGGCATTGACAAAAAGGCAGGAGTCAGAGCTGGATGTGGCAGAGTTAAAGATGTTAAGATTTGCAATCGGTGTGACTAGGATGGATAGGATTAGGAATCGGTATATTAGAGGGTCAGCTCATGTTGGACAGTTTGGAGACAAAGCAAGAGAGACGAGATTGCGTTGGTTTGGACATGTGCTGAGGAGGGATGATGGGTATATTGGGAAAAAGATGCTAAGGATGGAGCTGCCAGGTAAGAGGAATAGAGGAAGGCCTAAGATAAGGTTTATGGACGTGGTGAGAGAGGACATGCAGGCGGTTGGTGTGACAGAGCAAGATGCAGAGGATAGGAAGAAATGGAAAGAGATGATCCGCTGTGGCGACCCCTAACGGGAAAAGCCGAAAGAGAATGATGATGATGATGTATACTTTGTAGATTATATAAAGAATTTTTTTTTAAAAATCATACATATATATATATATATATATATATATATACACATGAGTATAAATAAATATTTTATACAAAAAATTAATGATAAAATTAAAATTAGTTGAATCACCTAGATTAAATTCTATGTCTCCTGTTTTTTAATATTGGCTTTAATGGAACATGATCATTTAAGCCTGGTGGCAAATGAGCCCTAGTTTTAATTATCCATTGTGTTTCAGTGGACTCTGTATAATTTTTTATATCTCCACCACGTGTATTAGGAGTTATTACTTGTAAAACTGAGAATAAAAGTTTATGTTCCTCATTAGTACTTAGAACATGCTTTGATAATGCATTCACCTCTGATTTTATACGAATTTGATAAAGGTGTTCCCTGATACGTTCCTTAAACATCCTGTCCGTTTTACCTATATAATAGGACGGACAGTTTGAACATTGAGCAATATAAACTAAATGTTTAGTTTCACAAGTTGCATTTACCTTAATATTGTAATGTTCACCTATAATTGGATGTATAAATACATGTATATCTATTAAAAAATCACAGAAATTACATTTGTTACAGGGTCTTAATCCATTATAAATGACCGAAATTTCGTTGTTTCTATTTTCTGAACAGCACAATATTCTATGTAAATTTTTCTTATTTTTATAGGCAAACTTGGGCGCTATCTCAATATGTTTAGAAACATCAGGGTCCAACTTCAATAGATCCCAATATTTATATATGGGTTGTTTTATAAAGTGAATATCTTGTGTATAATATAACGTGAATCTAACTGCCCCTTCTTTCATAGTTGATTCATTTTTTTGTTTTTAACCTATATTCATTTATACCTTCATCAGAAAATATTGGACATGCTTCTTCTTGTCGCGATTCTTCAACTTTCCTAAATGCTTTATTTATCTCTCTAGGATTATAGTTTCTTTGACAAAATCTATTCTCTAGTTCTAATAACTCTTTCTTAAAGTCATTATTATTTGGATGAAGTCTAGAAATCCTCATACTCTGTCCCTTCAGGACATTTCTAAAGACATGTGGTGGGTGCATACTGTCCCTGAACAACAAATTATTCTTACTACATATTTTCCTATGCACACTTGTATTGAAATATCCATTAGAAAGACGCCATATTTTTACATCCAAAAATGCTATCTTACTGGCAGAGTAATTCATAGTGAATTTCAGAAATGAAGTTAAATCATCAACTTGCATGGCAAAGTTATTTAATTCTTCTACAGTTCCATTCCACAAGAAAAAAAGATTGTCAACAAATCTCCTGTAGAATAGAACATGTTTTTTGAAACTGTCTAATTTTGTCATTTTTTCTTGTTCCCAAGAAGTGCCCATAGCTACGCCATCTTTTTGTAAATAATATTTGTTTTGGAACATAAATATATTACTTTCCAAAACTAATTCCATCAAACTACATAAAAAATCTATACTGCTTTTATATAAATGAGAACAACCACTTCAATATGTATGTAAATATTCTATACCTGAATTGTTAGGTATATTTGTGAAAAGAGATTTCACATCCATGGTTACAAGGGAGGGTGGCCTAATGGTTAAGGTGTTTGCTTTGCAAATGCAAGGTGCAGGGTTTGAGTCTCACAATGGATAATTGGCTAGGTTTAAAATGGCTTGCAAGGGCAGTTAGCTTAGTACTAACCTATAGTGTTCTTCTTTCTGGAGGGACAGATTCATCACCCGGAGACTCCCTATGCTGTGGAACAAAATCCTGGTACATGTGAGGCAGAGCACCTCGCTGGCCTTGTTCAAGAGGAATCTTGACCAATGGATGGGGGATCGCAGATATACCCCAGGGATTACTTCAGTGTCACTGCTTGACAGAGGCACAGCAAAATAATAGGCATAGTTTTATTCAAACTAAAGGGGTGGCGAAAGCCAAATAACTATGGGCTAGGCTTATAAATGCCCTTGGGCAGATAGCCTAGTATGAACCTATGAAACTATGAACCTATGAAGTAATAAGTCAGTGTTATTAAACAATGGCTTACTGACTTCATAAAAGTCTAGAAGAAATTCTTTTGAATCTTTCAATATGATACTATTAGCTAACACAAAAGGTTTGAGAGTTTTTTCCAAATAAAAAGATATGTTTTCAGTAACCCACCCTCTGCCTGAGACTATCGGTCTCATGGGTGGGTTATTGAGATTTTTGTGAACCTTTGGAAGACCTTTAATAGTTGGTATAGTAGGATCCTCAAGAACTAAATAGTCATATAGAAAGTGTTCCAATAACCCCATTTTATACATTTCATCAAGACTATTATACACATTGTTCACAGTATTTATTACTTCATCATACAGTAAGATCTTATAATGATCTTGGTCATTCAACATCTCAGTCATTCTCTTATTATAGTCTATTCTATCAAATACCACTATTGGGCCACCCTTATCCTCAGGTCTAATAGTTATATTATTGTCGTTGGCCAACATACGTAAGGCTTTTGATTGCTTAAATGTCAAATTATTTTTTATACATTTAGATTTATTCAAGGTTGCTTGATTTGAATAAGGTTCATTCTCTACAGCCCTACTAAATATCTCTATCATTGGATGTAGATTAGGTATTATTAAACTAGGCTTCTTAATGACAGGAATGTAACTAGCAGTACTTTGATTTGAGAATGTTACTTTCAATTGTAAGTTTCTAGTAAACATTTTTAAGTCTAAGATTGAGTCTGTAATGTTACTTACTTTGGAGGGTACAAAAGAGAGACCTTTGTTCAATACTTCTAGATCATATTTGTCTAGATGCCTGTGGGATAGATTATGCACTAAGTTAGTTTCTCCCACATTTTTTTGATGGTAGGTTCCCTCAATTTGCTGGTATGTTCCTTACTCTTTTGTCTGCCACTGCTCATAGAGTGATCTCTTCCTTTCAAACGAGCATCTGCTATGGGGAAAGGGTGGGGTATCTCTCCTTCCTTAACATTAGTCGGTGTGATACGTGTCTTACTACGTACCACCTGTTCTTGTTGATTAGGGCCTTTGTTAATTGTATTCAAATTAGTAGTATTTGATGTGTGTCCTATTCCTCTATTATCTGTTGATGTAAATAAAATTGTTTCTAGCTTATCTGAAACATTCTGTGTAGCAGCTGGACTATCTAAGTTTGTAGGTACATCTGTGTTTAAAATAGAGGCAGTGTTAACATTACTGCCTGATTTTGTAATATCAGAATATCTTATATTTCTATTGGTCACAGAATTATTAACTGTAGAGGTACTGGAATTAAATCTAGGCCAAATAAAGACCTGGCCATTAGAAAAATCATTTAAATCTCTTGTTAATTTATGCTTCTTTTGCTCTAGAAGCCTCTTTTCAAACAACATTACATTATCGATAATTCTTTCTAATTTTGTATCTACTATTGTTTCATTAAAATCTTTATACAATTCAGTTTGTTTACATGCAATAGAATCAATCAAAGTTTGTTCTTCTGGGTGAATAAATTCAATTAAAAGTTTCATGTAGTTTATACTCAGCTCAATATTTAGCTGCTGCCAACGTCTTAATAGCTCCGGGTATGTTTCTCTTGTAGTTGGCATCTTGAGAACTCTTAGTCCCCTGGGAATTATCCGTTTACTAATGCACACCTCGAAATGATAACGCTGCATTTGTAAGCGTTTTAATTTCAGCAGCTCAAATTCAAGCGTATTAAGCGCTGAGTCTAATCTCTCAAAGTCAGTATTATTCATTATATTGTCTGTTAATGTTGAATTAAATTCACAGTTTATTAGTGGATTGGCATCATTGGTTAAACATCTTTGCAGTCTCTCCTTCGATTTCCATTGTCCAAAATTGTTCGTAGGATTATACGGAAGTTCGATCATTACATCACTTCCGTTATTGGAATTATTTGAATTATCCGCCATGGAGTTGCCGCAGGGTGAAGCCAGTAATAATATTTAGAAAGTATAATATAATATATGAGCCCACGACAAACACAAGACAACCAGCAGAGTAAATTCCAGTTTAAAAAGTGTATAATGTTCAATTACCGCTGGTAGTCTATCCACGGAAAAATTATAGCAGAACTGTTTTTCTGTAGTAAAAAAACTCACGTTCTATTTAGCAAAGTACTTCAGAATGGCGTCTATTCAGGCCGGTTCTCCTGGTATTTCAAATCAAGAAAAGTCTCTTCAGACTGCCATAGACATAAATATAGATCCCAAGCTTACAGTTTTAAGTATTTCAAACCATTGATATAAAATCCAGGAAATAAAACCACGATAGAAACAGCAGACAAAAGTTTAATCCATGGGTAGGTGAGCGCTTTCGCATACGGCTTTTTCAAACCACAATACACTTCCATCAAACAGGTTCAACTATATATACTAAATGATAATTGATTAATTAAATAATTAAATCAATTATAGTCAATTTATAAAACAATTAAGACTTTTTTAACCATTCAAAAAATAATATACTGCATATAGTGAGCAAATGTATGTGTTTGCGCGTATTTATTATTTTTTGAATGGTTAAAAAAGTCTTAATTGTTTTATAAATTGACTATAATTGATTTAATTATTTAATTAATCAATTATCATTTAGTATATATAGTTGAACCTGTTTGATGGAAGTGTATTGTGGTTTGAAAAAGCTGTATGCGAAAGCGCTTACCTACCCATGGATTAAACTTTTGTCTGCTGTTCCTATCGTGGTTTTATTTCCTGGATTTTATATCAATGGTTTGAAATACTTAAAACTGTAAGCTTGGGATCTATATTTATGTCTATGGCAGTCTGAAGAGACTTTTCTTGATTTGAAATACCAGGAGAACCGGTCTGAATAGACGCCATTCTGAAGTACTTTGCTAAATAGAATGTGAATTTTTTTACTACAGAAAAACAGTTCTGCTATAATTTTTCCGTGGATAGACTACCAGCGGTAATTGAACATTATACACTTTTTAAACTGGAATTTACTCTGCTGGTTGTCTTGTGTTTGTCGTGGGCTCATATATTATATTATACTTTCTACATATTATTACTGGCTTCACCCTGTGGCAACTCCATGGCGGATAATTCAAATAATTCCAATAACGGAAGTGATGTAATGATCGAACTTCCGTATAATCCTACGAACAATTTTGGACAATGGAAATCGAAGGAGAGACTGCAAAGATGTTTAACCAATGATGCCAATCCACTAATAAACTGTGAGTTTAATTCAACATTAACAGACAATATAACGAATAATACTGACTTTGAGAGATTAGACTCAGCGCTTAATACGCTTGAATTTGAGCTGCTGAAATTAAAACGCTTACAAATGCAGCGTTATCATTTCGAGGTGTGCATTAGTAAACGGATAATTCCCATGGGACTAAGAGTTCTCAAGATGCCAACTACAAGAGAAACATACCCGGAGCTATTAAGACATTGGCAGCAGCTAAATATTGAGCTGAGTATAAACTACATGAAACTTTTATTTGAATTTTTTCAACCAGAAGAACAAACTTTGATTGATTCTATTGCATGTAAACAAACTGAATTGTATAAAGATTTTAATGAAACAATAGTAGATACGAAATTAGAAAGAATTATTGATAATGTAATGTTGTTTGAAAAGAGGCTTCTAGAGCAAAAGAAGCATAAATTAACAAGAGATTTAAATGATTTTTCTAATGGCCAGGTCTTTACTTGGCCTAGATTTAATTCCAGTACCTCTACAGTTAATAATGCTGTGACCAATAGAAATATAAGATATTCTGATATTACAAAATCAGGCAGTAATGTTAACACTGCCTCTATTTCAAACACAGATGTACCTACAAACTTAGATAGTCCAGCTGCTACACAGAATGTTTCAGATAAGCTAGAAACAATTTTATTTACATCAACAGATAATAGAGGAATAGGACACACATCAAATACTACTAATTTGAATACAATTAACAAAGGCCCTAATCAACAAGAACAGGTGGTACGTAGTAAGACACGTATCACACTGACTAATGCTAAGGAAGGAGAGATACCCCACCCTTTCCCCATAGCAGATGCTCGTTTGAAAGGAAGAGATCGCAATATGAGCAGGGGCAGACAAAAGAGAATGGAACATACCAGCGAATTGAGGGAACCTACCATCAAAAAAATGTGGGAGAAACTAACTTAGTGCATAATCTATCCCACAGGCATCTAGACAAATATGATCTAGAAGTATTGAACAAAGGTCTCTCTTTTGTACCCTCCAAAGTAAGTAACATTACAGACTCAATCTTAGACTTAAAAATGTTCACTAGAAACTTACAATTGAAAGTAACATTCTCAAATCAAAGTACTGCTAGTTACATTCCTGTCATTAAGAAGCCTAGTTTAATAATACCTAATCTACATCCAACGATAGAGATATTTAGTAGGGCTGTAGAGAATGAACTTTATTCAAATCAAGCAACCTTGAATAAATCTAAATGTATAAAAAATAATTTGACATTTAAGCAATCAAAAGCCTTACATATGTTGGCCAACGACAATAATATAACTATTAGACCTGCGGATAAGGGTGGCCCAATAGTGGTATTTGATAGAATAGACTATAATAAGAGAATGACTGAGATGTTGAATGACCAAGATCATTATAAGATCTTACTGTATGATGAAGTAATAAATACTGTGAACAATGTGTATAATAGTCTTGATGAAATGTATAAAATGGGGTTATTGGAACACTTTCTATATGACTATTTAGTTCTTGAGGATCCTACTATACCAACAAAAATCTCAATAACCCACCCATGAGACCGATAGTCTCAGGCAGAGGATGGGTTACTGAAAACATATCTTTTTATTTGGAAAAAACTCTCAAACCTTTTGTGTTAGCTAATAGTATCATATTGAAAGATTCAAAAGAATTTCTTCTAGACTTTTATGAAGTCAGTAAGCCATTGTTTAATAACACTGACTTATTACTTGTAACCATGGATGTGAAATCTCTTTTCACAAATATACCTAACAATTCAGGTATAGAATATTTACATGCATATTTAAGTGGTTGTTCTCATTTATATAAAAGCAGTATAGATTTTTTATGTAGTTTGATGGAATTAGTTTTGGAAAGTAATATATTCATGTTCCAAAACAAATATTATTTACTAAAAGATGGCGTAGCTATGGGCACTTCTTGTGCCAATAGCTACGCCAGTCTTGTTATGGCTTATTGGGAACAAGAAAAAATGACAAAATTAGACAGTTTCAAAAAACATGCTCTATTCTACAGGAGATTTGTTGACGATCTTTTTTTCTTGTGGAATGGAACTGTAGAAGAATTAAATAACTTTGCCATGCAAGTTGATGATTTAACTTCATTTCTGAAATTCACTATGAATTACTCGGCCAGTAAGATAGCATTTTTGGATGTAAATATATGGCGTCTTTCTAATGGATATTTCAATACAAGTGTGCATAGGAAAATATGTAGTAAGAATAATTTGTTGTTCAGGGATAGTATGCACCCACCACATGTCTTTAGAAATGTCCTGAAGGGACAGAGTATGAGGATTTCTAGACTTCATCCAAATAATAATGACTTTAAGAAAGAGTTATTAGAACTAGAGAATAGATTTTGTCAAAGAAACTATAATCCTAGAGAGATAAATAAAGCATTTAGGAAAGTTGAAGAATCGCGACAAGAAGAAGCATGTCCAATATTTTCTGATGAAGGTATAAATGAATATAGGTTAAAAACAAAAAATGAATCAACTATGAAAGAAGGGACAGTTAGATTCACATTATATTATACACAAGATATTCACTTTATAAAACAACCCATATATAAATATTGGGATCTGTTGAAGTTGGACCCTGATGTTTCTAAACATATTGAGATAGCGCCCAAGTTTGCCTATAAAAATAAGAAAAATTTACATAGAATATTGTGCTGTTCAGAAAATAGAAACGACGAAATTTCGGTCATTTATAATGGATTAAGACCCTGTAACAAATGTAATTTCTGTGATTTTTTAATAGATATACATGTATTTATACATCCAATTACAGGTGAACATTACAATATTAAGGTAAATGCAACTTGTGAAACTAAACATTTAGTTTATATTGCTCAATGTTCAAACTGTCCGTTCTATTATATAGGTAAAACGGACAGGATGTTTAAGGAACATATCAGGGAACACCTTTATCAAATTCGTATAAAATCAGAGGTGAATGCATTATCAAAGCATGTTCTAAGTACTAATGAGGAACATAAACTTTTATTCTCAGTTTTACAAGTAATAACTCCTAATACACGTGTTGGAGATATAAAAAATTATACAGAGTCCACTGAAACACAATGGATAATTAAAACTAGGGCTCATTTGCCGCCAGGCTTAAATGATCGTGTTCCATTAAAGCCAATATTAAAAAACAGGAGACATAGAATTTAATCTAGGTGATTCAACTAATTTTAATTTTATCATTAATTTTTTGTATAAAATATTTATTTATACTCATGTGTGTATACATATATATATATATATATATATATATATATATATATATGTGTGTGTGTGTGTATGATTTTTTTAAAAAAAGTTCTTTATATAATCTACAAAGTATACATAATATGATAAATTTTGGATTTGACAGATTTTTAATATAAAAATTTTAATACAATGGTTATGACTTATTAAAGATAAATTCATTTGTAACTAGTTTACATAAAAAAATTATATTGTGCTTATTTTAAGCATAGAATAAGTGCCCATATATATGTAGTTACTTAAATGCATATATATATATATATATATATATATATATATATATATATATATATTTTAGTTTATGCAGAGACACAATTGTTTATAATTCATTCATAACGGACTATGCCACCTATAGTGGATATTTGCTTAAAGACAGAATTTATTTCTTATATGAAATTTTTAAAATGTGTATATGTATATATATTGTCAGCACCTGTTTCAAGGTTAAGGTTTTAGATATTTAAATATGTATTTGAATATGAGTAGAAATATATATCTTGACTAAAGGATAAATCCTATTGTTTAAATGCGTGTTTAAATGTGCTTGAAAAAATGTATATATATATATATATATATATATATATATATATATATACATGTTTATCAATGCTTGTTTTATAGATAGAATAGATAGTTTTAAATGCGTGTTGAATAGATGCTTTTATTTACATCATATAGCGTCCTTTAAAAGAACACAATTTGTTTGTTTAAATATGTACATATGCAAGAGCAAAATTTAAATGCTCTAATGTGTGAGTTAATGTACGTAGGTTTACAAATTTATACGCATTTATAAATATAGACAGAATAGATAGCTTAAATGCGTGTTGAATACATGCATTTACACACATTATATAGCGTCCTTTAAAAGAACACAATTTGATTGTTTAAATATGTACGTATGCAAGAGCAGAATTTATATGCTCTAGTGTGTGAGCTAATGTACATAGGCTTACAAATTCATACGCATTTATAAATACCAGATTTAAGCACAAAATTAGAGTGTTTTAAATATTTAAATATTTTTATATGTGCATTATTACACATTTTCAATAACTTCATGCAGAGTTATATCTGCCTATAAATATTTTCCTAATGGACTAGTTGAGAATTACATTAGAATCTAGTCTAAGGGCAGAAATCGATTGCATGAAATGCGTTTTAAATATGCGCAAACACATACATTTACTCACTATATGCAGTATATTATTTTTTGAATGGTTAAAAAAGTCTTAATTGTTTTATAAATTGACTATAATTGATTTAATTATTTAATTAATCAATTATCATTTAGTATATATAGTTGAACCTGTTTGATGGAAGTGTATTGTGGTTTGAAAAAGCTGTATGCGAAAGCGCTCACCTACCCATGGATTAAACTTTTGTCTGCTGTCCCTATCGTGGTTTTATTTCCTGGATTTTATATCAATGGTTTGAAATACTTAAAACTGTAAGCTTGGGATCTATATTTATGTCTATGGCAGTCTGAAGAGACTTTTCTTGATTTGAAATACCAGGAGAACCGGTCTGAATAGATGCCATTCTGAAGTACTTTGCTAAATAGAACGTAAGTTTTTTTACTACAGAAAAACAGTTCTGCTATAATTTTTCCGTGGATAGACTACCAGTGGTAATTGAACATTATACACTTTTTAAACTGAAATTTACTCTGCTGGTTGTCTTGTGTTTGTCGTGGGCTCATATATTATATTATACTTTCTAAAAATGTAAATCACCAAGAACTCTTCTGTAAAAACCCTGATGGTTTGGTGATAATACATTGATTTTAACATTTGTGTTTCTGTTCTTTAGAGAATTATTTACAGAAGAGTTCTTGGTGATTTACATTTTTATTCTGATGAAGTCTACTGGACGAAAATCATTTTATGTTATTTCTTTGGTCCGTTTCTCTGGTGCACCATTGTTTTTTTTGGTTGAGTTTGGTTTTACTGGTTTTTGCGTTTTTATTCAGTCATCAAGATTTCTCTTGAAGAGAGCCAGTGAGGTGCTCTGTTTGACATGCATGGGTTGTCTATTCCATAGCATGGGCAGTCTCTAGGTTATGAACCTGTCCCTCCAGCACGTTCTGTTGATTGTGGGAATGAGGTTGAGGTCTGTGGAGCGTGTGGTGCGGAGGGATTGGGATTTCTTTAGATGTAGCATTTCTAATAGAGCTGAGTCAGACATAGCTTTATAAGTCAAGCAGAGATCACCTCTAAGTAGGCGATATGATACAGAGAACAGTTGGAGTTTTTTTGAGTCTGTCCATATCGGACAAGTGTTTATGGCCTAGGATTCTCTTTGTGAGGTACTTTTGTGGCCTCTCCAGTTGTTGCAGGTGTCTAGTGAGGTACATGCCAATAGGGGCACTGTACTTGATGATTGGCCTAATGAGGGAAGAGTAGAGCGAGACAATGACAATGACCTCTTTCTTCCTGGATGCAAAACCCTTAGTAATGAGGTGTGCCACATAGAAGGACTTTCTGACCACAGTGGCAGTGTGGTGGTCAAAAGAGAGTTTGCTGTCAACCTGTGTTCCCAGATCTCTTATACCACCTTCTGTGTTGAGTGGATTACCATCAATGTGGTAGTTCATGGGAACTGGGTTTTTCCCAAAGGGGATGATGACACATTTTTTGGCATTGAGCTTAAGGCCATGGTTCTGACACCAGTTGTTGGTCTCAGTGAGCCCTTTCTGTAGGATGTCAACATCACTTGGGGAGTTAATAATGGCACCCAACTTGCAATTGTCTATGAACTTTGTCAGCCAGAGTCCCTTCATGTTGGACTGGACTTCTGAGAAGTAGATAATAAACAGGAGAGGACCCAGGACTGATCCATTGGGACTCCACTCGTGACTGGTCATCAGTCTGACTTGGAGTCAGCTACTTTCACACTCTGGGTTCTATCTGTGATCCAGTTTGCAACCTACCTAGTGATATAGGGGATGATGCCTAGCTTTTTGAGTTTTCTATGATTCCTGATGGGGGCATGGGGAATGCCAAGGCAAGGTAGGCCAATCCACCCACCTTCATCCACAGCTCTGGTGACTAACTCAAATGACTAGCCAAACTCAACAGGCATGATCTCACAGCAAAAACCAAACTGTGTAAGGTGAAACTGTGGAAAACCCATATCCTTAGATCCTGGATATTCCCCTATAATGGTTCCATAGCCTTGCTTATCAGACTTGTTGCCTAGCTGCTGATGTCAAATGTCTGTAGTTCTCCTCCTTTGTGGAGAGGGATGACTGTAGCAGTGCGCCATTCGGTAGGGACAAAGCCTGGGGTGAGGCTGTGATTGAACAGGGCACACAGGTGACGTGCCAGTTCACTCTGTAGTTCATGCAGAACACAGCCAAGGACATTGTCAGATCCCATAGAGGCTGTATTCTTGGCCTTGGACAGTGCTGTTTTAACCTGTGCAGCAGTAATGCTGGGTGCCTGGCAATCTACTAATATTGTGATTGGTCCTTTGAGAAGGGAAAGAGGGGAAAAGATGGTACTGAATCTGTCAGCCAGTATATTGGCAATATCTGTTGGTTCTGTGTAGGAGGTACCATTGTGCAGTAGTTCAGAGCAAATCTGGGTCTTGCCGTGGAGGTTCTTTACATAACTATAGAAGGCCTTGTGGTTGTCTTTACTATCTGCTGCAATTCTGTTTTCATAGCTAGCTTTAGAGGATTTGATGAGGGATCTCAACCTTTTGTTGAGGCTGATAAGGGAGTTTTTCCAGTCTTGGGACTTCACCTTATACCACATCAGTTTCCTCCTTCTGTTGTAGAGTTTGTTTATGGCAGGGGACCAGCAGATTGGCTTCCTTTTTATGGAGGAGAATGTCTTGGTTCTATTGGGTATGGCAAAATCCATGCATTTGTGCACGTGTTCGTACAGTGCATTGGTGTATGATTTGCAGTCATGCAACTATTCTCCATTTGCATGGGTGCCGTGAAGTTAGCCACCTCTGTTAAGGAGTCCAAAGTTAGCTTTGGAGAAGTTTTTCATGGTGGATACCTTTGCGAGGAGGGGGATGTGGATTTCCAAGGTGATTAGTTTGTGGTTGGATCTAACCAAGGAGGAGGTGACTACCGGTGTAGAGCAATGGTCGCCCATGTTAGTAATGACCAGGTCAAGGATGTTGCTACCTCTAGTGGGGGTAAGAACGAGCTGGTCGAGGCCATTGGAATTAATAAATTCCAGGAAACGTTGGGCAAGTGTATTGGTACATGAGTAGTTTTCCCAGTTAATGGAGGGGTAGTTGAAGTTGCCCAGTATGAGTGTGTTAAGCTGGACCCTAATATTCTCCAGGGTGCTTAGGAATGTGGAGTGAGTGTTGTGGGACATGGTTGGGAACCTATAACAGGCTACAACTGAATCGTTGTCTTAGCCAATGTTAGCTGCACCTGAAGTATCTCTGATGCATTATGTTGGGTTACCAGTCTGGAGGTATGCGCATCCTTTATGAATATGCAAACATACCGCCTTTGGAGCTTCGGTCCAAGTTCTGGGGCCGAAAGGTGTGGAATGAGTTATAGCCTGGTAGTGCAGGAGTGCTTTCTGTTGCCTTGAATCAAGTCTCTTTTACAGCACAAATGTCGATGTTCTCCATTTTAAGGAATGCTTGAAGTGAGTGCATTTTGAGATTTAGACTTCTAACTTTGAGCAGCATAACCCTCAGATTGTATTTGTTTGTAGCTGTTATCTGTTCTCTTTGACCTTCTTGGCAATTGGACCCACTTTGGCTTCTGCTGTGATGTCCTAATTTCTTTGTCTGTTCTACAGTGTGCATCCTACCATCCATCTTAGGCACTTTATCTCCATCACAGCTAGCTTTCTGAGCTGCTCTGCCATTACAGCCCAATTTCTGTGTCATAAATTAGTACTAATCAAACCATTGTTTTCTATATCTTACTTTTCAACTTCTTTTGCATTGTTCTGCCAAAAACTACCCCTCGACACTTTGTGCGACTTGGCTACACAACCTCTGGTTCAAGATATGACCATGTATGCAAACAACACACTGTGGTAAACTGTGTTCAAATAAGTAATATCCAGTATAAATAAGCAGAAACACAGGAAGTCTTCAAGGTTTAATAAAACAAACAAACAGGGCTTTTCATACAGAAAAAGAGGTCATTGTCACACTGTACTCATCCCTCATTAGACCCATTATAGAATACAACACCCCATTTGGTATGTACCTCTCAAGACATCTGCAACAACTGGAAAGGCTGCAGAAATACTTCACTAAAAGAATCACAGGCCTAAAGCAGATGCCCTATGCTGACTGCCTTAAAAAGCTCCAGCTATACTCTGTTGCATATTGTCTACTCCGAGGCGATCTCTGATTAACATACAAGGCCATGTCAAACCCAGAGCTGTTGGACATGCTACACTTAAAGAAATCCCAATCCCTCAGAGCCACATGCTCCAGGGATCTAAATCTTGTCATCACAATAAACAAAACATGCTGGAGGGATAGGTTCCTGACCCAGGGACTCCCCAGACACTGGAATAGACTGCCCATACATGTCAAGCAGAGCACCTCTTTGGCCCTCTTCAAAAGGAACCTTGATGATTGGATGGGAGAAAGGAAATTCACCCTGGGGATCACGTCAGTTGCCCTGCTAGACAGGGGTCCAGAGAAGTAAATAGTGTGGGAAGAAACAGCCAGGGAATCGTTATGGATGGGCTTGTATAGGCCCTAGGGCCAATAGCCTAGTACCAACCTATGCACCTATGAACAAAGCTTTCAGGTTTCCCCTTCCTCAGTGCTTCATAATAACATTTTAAAAACACATTCAATTTAAATAGTACAGCTACTTAAAACACATGACACAGCCATCCAATCACAATAAAAGCAAGCAGGCATTATTATAATTGCATTTGCTTCCTAACTAAAACAGGTTTCAAGCTAATTGCATTATTTAGACCAGGGGCACAGCCAAATTTTATAAATGCTTTATTTCTAAAATCTTCAAAGCTCGGCTGCTGGTGTATAATAATATTATCTACTTTGGAATAAAGGACGCTCATCTGAATGCATCAAGCACTATTTTTATTCCAAAACCTAATTCTGATTCCAAAAACCCCTGGATATATAGACCTATTTCCATTGTTAACTTAGATATGAAGATCCTGGCTACAATCTTTGCTAATAGACTTAAAAATATCATTCTCAGTATCGTATCACCTGAACAATCAGGATTTATTCTTCATAGACAAACTGTTGATCATACACTTACACTAGACGCCTTGATTTCGCTCTCTACTCTAGCTAAAACCTTTGTTTATACCCTGGCAATAGATGCTTCCAAAGCCTTCAACCGAATCAGCACTGAATTTCTGGTTAATACTCTCCCTCACTTCAATATACCACTCTCATTCATTAATATTATTACAATTCTTTATTCTAATGCATATACTGTATTGCAAATAAATAAACAAGTATCATCCAGGATCAATATCAGAAATTGTGCAAGGCAAGGGTGCCCCCTTTCCCCCCTACTATTTAACCTTTTCATTGAACCTTTACTTTTATTAATTAAACAGAAAACTTATCACCACATTCCGGTAATTTTCAACACAAAAATTTCCTTATCAGCATATGCTGATGATTTAAATATATATTTCACCTTACCTAATTCTGATCTAGGAAAAATTATGAACTCCATTGACACCTTCTCTAATTTCGCAAACTACAGGTTAAATAAAGATAAATCATTAATTTTCCCAATTAATATGTCTACTCAATACCCAAGTATATTCCCATCCAAAAGGTATAAATATAAACATTTCCACTATCTAGGAATTTCATTCTTCCAGGATTTTACAGCATTTTACCAAGGTAATATTTCCAGATTATGGTCGAATGTACGAGAAGACTTAAATAAATGGGCCAAGCTGAATCTTCCCTTCCTCGCAAGAGAAGCAATCATTAAAATGAACATACTTCCTAGATTCCTATATATTTTCAATGCAACAAATATTATTCTTTTCAATAAATTCTTCAAAAATATATACTCGTCCCTTTCAAAATTTATATGGTCTCCTAAATCTGTTGGGATTAGATACTCTAAACTATCTTATCCAAAAGAACAAGGAGGTCTTGGATTACCCGATTTTAAATTATATTATGAAATTATTAACTGCAGTAGGTTAATCAACATAGCTACATACAACAAGGAGTCCAATTTATGGCATCCATTCTGGGTTATACTATATAACAACTATATTAAATCACTGAAGTTTAACCCTCTAGCTCTTCCATCCATAGATAAAAATAATCTGGGTAAAATCAAGTTACACAGCGATATAAAATCTAAAATAGGAGCAGTACAAAAACTGTTTCAGTCCCTAAAATTGACCCCTGCCTTTACTATCTTACAACCACTACATCTTAATCCTAACCTATAAATGAATGGGATAATGCTAAACTTAGCTTAATTCCCTCTACTGAAGGACAAAAATATCATTGATATCCTTCCTTTTATGCACCTCTCGATATCAGAGATCAGATCTAAGATGAATCTTCCCAAAAGGTATACAATATATTAAGACAAATCATGGATCTATCTCATAAATTCTTAGATCACCCTTTGCTATCGGAAAAATACATCTCTTCCTGAAAACTGATTTGGAACCTTCTCCTCCAGAAAAAGAAAATGATTTCAAACACTTACAAATTTATTATGTTTTTAAAAACCCAAAAGGAGCCTATTTATTCTAGCTACTGGCTGAAACAAGATCCATCTATCTCCCACGACCAAATTGCGAATGCCATTAAGACTAGTTACAACCTTATTCCCCTAAAAAGCTCAATTACACCCAGTTGATGTTACTGAACAATGCTTATCTTACCCCTAATATTATTAATAAAATCCACCCCAATTCTTCTCCTCATTGCCAATTTTGCGATAATCAAAAGGTGGACCTCCTTCATATATTTTGGAGCTGTAAATGTTCATACAGGCTTTGGTATGCCTTAAGGGTTCAGTTAGAAAAAATAGGCTATGAAAAATCTACTTTATCGTGGAAATTTACACTGTTACATATTCCCCCACCTGGAGTATCAAAGCTACAGCTTAGAATTTTAATTTCCATCTTCATGTTAATAAAATATTACATTACTCTTAACTGGAAAAATAGACACTCACTTTCTTGGGAGGGCTTTAAGTTACTTGCAATTAATCATCTCAAGGATCATAGGTATCTATTTCATAAACCAAATCAGAAGGATTATCTTAAAGAATATTGGAGGATGTTTTTTGATTATATTCTAAAATGAATGTAACGTCTAATAAAGTCAATTGTGTTATGGTTGGGCATGATATAATTGTATATAGTTACATATGTATTTTGATGTTGTTTGTTACTATTTTGGGTTTTACCTATAAACAAATAAAAATATTTAAAAAAATATATACATATATATTTAGACCAGGGGGAGTGTCAGCCTTAAGCCTTAAGATCCAACTATATTCCTCATTCTCCAAGATGTTATTTGTATCCCCCTTTAATGTTTTTTATATAACACTAATAGTCCTAAATTTAAAAGTATGCATATTATTATTATTATCCATAATGTGGTTTAATCCGATTTATGCTCTGTAATATGTTTTTTGAGCTTACGGCTACATTTACCCACATAAAATGATGGACATTTTAAACATGTAGCAAGATAGACAACCCAAGAAGTGTTACAAGTAGCATAGCAGGAAAATGCAAATTTCCTCCCTGTTACAGGATGGACAAAAAAGTTACAACTAGTAATATCCTTACAACAACTGCAATTATAGCATGGAAATGTATCTTGTTTGATATTATCTATTCTGGATATCTTACAGTCCTTATAACATTCTCTTTAGATTCTTCCTTGTCTTATATGCAAAAGAAGGTTTATTACCTATAAGAGACTTCAACTCAGGCATAACCATTAATATTTTCCAATTTTTCTTTTCTCATTATGGGTTGTATTATTGATCTCCATATCCATTGAACTATTCCTTACTGTACTAAAGAGTGGTGCAGTTGCTCCTTTCCTTTCATTCAATACTTGAGTCATAATATTGTTCACCATAGTACTTGCATACCCCATTTCAAAAAACTCAATAGACATTTTCTCCATCTGTTGCCTACATACAATGTCATTAGTATTTAGTCTCCTTATTCTAGTAAACTGTCCCTTTACAATACCCCTAAAGACATGTGTGGCATGAGTACTCACATAATGGGTATACCTATTAGCATGTACTTTCTTTTTATATACACAAGTATTCAAAATTCTGGAGTGGTTTTGAATACATACATCTAAAAATATGATCTCCTTTTCAGAATAATTCAATTTAAACTTCAAGAACTTAGTTGTCCCATTTAAATAGTCAACATAGGTTGTAAGCGTTTCTTCATCCCTCTTCCAAATTATAAAGCAATCATCCACAAAGCGCTTATATAATAAAATGTTAGTATTCAGGGGATTCTTCTCACTGAATATGTACTCATGCTCCCACTGATTAAGAGCTAAATTGCCATATGCGTTTGCCATGGGAGTACTCATGGCTACACCGGCTATGCGTAGATAGAGCTGTTCTTCAAACATAAACAAGTTCTTAGAAAGCACTATTTCTTATTATGAAGCACTGAGGAAGGGGAAACCCAAAAGCCTTGCTTGTTTGCTTGTTTTATTAAATCTTGGAGAGCTCCTGTGTTTCTCAAGATCTGACCATTTCATTCAAACATCTCGTCTCAGCAATCACCCTTCCAAGATGCTTGAAGCTGCTAACCTGTTCCACTATTTTCCTTCCTTTCTCAGTTCTGAGCAACTTCAATTTTCAACATTTGCTTCCATTACAGCTCTTATCTGTACTCAGTTTCATTCGGTGTGCCTTCAGTTTTGCATTCCATTTCCCTATCACATGCCGAAGTTCTTGTTCAGAGCCTGTATGTAATCCTGTATCATCTGCAAACAGCAGCTATGCTGCTCTGTCAAAGCTGACCTGCTAATGCAGTCCATCCGCAGTATGAGCAGCAGTGGGTTTATGCTGTCAGATATCTGTTTTTCTGGGAGCCCCTCTGTGAATCGAATCTGAACACTGTTTGTATTTGTGTCATTGGGTCTTTGTACATAGCTTGCACTATTTCTACCAATGTTTCTGGGACTTTGAAGCACTGCAAGTCTGCCCAAATCATCTTTCTTGGAACCTTGTCATATGCTTTCTCCAAGTCTATAAATGCCCAATTGCACTTTTTACTCATCTCTCTCTTGTCAAATATTTGGCTCACTGCAAACTTCAGGTTGGTTATGCTCCATCCTGAGCTGAATCCAAACTGCTCAGCTTCCATCTTACTTTCTACTGAGCTGCATATTTGTTTATCAGTCAGTCTCTACAGAACTTTCATATGGTGTGACAGGAGTTTGATACCTCTATACTGCCCACATTTGTGAATGTCTCCTTTGTGCGTGTACATTGGCACTAGTATACTTACTCTCCAGTCATCTGGGATATACCTGTCTCTCCATACTGTGATGAATATGGTGCCATTTCTCTACTAACTCACCCAACATCTTGATCATATCTGCTATAACCTCATTTAAGCCTGCTGCTTTCTCTGACTGTTTTCCTTAGTGCTATTCTTACTTCTTCTAGGGTGGGCTCCTCTTCTTGTTTCATCACAGCCTATATCTGGAGTAGTCTAGCTTTTGTGGGGTGTTCTTCATGCAGATGCTGCTAGAAGCACTCTTTCTGTCTGTCTTTGGTGCCCCTGTGGAGTGGTGAGCAGGTTGTTACTGGCATCCCTAATGAAAAGTGTCTGATGACTATTTTCTTTATCATTCTGGCTTTACCCTGCACCTTATTTTCTTTGTGAGTTACTGAAACACTTTTGAGAAGCTGCTACAGTGCCTCTGATGCCTTGTACTTAGCCATTGCAACTCTTCCCATAGCCTGTTAGCCAACTAGTATTCCTACTTAAGCTGATCCATCTTTTCTACCTCTCACTTTTTTCTGCACTCCTTCCTTCTTTCACTGACTTCCTGGTGTTTGGCATCCCACCACTAGCTTTCCTCATGTGCCTTATTTCCATACCTGGCTTAGACTCATATCTGTTCCATAATCCTCGCATGTGCTCTTTTGAAATACTGCCATTCTTCTTCGACTCCACCAATTTTTCCTTCCTGTGTATTTCCTTGAACTCTTGTGTTTTCTCTCCAGTAAACTTCCAGATCTTCAGACTAGTCTCAGTTGACTTTAGAGCCTTCTCTAATTTCCACTTTAAAAAACTCCAGCTATACTCTGTCGCATATAATCTACTCAGAGGCGATTTTTTCTTAACATACAAGGCCATGTCAAACCCAGAGCTGTTGGACATGCTACACTTAAAGAAATCCCAATCCCTCAGAGCCACATGCTCCAGGGATCTAAATCTTGTCATCATAATAAACAAAACATGCTGGAGGGATAGGTTCCTGACCCAAAGACTCCCCAGACTCTGGAATAGATTGCCCATACATGTCAAGCAGAGTGCTTCTTTGGTCCTCTTCAAAAGGAACCTTGACGATTGGATGGGAGAAAGGAAATTCACCCCGGGGATCACGTCAGTCGCCCTGCTAGACAGGAGTCCAGGGAAGTAAATAGTGTGGGAAGAAATAGCCAGGGAATTGTTATGGCTAGGCTTGTATAGGCCCTAGGGCTGATAGCCTAGTACCAACCTATGAACCTATGAACTGCTTGCAGCTGATTGCGGTAACAAGTGGTTCATGCTCTGGGATGACTATTTCACTGCGGATGACTTTGCAATTGCTGATTCTGCTCCTATGCCCTTTTTGTTCTAGGAGAAATGTACCTGAGCTGATTGTTGGCCACTGCTGTATGTGATTATCTGACTGTCTCTCTTGCTGGACCATGTATTGGCACACTCAAGTCATTTGCCAGACATACGTTTAGAATGGCTTATCCTTCTTTATTCCTGTTTTCCCATTCATAAGGACCAAGGCAGTTCTCATAACCTGTTTGGTCTATCCTGATATGTGTATTCAGGTCTCCCAATATTAACACCAACTCATGTTTTCCTGCAGCTGCTTCTTAAATGCATGATTTTCTTTGTTCTCACAACCTGCTGTGGGGCTTAAGCTGAGATTATGAATATTGCCCCATACTTACACTGGTGTCTGATTGCCATGAGTATTGTTATTAATTTGGATAACATACCTCAGTATTTTCTGAAAGCCTTTTCCCACACCACTTTAATCTGTCCTCCCCTGAGTAGTAAAATCTAGATCCCAGCCCAGTGGCTTTGCTGCATTGCTCTTTCATCTTATCTCCTTGATACAAAGAATGTCCAGCCTTCTTTTTACCACCATGTCATCCACTTCTAGACTATTACTTGTTCTATTAGTGAACCTATGTTGAGCATAGCAATTCTTAGTTTATGTTGGGCTGTCACTCAACAGAGCTATGTCAGGTAACCCAAGGTGGGCAACTGGACACTTTCCGGCCAGTAATTTATTGACCTAAGGCTGCTGGGCTCACACATTGGCCAACAGGAGCACATGGACCCCACCCCTCCATTAGAGTGGAATCATAGTTTGGAGGAGGCTGGGTCCTCAACCTACTTATCACTGCCACATACCTATGCTTATTTTTGGCAATATTAGTGAAAGTGAACAGATTACCTAGAGCCAACTTTTATACCATAGAGTGGCTGGTCCACAACATGCTGATTGCTGATTGTAGAGGATATTGCACAGCACAGTTGATGCCATTCTTGGTCTATTCAATTCTTCTTTGATAGGCACCATCTAAAGTCTATGCTATCCACAGCTCCATTCTTGGGTGAGTTTGAGATGGAAACTCCCAGCACATTTTGGATGTGGAAGGAACCCCACAGAGATACAGATGAACATGCAGACTCCTCACAGTCATTAACTGGAGGTCAGGCTCAAACCTTGTACCTTTTGCATGGGAGACAAAGACCTTATCAATTAAGGCAATTGATTAGTGGCAGTATCAAGAGTAATTTAAATATATTAATAGTTTGTTAAGCTACAGCTACAAGCTAGAAATATTTATGTCCCAGATTTATGTAGCATTTGGTAATATTTTATGCACTTACTATTTACAACCACACCAGAAGGTCTAATTTACTAAACTTTGACTAAAATATAATGTCTGTCCTTAATAGAAGCTAATGTACATTCTGTTTTACTGGCTCTTTAATATGGACTCACAGTTTGATGTTGTTTTAAGATACTGAGTGTTTCTAAAAAAGATATGCACTTCATCTAGTTTGTATTTTTGTAAACAGCACACTGTCCTGCCAGTATGCACAGTTTCATTATTACACTGAAAACAAGAAAGAGAATTTAGGATGGCTAATGAATATTTAAGAAGGGTAATTTAAAGTATAAACAAAATAAATCTATTCTCTCCACAAGCAGACATTTACGCATATTAATCTCCAGATAAATTGTGATATTCCTAAGCCCATTTCACTACCAACAAATACCTATTACCTTCACCAAAAGACCCATTCTAGTGTTTTCAAGCAGACATACATATTGTGCAAATCATCATCCTTAGCTTCACTATCTAACCCTGAACTGCAAGTTGAGTTCAGCTATATAAACCAAATATACTAATCACATTGAAAATATGGCTTACACCATCTATGCCTTGCAACAATCTCACTAAATGGTGTTGTACTCTGTAGGAAGGTTAAGATGATTTTAGGAATAACTGGTAAACATATGTAGTCAGGTGATGTTCCCATCTATAGTAGTTCTGATTACAAATATCACCTTAGTTAATATTAGTCAAAAGACAGCACAGGCATAGTTTAATTCAAAATTTGCACTTTAGAGGGAAAAATCCACAGAAAGTCTGACTGATAATAATTTACCTGATCTACTTGAATGAAAGTTTAATCAAATCCTCTCAAACCACTAAAGTGGAAATTTTTTAAATAATCTTCAGAGTACAGTGAACTCTGTGGGATTTATTGGTCTGTAACTATGAACATGAACAATTCAGTAACCTTATCCATAAAAGCAGATAAAAATTAAGGACTTCAGACACTATTGACTCACTTTAGACCAAATTAGCACATAAGATTGTAGTAGCAGTAGAACTTCCTGTTAAAAATAAGTAAAAGATCCCTGGATCTATGTTACATGAACAAACGCTCAAAATGTCAAGTACAACATACTCAACAACCTTTGATCGAACGTTCATGTAATCGGACACTCCAAATGTCGAAATTTGGAGTTCCGAAATGCTTTGGCCGGCCATCATAGGCAGTTTAGTGTGGGACTTAGACACGCTACAATGTTGGGAATGGCTAGATAAGAAGCTGCTTTGTTTAATATACCAACTCCGAGATCGCTGTTCATTGGGGAAAGGGCAATTTCCCAGTAATCGCTTGTTCCGATTACCGAGAAATTGCCCTTCCCCCAAAGTACAACGGCCTCGGAGTTGGTATATTTAGTTAGGGGGGTGTGGGGGGTGAAGCCCCCCACTTAATTTTAATTAATTTTAATTAACTTTAATTTTAAAAGTAGGTGTGTTTGTGCAGGTGCATAAGTGTTTGAATGATGTGAGTGTCTAGGGGTTTGTATGCATTGGTTGTATGTGTGTGTTTTGTATGTTAGTGTAGAGAAGGTGTGGGACAAACAAAATCTTTCGATTTTGTTTGTTTCAGGCTTTTAAGGTTTCGTGCGTTTGAATTTTCGATCATAGTGTGTCGAGTATTTTGTACTCAACATTATGCTCATTTGTTCTTTTAACATAGACCCAAATCCCTCACCCTCAACAAAAGATGGAGTCAATCCAAGAATGCAATTCCAAGAAAAGAACCATAGGTGCTGGACGCTGTTCAAGACTATGGGGGGGGCACTTATGTCCACCTAGTACTCTCTACCGAAATATATATATCTATATATATATATATATATATATATATATATATATATATATATATATATTTATATAAGTGTGCGTGTGTGTGTGTGTGTGTGTGTGTGTGTGTGTGTGTATATATATATATATATATATATATATATATATATATATATATATATGGATCTACTTTACATGGTCAACTTTTCACAAAGTCAACTTTCATATGGCTCTGACCATATGATCGACTTTCAGAAAGCCAACCATGTAAAATAAACACAAAAAACACAGCAAACACTTACCTTAAAACTGTCCCCCACACCCCCTGTAACTCAAATATACCAGCTCCAAGATCACACTAAATTACGGAGATAGCGGTTCCCCATGGTCAGCTTTTCAAAAGTTGATCATATGGTCTCGGCCATATGAAAGTCGACTTTGTGAAAAGTTGACCATGTGAGGGGGACCCATATATATATATATATATATATATATATATATATATATATATATAAATATACGCACACACACACACACACACACACACACACACACACACACACACACACACACACAAGGCACGGGAAACTGACTTTGCACAATATGCAAATGCGAGTCTTATCACTGCAGGATAAAATACTTTTACACAGTTAATCCCTCTGGCCAATCAGGTAAAAACAAAATAAGGCTTCTACCAGAAGTTTCTAGCTTGGATGGATTGAATTCCTTGGAATTAAGTTCACTAACCCTGAAATGTTCAACAAAATATAGACAAAACTGCACAACACAGAAAAACTTTGCATAACTGCTATCATATTACAATATACTACTCTCTACTTGTGATTGTTTCTCAAACACTAACTTGTCTTTGCTTTAGCTCATTAGCAGCAGTACAAAGAACTGCCTGCTCACATCCTTGTTCTCCCCTCCCCCTTCCCCGTTTATTACCTTAAGACAATCATTATCATCATCATCATCCCCTTTTTCCCTTTTACATGGGGTCGGGGTATCGTATTAACTGTCGCCAACTTTCTCGATTCAGTGCCACTCTCCTGCCTTCTGTCGCAGATCTTCTTTCACACAATCCATCCACTTCTTTGCTGGATGCCCTCGCTTCCTCTTACCTTCTTCCTGTCTTTCCCAAATCTCCCTCACCAGATTGTCTTCTGCTTTTCTACACATGTGCCCATACCATCGTAGTCTGTTTTCTTTGATCTTTTCTGCAATTGGAGCTACTTTGGCTTCTGCTCTTATGTCCTCATTTCTTCGCATGTCCCACAGTGTGCATCCTACCACCTTTCTCAGGCACTTCTTTTCCATCACCTCTAGCTTCTTCAACTTTTCTGCCTTTACTGCCCAGGTTTCTGTACCATACAGTAGTACTGGTCAGACCACTGTCTTGTACACCTTACTTTTCAGCTTCTTTGGCATTCTTCTGTCATATACTACACCTGATACTCTATGCCAGTTGGCTGCAGCCCCTCTGATTCTAGCTTTGACCTCTTCATTCAGACTTCCCTTCTCCTCAACCACCCCTCCCAGATACTTGAAGCCGTTTACCTGTTCCACTATCTTCCCATCTATTTCTATTCTCAGCTTCTTCTGATTTCCCCAATCTGCTGCCATTACCACTGTCTTATCTGTGCTTAGTTTCATCCCATGTGCCTTCAGATTTGCATTCCATTCTCCTATCCTTTGCTGAAGTTCTAGATCAGAGTCTGCCTGTACTGCCACATCGTCTGCATACAGCAGCTTTGTTGCTCTGACCCCTCCAACCTGTTTGCTGATGTAGTCCATTACCAGTATGAACAGGAGTCACAAAGTTAATAAATATTACCTGTGGCAGGCACCATTTTTTAAAACTACAATCACCCTTGTCACTATCATATGTTCATTCATCGATTAACTCTGTTACCTGATTGTTTCCAGCCCCCTCATAAGAGCAACTAACAGGGTCTCTACCCGCTTTGCTCCCCACCCTGCCCCCTATTCCCTCCCACCCCCAGTGGTCCCACCTTTATTACACTCACAAACCCCTCCCATCTTTCCAGTAGCCAACCATAGCGCTAACCCAACACTACCTCCTCCATCTTCCCACTACTATCACACCTCCTCAACTAACATGTACAAGCATACCTTACCTATGCTCACTGCATGCACTCTCCTTGCATATCTTACATCCTACCAAAGCTCCATCAATCCCGCACTCAACCACTACTGCTGTACTACTACTCACACCACCACTCATGTCTCACCCTCACTCAGCTCCCCTCCCACCAACTCAAGAACCATCCCTATGCACCCCCCACATATTCTATCAACTATATTACTCAAACATAAAGCATCCCTACAACTTAACATAGTAACCCTCCCACCATACCTATTACCCAAAGAGCACAATCATAAAGTTTCCCTTATAAACAAACACATTCAAAAACTGAGAAAACTAATAACCTCATGCATATGAAAACTAGCCCTAAGTGGAGATATCCACCCCAACCCTGGCCCTACCATCTCCAACCCCAATCCTCATAATCAGACTAGAAACCACAACTTCTCCCATATTACAGACAATAGAAAGCCAAATGACTTCCTTCTACTAAACCTAAATATTAGAAGTATATCCAACAAAGTCCATGAACTCCATGCCACCATAGACTTGTACTCCCTAGATATAGTCATCCTGACAGAAACCTGGCTAAAACCTCACATTACCAGTGAGCAAATAATCCCTACAGGTTATGGCATACTAACAGTAGACTGGCTAAACAAGAAAGGAGGCGGTGTAGCTATAATATTTAAACAGTATCTAAACATCCAGATCTTAAAATCATCAGTTTCACAAATAGGCAATGAAGAAATAATATATACCAACCTCAAAATAAACCAAAACAAAACCATCAACATAATTGGATGCTACTTCCCACCTGGCCAAAACATCCTTCCAATAGAAAACCTCCTCAGCTGGTCTACCCACCATCTCCCCCAAGAAACTATCATTTTAGGTGATTTCAATATTGACTGGCAATCCTGTTCTGGCAACCATCCAACCCATCATGTAAACCTTCATGGCTTCACCCAACTAGACCAGTCGCCAACCAGGATAAATAAAAACTCCAGCAAGCACACTACCCTGGATTAGATACTAGTCAGTAAGAGCCCCCAGTCATATATAACAGGCTGCTTATCAGATAACCTCAGTGATCACTCCCCAACATTCCTACTGAAAAAATACCTATACCAAGCGAAACCTGTCGTCTACCGTCAGATACGTCAAAAAATAAACTTTAACCCACTCACATTCATCTCATCCCTCAAAGAATGTAACTGGCATCCTCTAAAGTACCTCAGTCTTGAGGACGCAGTTGAATTTTTTAATACTACCTTCCTGAGCATCCTTAATTACCATGCCCCCATAAGACTTTCCAGAATCAAAGCACAACCCTCACCATGGCTACAGAAAACCACTAAGTCAGAAATGAAAAACAGGGATAAAGCCTGGGAGCACTGGCGCAAAACCAAGACCCCTTCAACTAGACAGAAATTCCTAGAACTACGCAATAGAGTCAAAAAGCTAATAAAACAGGACAAATTCCAATACTACCAGTCTGCCCTAGACTCCTCCGAACACAGCCCCAAACAATTCTGGTCCTCCATAAACTCCATCCTCCACCCAGGTAAAGTCAGTACCCCTCCTCCTAACATCCCTCACTCCTCAGAAAATATTGCTACCTCATTAAACACACACTTCACACAAACCATACTGTCACTAGCTAAACAACACAACCCTCCTCCCCTCCAATCCACACCTTCAACTACTAATCTCCCCACTGCCTTCTCTTTTTCTCCTGTACCTACCTCCAACATAAAAAACTCTTAACTAAACTTAAACCCACCAAATTAGCAGCAGACAGCCTACCAAGTGAATACCTACAAATCGCAGCTGATGCTCTGGCCTACCCATTATCCATTTTGATTAACCGATCTCTGTCAGAAAGTTATGTTCCCACACTGTGGATACTATCACATATAATTCCCCTCCACAAAGGCGGGCCCTCCACAGAACTAACCAACTACCACCCCATAGCTATTCTCTCTCCACTCTCCAAAATACTAGAGAGATGCGTACACTCTCAGGTCTCAGACTACCTCCTTACTAACAACCTCCTTTCCAGTACTCAGCATGGTTTCCGACCAAACCATAGCACCACCACTGCCTTACTCTCCTTTACTAACACTATCCTTCAGCATAAAAACAATGGCTATCTCTCCTCTGCTACTTTCCTAGACCTATCTAAAGCATTTGACATGGTCCCACACAAACAACGTATCTCTGTCCTCAATAACCTATCCTTCTCACAATCAGTCACCAAATGGTTTCAGAGTTACCTGTCTGACCGCCAACAATCCGTTGTATGGCAGAATGACATATCTCCCCAACTATCTGTCTCCATAGGGGTTCCCCAAGGATCCATCCTTGGGCCCATACTCTTCTCTGTTTTTCACAAATAATCTAGCCTCTGCCACCACACATGGCACACTCATACAATACGCAGATGACTCGACCATCATCTGCTCAGCCCAGTCCCTACCCAAACTGCAAAAAGTCACACAGGAAGCCTTTTCCTCTGTTGAAACTTGGTTATCCAATGCCCAATTAATATTCAACCCAAACAAAACTAAACTACTCATCTTCCAACCCACCAAACATACTCAAAACAACTCTCGCTTTAACATCACAGCAAAAGACAACACCACTACATACCCAACTGAACACACCAAATTGCTAGGAGTGGAAATAGACAATAAACTAAAATTTGACATTCGCATATCCATGACCATAAAAGAAGTCCACAAAAAACTAGGAGCATTATACAGAAATAAGCATCTTCTCACCAAAGCAGCAAAGATTTCAATAGCAAATTCCCACCTTATCTCCACCCTACTTTATGCCTCTCCAGGATTCACTTTAGAAGATCGAATTCCAAAAATCTCGAACCTCATATAGTCGAGAAGCCTTGCCTCTGTGTGCACATAACGTTTTAAGGTAAGTAAAGTGTTATTTTTTAAAACTTTACATATTCGATTTACTGAAATGTCGATCATATGGTCTTGACCATATGAAATTCGAGATTTCAGTAATTCAATTATGTAAAGTGCTTCCGCCTCTCCAATATATACCAACCTAAGGCAATGCGATCTAAACAAGCTAGAGACCTGCTACAACAAAATTGCCAAATTCGCCACAGGGGCATCCTACCGTAGTCACCACTGTCTCTCACTTGATGAACTGGGCTGGCTTGAACTCCCTCACCTCCTTCAATGGTATCCACTCTCACTCGCCCACAAACTAGTAAACCATCCACTAAATGTCCCATCCCTCCAGAATCTACTCCAACCCTATCACACCACCAGACCACTAAGATCCAGCAACAAAAATCACTTGCAGATCACTAAAGCCAATAACTCTGCTGGTGAAGCACTATTCTCTTGCACCATAGCCAAATTATGGAACTCCCTCCCACACACAATAACCTCCGTACCATCATGCACCCACTTCAAAACTTTACTAAAAGCGCACCTAAAACATGTTGGCTATGCCCTTGCAACTCCCACTCTAATATCACCCACCCCATCCAACCACTGCCTTTCTTTCCACTCCACTAACTACCTTGATTATAGCAAGCTCAGATGCTCATAAGCCTAGTACTTATACAGCAGGAACTTCTTATCTTAATATTTGTTAATGTCTGTTATGTACTTCACAGATAAAGATTCTAGTTGTCTACTGATGTACTATGTTCTTCATCTGTAAATATGTTGTAAGTAATTGCCATGTAAATTGTTAATCGCTATGTAATCCAATGTAACTACTGTCTGTTTATTTTAACTGTGGAGCTTTTCTCCCCGGGCCTCCACTGAAAATGGACCTACGACCAGTCGGACACTCCCGGTCAACAAATATAAATAAATAAATAAAATAAATAATAAATAATAAATACTCTCTTCTTACACTGCATTCTTACAGAAAGGCCCCCAAACCAAGAATCGGCAAGATGCAATTAATATCCAAACAAAGTTATAGGATCAAGGATTCACAGATTTCTAGGAGGTTACTATGCTAATGGACATAGGACCTTTACCAGGCTACCCATGTTATACCCATATTCCCACAGGCCATTTTCCTTTTGCCTAGACTTTTGAGAAATAGATTCCAAATAGTAAAGGGTCCACCTTAAATCTATAAACTCATAAAGTCAACAAATGTAAAATAAATAAATAAATAAAGTTGTACAACAAACACTCAGGAAATAACTAATAAATGAAAACTATAATATGCTGTGGGGTTAAAGCCCCCCAAAGACTCCTTCAGTAGTTTCCCATGTATGCACAACCACTAAAATGAAACAGTTCCTGTAATGACCACCCCCTCAGTAGTCAGTCCATGTATGCACATAAAATAAATAACATCAAAATGAATAATTTCCCCAAGGTTCCCTTAAGCAGTTTGTCTATGTATGCAAAAACACCAAAATGAAACATTTTTCCGAAAGGCCTGTTCAATAGCCTGTCCATGTATGCACATAAGGAGCAAATGACATCAGAATGAATAATTTCCCTCAAGGTTCCCCTAATTACTTTTCCATGTATGCACAAGCACAAAACTAAAACATTTTCCCCACCAAACTTTTCAGTAGTCTGTTTGTATGCATAATAAGCCAAATTATGGAACTCCCTCCCACCCACAATTACCTCCGTACTATCATGCACCCACTTCAAAACTTTACTAAAGGCACACCTAAAAACATGCTGGCTATGCCCTTGCAACTCCCACTCTAATATCACTTACCCCATCCACCCACTGCCTTTCTTCCACCCCACTAACTACCTTGATTATAGCAAACTCGGATGCTCATAAGCCTAACTACTTATTATACAGCAGGAACGTCTTATTGTAACAATTGTTAATGTCTGTTATGTACTTCGCAGATGATAAAGATTCTAGTTGTCTACTGATGTACTATGTTCTTCATCTGTAACTATGTTTGTAATTGTTAATTGCTATGTTGATCAAATTGTTAATTGCTATATAAATCCAATGTAAGTACTGTCTGCATATTTTAACTGTGGAGCTTTTCTCCCCAGGCCTCCGCTGAAAATGGACCTTCATCCAATCGGACACTCCTGGTCAGCAAATGTAAATAAATAAAATAAATAAATAAATACATACATAAGCACAAAATTACATCAAAATGAGTCAATTCTCCCAAGGATCCCTTGTGTACTTTGTCCATGTATGCTAAAAGCACAAAAATTAAACATTTTCCCCAACGACCCCTTCAGTATTTTGTCTATGCTTGCACAAGCACCAAAATGAAACATTTTCTCCAATGACCCCTTCAGTCAGGTTTGTCCATGTATCCACAAGCACCAAAATTAAACATTTCCCCTAACAACTCCCTCGATAGTCTGTTCATGCATGCACAAGCACCACCAAATGACATCAGAATGAATAATTTCCTCCAAGGTTCCCTTAATTACTTTTCCATGTATGCAAAAGCACAAAAATAAAACATTTTCCCCCACAACTTTTTCAGTAGTCTGTTTGTATGAGTAAGCACAAACTTACACCAGAATGAATCCTTTCCCCAATGCGTACTTTGTTCATGTATGCACAAGCACAAAAATTAAACATTTTTCCCAACGACTCCTTCAGTACTTTGTTTATGTATGCACAAGCACTAAAATGAAAATGTTTCCCCAACAACCTCTTCATTGCCTTAGACCCAAGATCCTCACCCAGTGCCTTTCCCACTCGGTTACCAAACAAAAAATAGATAAAATAGATAAATACTGGCTGCAGAGGCTGCAACTGTCTGCAAGAAGACAATAATATATTTAACTTACCACCACCACAGCACTGATAGCAATGGACTTCAATTCTTCTTGTTCAAACAACAAACTTCAATCACTCTCGATTGAGGAGTGGAACAAGGACTGCTCATGTTGGTCTGGCCAGCAGATGATTATCACTTGAGAAAAAGTGCAGTAAGGTCACACAAACATAACGGTTTTAACTGCCAATGTGTACACCTGTGTGACCTTCCACTAAACCCTGACCAGGCTGACCTATTAAGTCAGTCAGACAGGGGGGGAGGCAGGACCAATGCACCTGCTTAGTGGTGCTTGCAGTATAGCCCACTCCCCAGAATTTGAAGTTGACCCCCCCACAAGTGGAAGTCGAGGAAACAAAGCAGCAGCAGAGGCAGAGCAGAACAGTGCGAACTATTGGATCCTAATTCGATTTTAATTAAAAGGAAAGAAATTGGCGTTTTCTACTTTTCATGTTTTTTTTAATGCTTGCTATTTGCTAGCAAGACTGTACTAGGATGCAAAAGTGTGTGGGGGAGGTCCCTCTTCCCCCTCGCTCTATGGTTCCAGCGTTCATAAAAAGAACTCACTATACCAAGTACAATTGGACATTCTTAAATGTTGTACATTACTCACCACTATATACACTTGAATCATTTGAGGATATAATCCACTAATTCAACCAAATATTTTGAACTTTTAGTGGTTATTCAGTTAAGCAGCCTCATTTATGCTGCTGAAAATGAAAGATTAATGACTGAAATAGGTTTCTTCTGGTATCAACTATTTAATGAAAGAAACAAAGCAACAGATAAGACCTGGAACTACCCTGGATTTCATAGACACTAAGGCTGAACTCAGTATCATGTGCCCCCTTTATGATTAGCAATAAGAAGCACAGTTGTTGGAGCAGCTGCTTCACATTAGTCAGTTATTCAGCTCTGTTCCCAGCAGTAGTAATTCCTTCTTGGAGTGAATAAGGGTTCACTAGTTTTTGCTAGGTCCTAAAGTTTCCTTCCACAAGCCTAAAATGTGTCATAGGTGAAATGACAATTCTCCAGATTGCCCTGTGTGTGTGTGTGTGTGTGTGTGTGTGTGTGTGTGTGTGTGTGTGTGTGTGTGTGTGTGTGTGTGTGTGTGTGTGTGTGTGTGTGTGTATCACAAGTGTATGTGGACTGTATCTGACAATGGGCTTGCACTCTGTCCCAGTGCATTTCTGAGCTTTGTGGCAACTGACTGCCTGGATAGGCAACCCTAAAAAAGATAAAGGAGAGACAGAAAGAATAAATGAATGAATGAAAGAAGCAGAGATCTCCACTAATCTGCAGAATTAAGCAGTGTGCAACTCTCATCTTTTCTGTGAAGGAATTAAATCTTCATCAAATGCTTAAAAAAAGTGGCGTTTTGTACTCCTATGAGATATCTGATATCATAGCTGAGGCTTTTAGTATTTATTTTCACATCGCCCCATATGCTCCTTTCTCTTACAGATGCTTGTGATCTAAATGTCAATAGAATGGACAGTGCAGCTACTGAGCACCCACCTTTAACTTTTTATTTCTGAACAGCTACAGTGTCATATAAATACTTTTTTAAGAAACAGAAAAAAGGTGATGAAAGTCCTATCAGCTAACAAAACTAAGTGTTAGCTACACTTTCAAGCCAATCAACTCGGTTGTCAAATGTTACATGGATGTGGAGCTCACAACCAATTCACAGAAAGAAGGCAACATTTTCTTTCCAAAAAAACAAAATCAATGACATTAACATGAAGTCATACTCCTCTTTCTTGTTAAGCCTAAGTCCTTAAAGAGGTTATCTTTATGTCGCCATTGAGGATGCTATTCACAGTCAGTTTGTGTTATTATGCACTGCACTACATTTCTTGGAAAGATGTCACATGCAGGCATGTTGGGATTCATAGGTTCACAGGTTATTAGCAGATCAGATGCATCATTTGTAGCCTAGCCACCAGAAATTCCACTACTTACTCCCCCTGTATACAGAGAAAGAGGTTGGCAAAGAAGAAGTGGGATTATCAGAGAGAAGAAGAAAGTAGACAAGAGTATAAGGAGATGAGGTGCATGGCAAAGAGAGAGGAGGTGAAGGCTAAGGATAAGGCATATGAAGAGTTGTATGAAAGGTTGGACACTAAGGAGGGAGAAAAGGACCTGTACCGACTGGCTAGACAGAGGGACCGAGCTAGGAAAGATGTGCAGCAGGTAAAGGTGATAAAGGATAATGAGGGAAACATACTCATAAGTGAGGACAGTGTGTTGAGGAGATGGAAAGAGTACTTTGAGGAATTGATGAATGAAGAGAATGAGAGGGAGAGAAGGTTGGATGATGTGGGGATAGTGAATCATGAATTACAATGGATTAGCAAGGAGGAAGTAAGGATAGCTATGAAGATGATGAAGAATGGAAAGGCTGTTGGTCCAGATGACATACCTGTGGAAGCATGGAGGCATTTAGGTGAAATGGCAGTAGAGTTTTTAACCAGATTGTTTAATGAAATCTTGGAAAGTGAGAGGATGCTTGAGGAATGGAGAAAAAGTGTTTTGATACCGATTTTTAAGAATAAGGGTGATGTACAGAGCTGTAGTAACTACAGGGGGATTAAATTTATCAGTCACAGCATGAAGTTATGGGAAAGAGTAGTGGAAGCTAGGTTAAGAAGGGACATGATGATTAGTGATCAGCAGTATGGTTTCATGCCAGGAAAGAGCACTACAGATGCGATGTTTGCTCTGAGAGTGTTGATGGAGAAGTACAGAGAAGGTCAGAAGGAGTTGCATTGTGTTTTTGTAGACTTAGAGAAAGCATATGATAGGGTGTTTAGAGAGGAGTTGTGGTATTGTATGAGGAAGTCAAGAGTGTCAGAAAAGTATTTAAGAGTGGTACAGGATATGTACGAGGTTAGTATGACAGCGGTGAGGTCTGCGGTGGAAGCGACACATTTGTTTAAGGTGGAGGTGAGGTTACATCAAGGATCAGCTCTGAGCCCTTTCTTATTTGCAATGGTGATGGACAGGTTGACAGATGAGATCAGACAGGAGTCCCCGTGGACTATGATGTTTGCAGATGACATTGTGATCTGTAGTGAGAGTAGGGAACAGGTGGAGGAGACCCTGGAGAGATGGAGATATGCTCTAGAGAGAAGAGGAATGAAGGTTAGTAGGACTAAGACAGAATATATGTGTGTGAATGAGAGGGAGGATAGAGGAATGGTGAAGATGCAAGGAGTAGAGGTGACGAAGGTGGATGAGTTTAAATACTTGGGATCAATAGTTCAGAGTAACGGTGAGTGTGGAAGAGAGGTGAAGAAGAGAGTACAGGCAGGATGGAGTGGGTGGAGAAGAGTTTCAGGAGTGATGTGTGACAGGCGAGTACCAGTAAGAGTGAAAGGGAAGGTCTACAAGAGGGTAGTGAGACTGGCTATGTTATATGGGTTGGAGACAGTGGCATTGACAAAAAGGCAGGAGTCAGAGCTGGATGTGGCAGAGTTAAAGATGTTAAGATTTGCACTGGTTGTGACAAGGGTGGACAGGATTAGGAATAAGTATATTAGAGGGTCAGCCCAGGTTGGAAGGTTTGGAGACAAAGCCAGAGAGACAAGATTACATTGGTTTGGACATGTGCTGAGGAGAGATGCAGAGTATATATTGGGAAAAAGATGCTAAGGATGAAGCTGCCAGGTAACAGGAAAAGAGGAAGGACTAAGATAAGGTTTATGGATGTGGTGAGAGAGGACATGCAGGTAGTTGGTGTGACAGAGCAAGATGCAGAGGACAGGAAGACATGGAAACAGATGATCCACTGTGGCGACCCCTAACGGGAACAGCTGAAAGAAGCTGATGACTCCCCCTTTCTATTAGGGATAGAGAGGACAGTCATGAATGGATTTACAGCTACCCATTCTCTAATCTAGGTTGTGTATGAAGAGGATTAATGAGCTAGTTTGCTTGATTTATTTTTTTATTTGACATTTGTTTACCAGAGTGGTCTGACTGGGTCCACAGAACCCTTTTCAACAGAGGCCTGGGGAGAAAAGCTCCACATACAGTACAATACAAATACAGCATAATACAATACAAATTACATTAGAAATACTTTACAAAAATAAGTTGAAAGAACAAAATATGTTACAAGATGCTGCAATATATTACAACACATCCAGACAATTCTATAGAGTTAAAACATTACAGACAATAGTAGTCACTCTCACCATGCACGATGCAAATAGTGTCCAAAAAAATAGTAGGTAGGTAGTGCACTGTGTGACATTGACTGTTATAGTACATGAACAATAGAATGTTAGTTTCCGTTAGGAAAATAGCATCCAGAAAGTTAGTGATGCAGATAGATAGTAAGAGAGACCGTTAAGAAGAATAGAAACAATACAGCCTGAGGAGTAGCTTAAGGATATGGTACAGAAACAGAAAAGGAGTTAGAAGAGCCTTAGGATCTTCAGTCTATGAGGGACTGAAATGTGACAGAACAGGACGATGAAGCTAGTGTAGAAGAAGCAGAAGACCAGAGCATTAGGCAGACTTTCTGCAGGAGCAGAGCCATGTATTTTTAAGATGATTTTTTAAAGAGGCTTTGGAATGGGTTAAGCCAGGCATAGACCTGGTAGCTGGAGGTAGTGAATTCCAAAATATGGAGACAGAGTATGAATACAGAGAGTGATCTGGTTTTCTTGTGGGTTTTGAGATAGCTAAGAGATTTTTGTCTTCTGATCATAGGGATCAGTTTGGTGTATAAGGTATGACTAGACTGGCTAGTGCTGGCCAGGCAGTAGGCTTGAAAGTAAGGTTGTGCAAGGTGGATAGCTGAATAAAGGCAAGTTGGTTGGGGAGTTCAAGCCAGTTTAATTCTAGGAGCAGTTTACAGTGGTGTGTGTGATATTTAGAGTTTGTGGAAAACTTTACAACTTTGTTGTAGCACTGTTCCATCTTGCTTAGGGTAGAAGTTTGTAAGTTAGTTAAGATAGGGACACCATAAAGAAGGTAGGGGAAGTAAAAATGTTTTTGCAAGGATAGTTTTCATTGCTGCAGTAAAGAAATGTTTGCGTCTATATAAGAGTCCAAGTTTTTGCTAATTTTTTTTTATGTTTTCCTTTATTTGGGGGTCAAATGAAAGTTTATTGTCAATGATAACACCTGGAAGTTTGGTTTCCTAAACTATTTCTATGACAGTGTTGTCAGATTCAAGGATGTTGAAATGATCAGTGACAGGGGAGATGATTTTGGGATGAAAGAGTACTAGTTTTGTCTTCTTTGGATTAAGAAAGAGTCGGGCATTTCTTAGCCAGGATTTGACTGCAGTAAAGGACTGCTGAGTTTTAGAAATTAGTTCTGGTAGTGATTGAGCAGTGCGGATTATGGTGGAATCATCAGTGTATTGAATGAGGGTCTCAGGGTGAGAGGCAGTATGAAGGTTGTTTATGAAAATGTTGAAGAGTAGGGGTCCTAGGATGAAGCCTTGAGGGACTCCAGTAGGGTTGTGGAGAAAGGATGAGAGTTCATTGGACCATTTCACTGCTTGTTTATGATCCTTGAGGTAGCTCTGATACCATTTTACTGTGTTATGTGAGAACCTTAGGTTAGACAGTGTGTTCAAAAGTAAGGGGTGAGACACTGTGTCAAAGGCCTTGGAGAGATCAAGGAATACTGAGGCTGTATAGCATCCTGCATCTCTGGCCTTGTTCACGGTGTCTGTAAAAGATAATAGGGCTGTAGCTGTGCTGTGGCTTGGTCAGAAGCCATGTTGGGTTTTGGTTAAAAGATTGTTTTGCAATAGATATTGCATTACCTGCTGATGGATACCTATCTCGAGAATTTTGAATATGGGTGACAAGATGGGTATAGGATAGAAATTGGATGGATCAAAAGAGTTGCCTAATTTGTGGATGAGGGTGATGTGAGATTGTTTCCATATGACAGATACTTCTGATTTGGATAAAAAATTATTTATAAGGATACTGATTGGGTAGGCAACTGAGTTTGCAGCCAGTTTGATGTAGTATGGTGGGAGAGTGTCAGCTGAGGTAGAGCAGGGTTTTAATTTCTGTAGCAGTTTCTTAATGGTGTCAATGGATATGGGCTGAAATGTGAATGGAGTTCGTATGATATTTTGTTGAGTAAGTGGGTTAATAATGACAGGATTAGAAGTAGTTGATGGTCTGGGGTTGGTGTCTGAATAGGTTGAAGGGTGGGGGTCCAGCATTAGGGGTGTTAGTTAGTAGGTCCAAAATTGATTTTATGAAGTGCATGTTAAAGTTTTCAGCTATTTGTGATGGTGGGGTATCTGGTGATAGGGTGTGCTCTTCACTTCTTCCAGGGTTAAGTAGAGAAGATATGGAGTGCCAAAATTTACTGGGGTTGAGTTTGTGCTGGAATTGAAGCTGGGAATAATATGACTTCTTATCTCTGTTGATTAGCTTTGTCACTTTTTTACGTAGTGTTTTGAAATGAACATGATTTTGTTCATTTTTGTTTCGTTTCCAGGTTGACCAGGCTACGTCCCTTTGCTTCATCAGGTGTTTACATTCCTTAGAGAGCCATGGTGCTGAGTTATTTTTGATTCTTTTCATATGAACAGGATCTAGTGTATTAAGTATGTGAAGGAAGGCATTATTAAAGTATAGTACAGCATCATTAAGAGGTAGTTGTTTAAGGAGTGTCCAGTCTATTTCCTGTAGGAGATTGTTGAATTTATGCTGACAAAAATTAGTTGAGCTCCTAACTGATTTTATAGTGTGTACTCTTAGTTGTTGGGAGTTTGTTCTAAGGGAGTAAGCTGGTAGATGATCGCCCAGGGAGTTTGACAGTGTACCAGAATAGGGTTAATTGGCAGGGTGGGATACTAGGATCCAGTCTAGGGTGGATTGGCAGGTAAGATATTTGCTGTATCTTGTTGGAGTATTGATAAGCTGAGAAAAAACATACAGATTTATACTATTTGTGGGGGAGTTGGAAGTGATAGTTTGTCAATCTATATTTACGTCTCCTAAGATTATTGTTTCAAGGTTTATTGTTTGGGATGCCAAGGATAAAATATTTTCTAACACTGGTATATTATTACCTGGTGGGATATATATTACTATTATGCAAATTATTTTTGATATGTTGATGTTCAAAAAAAGAGATTAGCACCTCAGCATTGGAAAAGATGGGTATACTACTGGTACAGGGTGTGATGTTGAGCACAGAGGGATATATTTTATTTATTTTATTTTATATTTGTTGACCGGGCTAGTCCAACTGGATACATGTCCATTTTTAGCAGAGGCCCGGGGAGATAAGCTCCTTTAAGCAAATAGAATGCAAACATACAAAAATAACAATACTACAATACTACAATTTTCACAGTGATATACATATAAAATGCAATACAACACTAGACTACAATAGAGGCAGTTTTAGTGATCATAAGATACCAGTAGTGTTACAAGAGAGGAAGAGACAAGAAGTTATTCAAGAGGAAACAACAACAGTGCACACAGTAGAGAGCTAATTGTTAAACACCGAGAAGGCTAGGACTGGTTGAGAAAACTCAGACAGATACGTTAGAACAGTCAAGTAAACATGCCAAAGGAGAGTTTTCAGATTCAATAATTCATGAGAGGAAAAGTGCAGATAAAACCTGTTCTACATGTAGTAAGCATTTAAGAAGATTAATGCTCACGGAAAGTTTATTAGTCAGGGTTTGTGCATGGACATAGCCATTGTGTTTTAAGAAAAGATTCTAGGTGCTTCTTGAAAAGTGGTGTTGAAGACAGAGAAGAAAGGTCAGTGGGAAGTTTGCTCCAAGATTTTCCCACAGTTAGTGAAAAGACAGTCACCTGATTTATTGCTGGATTTCTGGATGGTTACTAGTAATTTGTTAGCTGAGCGTAGGGTTGTAAGATTCTTGTAAGGAGTGATAAGGTTACAGAGTATCGGAGTATTACTGTGATGTTGCATTATCTTGTGAGTGATAGTAAGCTGCTGAAAGAGGAGATGGTTTTGCAGTTCCAGCCATCCTACCTGTTGAAGATTTTGACAATGGTGGATTCTAAATGGGGATCCAGTGGCAAATCTGGCAATGTTATGGTAGGAGGTTGCTAGCTTATTGAGGTTAGTTTTGGATAGATTAGTGTAGATGGGGGAGGCATATAGGAGTGTGGAGATGAGATGTGTGTGGGCAATGGTAGTTCTGGCTAATGGAGTAAGGAAAGGTTCGATCCTGTAAAGGAAACCTAGTTTTCTGTTGACTGATTTAATGGTAGGGTTAATGTGACAGTCAAAGTTGAGGTGATGGTGACTTGTTACCACTAAAAGTTTAGTGGTTGTGTCAGGTGCTATGACAGTGCCATTATTGGATGTGACTGTGATATCAATAGAGGGGGACTTCTGTGTGGGAGTGAACAGCAATAATTTAGTTTTCTTGGGGTTCAGGAGGAGACAGCAATGAAGAAACCAGTTTTCTACTAGATTAAATACTTTTTCGGTGATAGAATGGAGTTCAGCTGAAGAGGTGGCAGTACAGAGTAATGTAGAATCATCTGCATATTGTATGCAGGTGGCTTGAGGAAGATCATTAATGAAGATAGAGAAAAGGAGGGGTCCCAAAATAGAGCCTTGAGGGACAGCAAAGGTAATAGGGAGGTGAGTGGATATGTAACTGTCCCAGAGGACAGTCTGTTGTCTATTTTCTAGATAGGACTTGAACCATTGGACTGCCTGTGTATCTAATGAAAGTGATTTAAGGATATCAAAAAGAAGCTGATGGTTGACCATATCGAAGGCTTTTGAGAGGTCTATAAAGAGAGAGCAGAGGACAGCTTGTTATTGTTTCTATTTTTATTAATGCAGTCGGAAAAGGATAAGAGTGCAGTGGTAGTACTATGGAATGGCCTAAAGCCAAAGACAGTCAGCAAGTACATTATTTTGGAGAAGGTGATCAAGTAGTTGTTGGTGGATACATTTGTCCATGATTTTTGCTAATGGAGAGAGTAGGGCTATGGGACGAAAGTTTGAGAGTTCATCTGAGTTGCGCCTCTTATGAAGTGGGATAATATGGGAGATTTTCCAAAGAGATGGGATGGATCTTTCAGTTATAGTTCTGTTTATTAGGATATAAATGGGATAGGTAAGCACTTTTGCTGCAATTTGTAAGTATTCTGCTGGCAGCAGGTCAGCTGAGGGTTTACATGGTTTTAGTTTCTGAAGTAGAATACAAATGAGGGATCTAGGGACAGGTTGTAAATGTAATGTAGGAGGTAAAGTAGTTGAAAAGGGTGGCTCAAATGAGCTAACAGGTGGTATGGTATTTGCTAGAGATTGGACTGTGTCTGTAAAAAAATTGAAGGCATCAGCAATCTGGTTGGGAGAGTTATGAGAGAAGCCAGAAGGGGTTGGTGTCTTGGAGTGTCCTGGGTGTAGGAGTCTATTTATACCTGACCAGAAACTTTGTGGATTCTGTTGATGGGTTTGTTGGAGTTTGAAGAAAAAGTTTTTTTGTCAAGAAGTATAGCTTTTTTGCGGTGTTTCTTAAAGTTTTGGTGATCTGTTGGTTTTTTAGTTGTTCTCCATTTGGCTCAGATTTTGTTTCTAATAAGCATTTTATGCCTAGTCTCTTTTGAGAGCCAGGGAGCAGTTTTGTTCCTGGTCCTAACAGTGTGAGTGAGGGCATGGTGTTCTAGGATATAGATATAGGATATAGAATTGCTATCCCACCCCCTTTTTTAGATCTATCTCTTCTGGTTATTGCAAAGTTTGGAGGTATTATTTCTGATTCTTTTACATTGGGGTGTAGCCATGTTTCTGTAAGGGCTAGTATGTCAGGTTTATTTTGATCAATCCAGGCATGCAATGGGGCTATTTTATTACATATACTCCTAAGGTTCAGAGTAGGTATGTTTAAATCTTTGGGGTTACTCTTGTGGTTAAGATTAGAGGGTGGGCCAGGGTTAGGGTGTATGTCTTACATTTGAGCAGATAGGTAATGAGAAATGAGTACTATGGGAAGTGTTTTTTATTCCTAGGTGATGGTACTGGTGTCATGTGTAGTTTCATAGGAGGTGAGGAGGCCATTTTGTGGCTTGAATAATATGGGAGGGTAAAGCTGGGAAGAGATACGCAAGAGGCTGCATTGTTTATTGGGAAGAGGGATGGAGGAGGTTGTTGTGTATTGGTGTGTAGGGGTATGTGAAGATATAGCTGTAGCAAAGCTGAGAATTAAGAGTAAAGAGGCTAAGCAAGTTAGGAGGAGCATGTCAACTGATGCAAAGGAGAAGTCTATTTCAGAGGAGAGGAACTCTTTAAGTGAGTTGTCTGTCTTGCCAGCAGGTTTTGTTTATGTTGCACTAGAGTTTCAGATCTTTTGAAATGGTGTTGATGGTGTTATAGTATTGCAAATGGAGTCACAGGTTTTCATAGTACCTGCTAGTGCTAAGAAGAAATGAGGAAACCAGCATGAAAACCAGTGTACACAAATGAAATGCAGATAAAGGCATGCACTTTAATGAGTGCAGAAATCAGGTCACAATTCTTAACCACAGTGTGCATTACATGCACAGCGAGTTGAGTGTCTATAAGAACAAAAAGCACATTGAGGACTTTTGGAGTTGCAAGAAGCAAAGATGTTCAAAAGTAGCAACAACATTTGTGAACCAGCACTTTCTGACTGGATGCACCGCTATAACATGCCCGGTAATACGATGCCGCAGCAGGCGGTGCAAATGAAAATGGTACTGGAAAACGATCACATACCTAAACCTAACTGGTCAGCAGCTGACAAAGACCATTTTCACCTTGGCAGAGATATCATATGGGTGTCAGCTGACATGCTCATAAGTTCATAGGTAGGTACTAGGCTATCTGCCTGAAGGCATTTATAAGTCTAGCCAGAATGTGTTGGCTTTCGCTGCCCCCTTAGATTAGTTCCCTGTGCCTCTGTCCAGCAGAGCCACTGAAGTGATCCCTGGGATAAACTTTCTGTTTCCCATCCACTCATCAAGGTTTCTCTTGAAGAGTGTTAGTGAGGAGCTCTGCCTAATGTAGATTGGAATCTTGTTCCAAAGCATGAGAAGTTTCTGGGACAGGAATCTATCCCTCCAGCATGTCTTATTTATTGTTGTGGTGAGGTTTAGATCCATAGAGCATGTGGCTCGAGAGGATATGGTTTTCTTTAGGTGGAGCATGTCCATCAATTCTGGGTTGGACATGGCCTTGTATGTCAGGCAGAGATCACCTCTGAGTAGGCGGTATGCAACTGAGTACAGCTGGAGTTTCTTCAGTCAAGCTGCATAGGGCATCTGTTTGAGGCCAATGATCCTCTTGGTGAGGTACTTCTGTGGTCTTTCCAGCTGTTGCAGGTATCTTGTAAGGTACATCCCAAATGGGGCATTGTACTCTATGATGGGTCTGATGAGTGTTGAGTAGAGCGGCACAATGACCCCTTCTGATCTGGATCCGAACCCTTTTGTGATTAGGTGGGCCACATAGAAGGATTTTCTAACCACTTTGGCAATGTGATTATCAAGTGGGAGATTGGCCTATTGGTTAAGGTGCTTACCTTACAGACACAAGGTGCAAGGTTTGATTCTCACATGGTGTAACTGGCTAGGCTTAAAATAGCCTGAAAGGGCAGGTAGCCTAATACTAACCTATGAACCCTAAAGGAGAGATTACTATCTACTTGGGTCCCCAGATCCCTTATTATGTCTTATGTATTTAGAGGACTACCACCTATGTGGTAGTTTGTGGGTAATTTGTTTTTTCCAAAGGGGATAACTATGCTCTTTTTGGCATTTAGCTTGAGGCCATGATGTTGACACCAGGTATCCGTATCAGTGAGACCCTTTTGGAGGATGTCTGTGTCAGCCAGAGAGTCAATTATAGCCCCTAGTTTGCAGTCGTCTGCAAACTTGGTCAGCCATAGTCCTCTTGTGCTTGCCTGTACCTCAGAGAAGTATATGCCAAACAGGAGGGGTCCTAGGACTGAGCCCTGGGGAATGCCACTTATAACCGGTATAGAGTTGGACCTAGCTCCCACGACTCTCACCATGTGGGTCCTGTCCATGAGCCAGTTGGCAACCCATCTTGTGATGTAGGGTTTTATGTTCAGGCTGGTGAGCTTGTCTATAATACCAGAATGGGGAATGGTGTTGAAGGCCTTTGCGAGGTCTAGGTAGGCTGTGTGTACCATCTTTCCTTCATCTATAGCCTTGGTAACTGTCTCAAAGAAGTCCACCAGGTTTAGGAGGCATGATCTGCCCTTAGCAAAGCCTAACTGGGTAGGGTCCAGTGTTTGGAGGTTCGCAATGTCTCTGTTAATGAGTTCCATGATGATGCACTCCATAGCCTTGCAGACCAAGCTAGTCAGGCTTATAGGGTGATAGTTCCCGGGGTCTGTTGTGGCTCCATCTTTGTGGAGCGGAATAACCATTGCTGTGCACCACTCTATGGGTACGTAGCCTGTGGAGAGGCTGAGTTTGAACAGTGTGTTTAGGTGAGGGGCTAGTACGTCTTTGAGCTCATGTAGGAAGCAGCCTGGGACACCGTCCGGTCCCATTGATGCTGTGTTTTTGGCTTTGGAGGGGGCTGTTTTAACCTGAGTGTCTGTGATTTCAGGGGCTCTACATTCTTCTGGTATGGTTATGGGCCCTTTTGGGGGTGAGAGGGGTGTGAACTTTGCACTGAACCTGTCTGCCAGGATGTTGGCGATATCGGTCGGTTTAGTGTATTTTGTGCCATTCGGCACTAACTCCGAGCAGATCTGGGCATTGCCACATAGATTCTTGACATAGCTAAAGAATGCCTTGTGGTTATCTTTGGAGTCCTTGGCGATTTTTCTTTCGAAGCTCGCCTTGGATGATTTTATGAGGAATCGTAGTTTCTTGCTGATACTGATCAGCGATGTCTTCCCTTCTTGCAATTTTACTCTTTTCTGTACTAGTTTCATCCTTCTATTGTATAGCTTGTTTATGGCAAGGGTCCACCAAACTGGTTTCCTTTTCTTGGAGGAGTGAGTCTTGGTTTTACTTGGGATAGCACAATCCATGCATTTTTGTAGGTGCCCATAGAATGCATTAGTAAAGGATTTTGCAGCTTGGACAGCATTATCCTTTAGCATGGGGGCTTTGAAACTTTCCACCTCGATCTTAAGTAACGTGAAGTTTGCTTTTGAAAAGTTTTTCATGGTGGTTTCCTTGTCCGGGGGTGGAGGCGGAATGTGGATGTCCAAAGTGATTTGTTTATGGCCAGATCTAACCAGTGAGGGGTTGACCTCCGGTGTGAAACACCAGTCGCCCATGTTGGTGATGACCAGATCCAATATGTTGTCACCTCTGGTGGAAGTGTTGACCAGTTGATCCAGGGCGTTTGAGTTTATAAATTCTAAGAAATGTTGGGCAAGGGAGTTAGTACTTGAGTAGTTCTCCCAGTTAATGTCTGGGTAATTGAAATCATCCAATATTAGGGTGTTTGGTAGGACCTTTATGTTACCCAGTGTTTCCAGAAATGCTGAATGGGGGTCCTGGCACATGGTGAGTGATCTGTAGCAAGCTACAATTTGAATTGCAGTTTTGCCCATTGTTAGTTGCACGTGGATGATCTCTGAAGCATCATGCTGTGCCACTAACCTGGAGGTGTGGGTATCCTTGATGAATATGGATATGCCAAATTTTGTATTTCGGTCCGGGTTTTGTCACCGAAATGTATGGTATGAGTTGTAGCCTGGTAGTGCTGGGGTGCTCTCTGGATCCTTAAACCAGGTTTCTGTTACTCCACATATATCAATTTTCTCCATACTGAGGAGTGCCTTGAGTGCGTGCATTTTGAGTTTAGACTTCTGGCATTGAGTAGCATTACCCTCAGTTTTTTGTTACTTGTGCTATTTACGGTGGTGGGTTTGTCTTTTCAGCCTTGCCTAAAAAAGGCACTATGGAGGTGGTAAGAGCCTGTGCCAGTATTTGAAAGCCTAAGGGTGACAGGTGCAAGCCGACTCTAGCGAAGCAGTGTGGCTTGTCGAGCATGTCATCCCAGATGGGCAGACACTGAATCTCCTTTGAATGACACCAGAAACTTAGCCAATTGTTGAAATTGATCATTTTTCTTTATACCGTGGTATCATTCTTGGTATGGGCAGGATGCTACTCAGGGTCAGGGTCATACTGGCCTGGGCTAAATGATCAGAGAGCTCTTCCATGTCTCTTTTCATGTAGACCAGGGAGGTACAGCTCAGGTCATTCACACCAACATGGACAATGACAGAGTCATATTTGTACTTGTTCTGGAGTGACCTGAGTGCTTGTGTTATGCGGTGGATCCTGGCACCTGACAGGCAGCTAACAGTAACCTTCTCCTTATTCAGCCTAGTGAGTGGGACGTCAGTGTGCCTGACTATAGAGTCACCTATTACTAGTATGTTGGGTATGTTATTTTGCCTTAAGGGTTGTGATTGCATGGTACACTGGTTTTTTGAAATATGTGCTTCATGGTTTGTGTTAGGGGGGTGGAGGTTGCTTGGCTGTCTGCTTTGGAGGTCTTGTATGTTTTCGTTTATTTATGTGTGTTTTTTTGCCGGTGCTGGTTTAATGGGTCTATGTGAGACTGGTGGTGTTTCCCTTCCCCTTTTGACTGTCTGATCCAGTCTTGGGGTGAGAGAGCTTAGACTCCAGTTTGACTGTATAATTGCATCTCTCACATGTATTAGTGTTTGGTAGTAGGAGGAGAGGCTTGTCTGTGTACATGAGGCAGTTGTAACATTGCCTCAAAATGCCCAGATTCACCCGTTGGACTGGAGAGTACACCTGAAACTGTCCTTTACACATGCCTGGATAGGTACAGTGAACTGTTTTACTGAATGGCTGGTAAGGTCGAATAGAGAGCCTTGTCCTTCTGTACAGTGTAAGGGGGTCTAGTGCTAGGATTTATAAGTGCTTGCTATGGGTTTAGCTAACCAGTGCTGCCCGGCGTGCAAAACCAGGCAAATGCGTTTTTTTATAGCAGGGAAATGAAAAAGATAGAAATTAGCCCAAAATGGCCAATAAACTACTAATTTCTGGGCTGAAACCACTCCTCCAGGGACAGATAGGCTGTTCAAAGCTCCCCTCTCTCACAGGTGAACAGAGGTATGGGCAAACACAGAGATTTGTAACACAGCCATGAATTCAGCACTAACCTGAAAACTGGACTATACTAGCTTAGAAAGATGGGAAACAAGTATTTTATTTTATTTTTTTTTTTTTTCAGAAAATAAAGCAGATGCAATCAAAAAAATGCTTTAAATGCACAGAAAAGGATACTTATTGTTATATATCTCAGATCATCAATGCCCCTAGTAATAAAGTAGGAAGAAACACAAATACAATAAAAGCAGATGAATAAAGTGCAATTTTTTATATATATAAAACAATAGAAAATGAACAAACTGATTTAAACAAGTTGCCCAATTAATCAGAAAAAAGCTCAAAACTGAGCCCTGTTCCAGCAGTCTTCAATCAGACAAGTTCTAACTGCACACTCCTGCCACTAGGGTGCAGGGGAACCTTCTCCAAAAAGATGGCCTGGATCAGTGCTCAAGTTATACAAACAAAGCTAAATTCAGCAGGCCTGGATCTGGTCTATGCTACAGCAACAAGGCACACCAATTTCAGAAAGAAACAGTTCAAATAAGCAGGCACAATAAGCTTGTGACCAGAAATTCCCAGCTCAGAAAAGCAGAATCCAGCCTCTCCTCTCACAAGAGTGCAGACCACAAACCTTCTTAATGTAGAATAACTGGCCTGAAGCCCAAGTGCTTAAACCAAAACTAATACACTTTTAGAATAGCAGACACTGAGCCTTCAGTCAGCAATGCCAAGCTTAGAAGGATGTAAGCTACCTTTTCTGCCACAACAGTGCAGACCACAAACCTTCTTAATGTAAAACAACTGGTATGAAGCCCTAGTGCTTAAACCAAAAGACTTAGAATAACAGTTACAATTTAATCAGGCTACTACCAAGCAGTAATAAATGCAACAGAATAAATAAAATTGAGTACCTTTAAGAAGAGCCAAAAGCAAAATAAAGTAGGAGGAAACACAAATACAGTAAAAGCAGATGAATAAAGTGCATTTTTTTGCTAGTAAAGTGCAAGGAGAGAGTAAGGAAGAACCTAAGTGGGTTGGCCTTCTCAAATCTTCTCTCTGTATTAAGTCGAGTGAACACTAGACTCAGAATATGATCTCACTGTACTCGGTTAAGTGAGCAAATGAGACGGACCCAGGAGGAGTGCTCAAATACAGACTTACAGGAGGGGTGGGCAATTCCAGAGCCACCAACACTAACACCAAGACAAGAACAGGGAGGTTGGATGAGGAACTAACTGCAAAGAGACACACAGCACACTATTCAGTGAAACAATTATGTAACAGAAAAAATGAAATACAGTACCTTTAAAACTGCATGTTTGTACTTAACAGAAGACTAAAATACAGTACTGCAAGTTTGCACTTAACTTCAGCTTCTAATGCAGGTGATTGTAGCCAACCAAGTCTCTCAGAAGTTGAAAAACAAATTGCACTTTATTCATCTGCTTTTACTGTATTTGTGTTTCCTCCTACTTTATTTTGCTTTGCCTCTTTTTAAAAGTACTCACTTTTATTTATTCTGCTGCATTTATTACTGCTTGGTAGTAGCCTGATTAAATTGTAACTGTTATTCTAAGTCTTTTGGTTTAAGCACTTGGGCTTCATACCTTTTGAACAAACAGGATCTGGAGAGGTGTGCGATCTTTCTACAGTGGTGGACACTAAGGTATACGTAGCTCTTCTTAAACTTGCTACAGGTGCCTTCCAGAGGCATACAGTGGACACAATGGACATACCACAAGTGTCAAGCTGCAAAATACTTAAAACATTTCTCAATATGCTGCTTCCACTTGTGGATTACCATATTCCATTTCTCCAAAAGACCAGAGGAGACAGTCACCACCATGTTTCACTTCTATGACATTGCCCACTTCCCTGAAGCACTGGGTACTATAGGTTGCATACATGTGGTAATAAAGGCTCTATCATATGTCCATGGACAATTGCACATTGATATGAAGGGCTACCATTCTATCAACTGCTAATTCAAATGCTGATAATTAATGTGACTGCACAGCATCCTGGCAATGCGCATGAGCCCCATGTCTGGCATACAAATCATTAACACCACAACTTCTTTGCATAGGGAGAGTCCACATTGCAATCTAGTTGTTAAGTGCAGGCCCTGTAGTAAGTAGACAGATATATAATCAAAGACAGTGTGTGCATGTCTTTCCCAGTATGTTTCGACTGTATTTCAGGTGATGTAGGATATCCACTGAGCCCTGGCTGACGATACCCATAAGGATCCACACAACGTCACCAAACAGCAGTATAACACCATCCATGTGCAAACCAGAAACATGTACAGCATATGTCTGGCCTGCTGAATGCAAGAATATTCAGCCTAGATATGTCTGAGGCAACTCTGCAGTAAACTCTACTACTGCTTACAAGATGTTCTTAGGATGTCGCATGTTACATGATATCTTTACTTGGAAGTATGCGGATAAGCCATCCACCCAGAAAAAACTCTGCACAACCAGCAGACCAACATCATCCAGTTGTGACAGTAAGGTCAGGAGAAAAATGGCAAGCAGTAGCCAAACCACACCCCTCTAGAGAGAGATGGGACAGTACATGGCAGCCAAGGTAAAGCAGCAGTGGCATCTAGTCCAGCTCAACAGCCCAATGACAAGCACACATTTACAGTGCAGCCTTACACAGAACAAACCTGTACGTGCACTGTAAATTAAAGGCTATGCTCAACAGTCCATGGTTAAGTCACACTGTGCATCAGACATCTCCATATGTGCTACATGATAGAGAGGGTGTAGTGAGTCACAGTTACCATCATTTGCACACGTGCCAAGGGATGCTGACATATAATATCATAATCTGTGGGATTCATGTCAATCTATACTCAACTCTTTAATCGAGTACTGTTCAATTTAAAAAAAAGTCCAAAACAAGTTACAGCAAACCTCAAAAGAAAGTTATTTTGTATAGTCTGTGTGGGGGAGATGAAACATTTACAACAGGGGCCTGAAAGAAGAACCATTTACAGGCTCCCTGTTTACATTAGAGACATAGGTACCAAACCATAGATGAATTTCCTGTTCCCCATTCACTTGTTCCAGTTATACTTAAATTGGGTTAAGGAGAAACTTTGCTTCACTGGATGGGCAGCTTGTTCCAGAGAAGGGGTAGTATTCGGGATCCATACCCGTCTCTCCAGCAGATTACCTGACCAGATAACTAGGCATTTCCCCACACCTTTATAGTAATTCCACCCAAACATTTTCTTAAACAAACTAAACTCCAAGCAGTTATTGTCACTCGTGTTTACCCTGAGTCATTTCTTTCAAACCATGGACTGTCCCTACAACTTCTATAGTCAGCCTAAATGAGATGGTGTATCATTCTGTTTGATAATCATCAATTATTCAAACAGCATAACACAGTGTCTGACAGATGTATATGTATAATGTCCTTGGAGGCAAAATTTCACACAGTAAACTCAGACACCAAAACCACCAGCAGGAAACCACAAACTACCTCTCACAAAGGTCATTAAAATATACATAGTCTATCATATGCTGAGGTTCTAAAGATTAACTTGCCTAAAACTCAAAGACCTCCAAAATGTCTCATAGGCACAAAGCACACTCAGCAAATCCCCACATAGGATCATTGGACAGTACTAGGCTATCGACCAAGAGGTCATTTTAAGTCTAGCTGTTTCATCCTAATCTAATACCATGAAAATGCTAGTCAATACCCAAGACTGCATTTAGTGATTGCTGTCCAGTAGGCTTGTGAGTGTTATCCCCAGTAAGAATTTATGGTGCCCCAGTCACTCGTCCAGGTTCCTCTTGAACAGTGTCATAGAGGTGCTCTGGTTTACATGAATTGGTAGCCTGTTCCAAGGATGCGGCAGTCAGTGGGAGAGAAATCTGTCCCTTCAGCATGTTATATTTAAGTTGCAGTCTATATTTATGTCCCTGGAATTGGTAACCCTAGTCCTGTCTGATTTACTGATATGCAGCAAGTTCATTAGGTTTGGATCTTGGATTGCTCTGTAGGCCAGGCATAAGTCTCCCCTAAGAAGTCTATACAACATGGAGTATAGTGACAGGGACTTTAGTCAGTCCATAAGGCACATGCTGGAGCCCCTTCATCTTCTTTGTTAGAAACCTTTGCGATCTCTCCAGTTACTGCAGGTGCTTTGTACAGTATATGCCGAATGGGGCATTATACTCAATTATGGGTCAGATTAGTGCCGACTGTATAGGGGGTTCTAACCTCTTTTGCTGTTGAGGTGATGCCTTTACTAATCAAGCGTGCTATGTAGAAAGCCTTTCTTACTACAGCAGACACATGGTGGTTGAAGTTAAGGTTGCAGTCAACTTGTGATCCCAGGTCCCTTACCACTTTGCGGGTACTTAGGGTATTGTTGTTGATTTGATAGTGTGAAGGGACATTGTTTGCCAAAGGGAATGATGATGCATTTATTTGCATTTGGTTTGTGATCATGACTAATACAACAGTCTTTGATTTGTGTGAGACCCTCCTGGTGTATACTGACATCATTTGGGGATTCAGTGATTGCACCTAGTTTGCAGTCGTCTGCAAATGTGGTCAGCCACAACCCCTTAGTTTTGACCTGAACTTCTGAGTAGTATATACCAAACAGTAGGGGCCCCAGCACTGACCCCTGTGGCACCTCGCTGATAACAGGTCTGCTGGTTGATGTGAGATCACCAACTTTGATAGTGTGTGTCCAGTTTGTAAGCCAGTTGGCAACCCATCTTACAATGAAGGGGTTTACATTCAGTATGCTAAGTTTATCGGTAATGCACACCAATGGTTTTATTGAGCATTTTCGTTTCAAAATAGAAACTTCATCAGAATACATACTAAAACCCCAGCAGTCCATTTATATTCTTCCTTAATTAACAATGACTGGAAGCCCCACCTTCTTAAGGGTATATAGAAATACTAAAAACATACAGAGGCATAAATATATATATATATATATATATATATATATATATATATATATATATATATAAAGAAATACTTATTAAACAGTTACACTTACAACAGATAAATACATATAAAAACACAAGTACTGATTGTTAGATAACAAATTCTGCTTTAGGTCTTAGTATAGATCTAATAGAGATGGCACTGTTCAGCCCTGGATACATAGCTGCATTAGCCTGATGCTGCCATCTCAACTCTTTTAATTCTAAATAGTTACCCCTTTGTAAAATGCAAGAAATAAAATATAAAGATAAAACCTTTAACTCAGATAGTGAAATAATACAGGCTTTTGAATAAATATTTCAAAACATCTATGGTCCACAAGATCATATCCATGATGGCCTTTTCCAAAATTTTGCAGACAATTTAGAATTTCCTCAAATTACTGATACTCAATCTAACAACCTAAAAAGTCCATTAACAGTAGAGGAAGTAAAAAAGGCTATTGAAAAGATAAAATTAGGGAAAGCTCATGGTCATGATGGGTATGTGGCAGGGTTCTAAAACACTTCCAACAACAATTAGCACCAATACTTTTAAAAATATACAACCATATAATAGAATTTGGTATATCGGACCTATATATATTAACAATTTCAAGACCATATTTATCCCAAAACCAAACACTGACTCCAAAAATCTGAACAACTACAGACCCATTGCTCTGATAAATATAGATTTGAAGATACTTTCAAAAATTCTAGCATATAGAATACAGAAATTCGCTCCACATATCATTTCACCAGAGCAACTAGGCTTTATGAGTCAGAGACAAGTATTGGATAATACGCTAACCATTGATGCACTAACCCACCTATGCACTAAGGACAAATCCCCTAAATATGCTTTATCAATGGATGCAACAAAACCCTTTGACAGAGTCAATCAAAAATTCCTCCTTTTTATACTTTGACAATTTGGATTCCCACAAGAATACATAACAATGATCAAAACGCTATATAGTAAAGCAACTACAACACTTTATATTAATAAAAAAAATCTAACCCGATAAAGATTGTTAATGGCACCAGACAGGGATGTCCACTCTCACCAAACCTGTTCAATTTCTATATAGAAGCATTACTTCTACTAATTAGTCAAAGAACATACCATCACCTTATTTCAGTATAAAAAACCCCAAATAAAATGCACAGCCTTTGCAGATGACCTAAATATTTACTTTCAATACCCTAATATTGATCTTGGTAAAATCTTAATTTCCATAGACAATTTCTCCCAAGTAACTAACTACGCATTTAATCCTAGAAGCTAATATAAAAGTGGAATATACTTTGAAATATTTAGGTATAATCTTTAGTCATACACAATCAGATATGATTAATAACAACAACTTGGACTAATATAGTCTTAAACTTTCTACTTTATCAAAGGCCTTAATTTTCAAAATGAGCATACTCCCTAAAATATTATACGAAAATGAATGCCACTTTCATGAAAATTCCAGCTACCTTCATTAATAAAATTAAAGTTCAACTAGCAAAATTCATATGGTACCCGAAGAGTACAAGAAATATTTACAAAAAACTAATACTCCCAAAAGAAAAAGGAGGTCTAAGCCAAAATTTAACCCAAAAGCAATTTCCTTCCTAAATCAAGAAACCCTTAAGACATTAAAAATTCATCCAGTTTTAATTAATAAGTGTGAAATTTTCAAGAAACTGCTAATATCATTAAAACTAAAAGATATGATTACTCTTCTACAACCAATACACAACAACCCTATTGTAAAACTAGCAAACTCTATGTTAAACATAAATATCCATTAATAAAAAATCATACAGTATGAGACTTCTACCAGTTACAAAACTTATCAATGGAAAACATCAGGAACACTCTTAAAGCAAGTAATAAATACAATGTGATAATAAAACAAATCTTATACTTAGTTAACAAAATAACTAAGGATATTACTGTAAATGAGCAAGATATCAAGGTAGCAAAACAAATTCAAAAGTTGCTTTTATGCAAAAATAAAATACTCTCAAATACATATAAATTAAGAACTAAAATAAAATATCAAAATACAATCCTATTTTCAAAGTATTGGGAAGAAAAATACAGTAACATGACAGAAAATCAGAACTAATTAGCCACTGAAAACACCATAAAACTGACGCCATTTAAGAAACTAATATATACTCAGATCGTGATCTTCAATAATGCTTACCATACATCTGTCCATCTTAACACATTTAATCCTTCTAAGTCACCTTATTGTCCTTTTTGTCCTAATAAAGAAGTTGATATTTTACATATCTTCTGGAGCTGCAAAAAAGTTTATAAACTATGGTTTTCACTGAGATTTCTCTTAGAAAAAACAGGCTACTCAAAATCTACACTATCATGGGAAACAGTGATATTACATATTTTTAACAGCAATAATAATAGCCTCACTAAGCACATCACTATAACACTATGTGCCTTATTAGAATTTTACATAGCTGAAAACTGGCTGGACAGATCCAAACTTAATTGGACAGAATACAAGAACATGGCATAAAAACATATATTAGCTAAGAAGCAGTATACCAAAAGTCAGAAGAACCAGACATATTATTAGAACTACTGTAAAGCTTTAATTGATATTTTACCATGAAGGGCAAAGTATGCAAATATACATAAAGTTATTAAACACTCTCTTTAAAGTAGTAACAGCATCAACTAAGGTGACATTTTGGTAAATATATATAAATAATGTATAGTAGTTTAGATTTTTTGTGCATCATTAGGTTGGTGTTATGCTTCAAGATATACTCTTATTGTGTTAACATAATGTATAGGTCAATTGATTTACTATATTCATGCCTCTTGACTAAATCATAACACAGTCATAACTTCATGGTAATCCTTTATCAACTTCAGCTAATTTGAATTTTTTTTTCTTTTTATCACAGTGTGTGAACACCTAGCTTAATAGCGTTCTAATGTTATGCGAATTATAGCATCAACAACTTCTATTGTACTGTATATCATTTTTTATTTCAAATTATGAAAAAATTAATAAAAAGATATTTGAGGAAAAAAAAATTCTAAATAGTCATTTAGTGCCCCCCCCCCCTTTCACCTAAGGCCACTTGATCAATAATAATGAATCTAAAACCATGCCCCTCATGTGATAAAATAGGTTCTGCTAAAGCATTCTTCACATCATTTTTGGAAATGTCATAATAGTGTAGATACACTCGGTTTCTAAGGGTATTTATGGTTTTCCCTATATAGAAGGCTGAAGAGGAAGGAGAGTTTAGTGGAATTACTCCCGCCCAAATCCAATGCTCACCAGTTTCTAGCGAATCAGGCTCACAGCATTTATATAGCACTACATATGCATCAAATATGAGGGGCAGAACTTCATATAACGGCAGTAATATGTTTTCAGAATGGCTTGAAGGGGAGAAAGAATGGCGGACTACAACTAATGCTTCTAGCAAGAACTGTGGTTCTCTAAACAAGTAATTCAAATTATTTGAAGATCTTACCATACAGTATAGCAAACTTCAACTTGAAAACAACTATTTGCAGGAATGCATCAAACATGAATGCATTTCCAAGGGACTTAGAATGTGGAAGTATCCATCCAGTTTGGTAAGAGATTACACATTATATGTTGAATTGGTACAAATTTTCAATAGACATGGCTGCAAGCTTTTGCAATGTCTTATGAGGGACAATGACAGGCAAATGGTAGACCTATTAGAACAGATTAAAATTATAGACCAAAATATTCAGTCAGATTTGCTCTTTGAGTATAAGAAACATGATTACTTTTGCATTTTTGAAAGGATAGACAATGCTATTACTGACCTCAAACATAGGAAAAACAAAAAATGAATAAGAGATCACCACAATTATGAACTGGGAAAAGCGTACCCGCTACCCCCTTTGGGACAACAACGCTCAGGACATGTTGACTATCATATAACACAAGTAGATAATGAATATGAAAGTGAAGGACTGGACAATCCCCCTGACCCTTTAGAATATCCCCCTCTGAGGAGGTCCGAAAGACTGAGGAGCCAGAGAGGGGAAAAATATTAGAATAACTACAGGTAACCATCAATGATGAAGGGGGAAAGGGAGGGAGAGAGGTGGAACATACAACAATGTGAGGAATTAGATGCATTAACTGTACCCTATGTCATTTTACAAAATGGTTGTGGTGATTTTTAAAATATACAACTATAGCAATGTTCTTATGCATGATTCTGTTGCTGATTTAATTGAAAAGAGGCTGTCATTTGTTCCTGCTAGAAATGCATCGCTAGATGAAGTTTTGATAAATTTAAAGTTGTATGCTAGGAAACTAAATCTTGATTTTCATTTTAAGGAATCTAACAGGCAAATGTCTAATGGAAACATAAGGCAAGTGTATTCAACCCCACACTACACCCTGTTGTACATATTTTTGAAAAAATGTGTGAGAATGACATTAGGGCCATGTTTCAGAAAATAAATAATGGGGTTGAAAATGTAACAAACATGACTAGAGATGAAATTACAATGTTAAAAAAAATCTGTGATAACAGTGAATTGAGAGTTATGAAGCCTGATAAAGGCGGAGGCCTGGTTGTTATGAATTTGAATGATTATATCAACAACATTTTTTCAATATTATACACCGACACATATTGTGAGATTAGTTTGATTGAAAAGAATATCGCCTACAAGAAAGTTGATGTAGTACTTGAAGAACTAGTGTTAAATAACCTGATTAGGCTAACAGAATATAACTTTCTTACAGTGAAAAATACGACAATTCCAACAATCTTTGGAGTACCAAAAATACACAAGGACCTTAGTGAGCCTCCATTAAGACCTATAGTGGATGCTAGGGCATCCAAGACCTTTCCAATAACTAAGTTCATTGACCTACAGCTGAAAAATGTTTTGAGGGACCATTCATGGATACCTAAGGACTCTTGGGACTTCCTTAGTAAAATGTCTAATGAAATGTACCTTGAAGACCTAATTTTGTCACCATAAATATCAGAGATTTATTCTCCGTTATATCACACGATATTGGTATCGAATGGTTCTACATGTATCTTTGTCAGCACACCAATTTAGGGCATGATCGGATACTTATCATTAGAACACTGATGGAATTAGTCTTAAATAGTAACATTATTACATTTGAACAACAATTATTCAAACAGTATAGTGGGGTAGCTATGGGTGAAGCATTTGCCCCCATTTTTGCCAACATTGTAGTCGCACACTGGGAGATTGAATTTATTAAGAACTGCCCTTTTTCTTGTAATTGGTCATATTATGGATGTTACCTTGATGACATCATTATTTTTTGGAAAGGGAATAGAGAAGAATTGGAAAGGTTTTTTGAGTACATGAATGATAGCACAGATGTCTTGGAATTCACTATCACTATAGGTGAAGAAGTAGTCAATTTTTTGGACATTACTATCAGTAAAGATAAAGTAAATGGTCAGTTTAATTTGACAATATACAGAAAACCACTTATTCAAATACGTTACTGCACTTTAACAGCTGGCACCCTCTTCATCAAAGAAAGTCACTCGTAATGGGCAGAGGGGTACAACTAGCCAGAATGATTACCAATCTATATGAATTTTTGGCACAAATTGAATTTTTAAAGGATATGTTGCTTAGGAGAGGTTAACCCTAAAACACTCCTGGCTGAAATATTTCAGGACGTAATAGATAAAAGAAATAATGGCCATTTTCCCCTTTTAGAAACAGCTTACAACTTTCAAGGAAAGAATAATGACAGTAAAGGAACAGAATTTAAAAAAGCTGCAGTGCTGACTTATAATAAACAATTTTCAGTTTTAAGGGAAATTATTAACTGGAATTGGAGTGCATTTAGTATAGATCAAGAATATTTAAACACTGTGGGAGCATTTTCAAGAATTATTTACAAGAAAGATGTTAGCTTTACGAATATGCTTGAAAGGGTTAAACATACACACCACAAAGGAAGTATGTTAAAATGGGTATTGCCTACAATGCAAATATATGATAGAAACCAGTGAAATAGTAATCCCAAATTATGGCAGGCATATATTATACAGGAAATGTAATTGCAGTTGTAAAGTCGTGGTCTACCTAGCCCTATGTACAGACTGCCCAAGTTTCTATATGGGGAAAATCATAAATACCCTTAGAAGCTGAGTGTATCAACAATATTATGACATTTCCAAAAAAGATGTGAAGAATGCTTTGGCAGCACATATTTTATCACATGAGGGGCATGGTTTTAGATTCATTATTATGGATCAAGTGGCCTTAGGTGAAAGAGGGTGGCCACTAAATGACTCTTTAGAATTAAAAGAGTGGAGATGGCAGCTTCGGACTAATGCAGCTATGTATCCTGGGCAGAACAGTGCCAAGTCTTTTAGCTCTATGCTAAGACTTAAAGCAGAATTTTTTATCTAACAATCAGTGCCTGTGTTTTTATATGTATTTATCTGTTGTAAGTGTAAATGTTTAATAAGTATATATATATATATATATATATATATATATATATATATATATATTTTTTTTTTATTTTGCATTTGTTGACCGGGCTAGTCTAGCTGGATACATGTCCATTTTCAGTAGAGGCCCGGGGAGAAAAGCTCCATGTTGAGTACAACAAGCCATTAACGAATGATATGCAAAATAACAATATACAATAAAAAACACCAAATTAAGTACAATCATGAAAAAGTGTACAGAGGAATACAGCAAAATGATTGTTTTTTTGTTTGTTTTTTAAAAGTATAAGGCATGGCCAGAGCAATAAACATTGATGAACTATCGGTACATATGTGAAGACTTCAGTCAAAAGTTACGTCCTGAGCAGAGTTAGAAGAGAAGGCTAGATAAAGCAGGAGGTTGTAGGTGAGAGGAAGCAGCAGTTAGTCAGGGATAAAACAGGAACATAACCAGTGAGTAATGAGATGAAGCTTAAGCTTCTTTTTGAAAAGAGTATGAGAGCAGAGAGTTGTAGTTCAGAGGGTAGAGCATTCCAAAGCTTACCAATGGAATGGCAGAAGAGGGAGTCTCCTGCCATATTGTTGGATCTGCAGGTGTTAATCAGAAGTTTATTAGAAGAGCGTAGGTTTTTCGGATTTTGGTAGAGGGTAAGGAGGCTTGCAAGAATAGGAGTATTGGAGGATTGGTGTAGGGTTTTGTGGGCAATTGTAAGCTGAGAGAAGTGGAGATGGTGTAGAAACTCTAACCAATCAAGTTGTTTAAGATTTAGACAGTGATGAGTTGGAAAAGGAGAGGCAGCAGCAAATCTGGCAATATTATTATAGGATACAGTCAACTTGTTAACGTTGGCTTTAGAAAGGTTTGTATAAATGGGTGAGGCATAGAACAACGTAGAGATGAGATGTGTTCTGGCTATAGTAGTCCTGGCTGGTGGAGTAAGAAAGGGTTTGATTCTATAGAGGGATCCAAGTTTCTTGTTGATCGTTTTTATTGTACTATTAATATGTGTGTCAAAATTGTGGTTGTTGTCTATGGTTATTCCTAGGAGTTTGGTAGTGAGGTCTGGAGAGATAACCGTACCATCGTTAGATGTAAGTGTAAAATGGATGGGGGTGGACTTATGGGTTGGGGAGAAGAGTAGAAGTTTAGTTTTCTTTGGATTTAGAAGGAGGCAACGTTTTGTAAACCATTGTTCAACAGTATTAAATGCATTCTGGGTGATGTTCTGCAGGTCGATTTGAGAAGTAGCTGAGCAGATAATAGTGGAGTCATCAGCATACTGAATGCAGGTAGAATGTGGAATAGCTGACTGAAGATCATTAATATAGATGGAAAATAGGAGATGGCCTAATATGGAGCCCTGAGGGACACCCAGGGAGATAGGTAAGAGATTAGAAAGATTATTGTGCCAAAGTACTGCTTGTTTTCTGTTATTGAGGTAAGATTTGAACCAGTTGGTGGCTAATGGGTCTAGCGAAAGTGATTTCATAATATGCAAGAGCAGCTGATAAATCAACGAAAATTGCAGAGGAAAGAAGGCCGTTGTTACGTTTATTGTTAATACAATCTGTAAATGATCACAGGGCAGTGGTGGTACTGTGGTACTGTGGTAGGGTCTAAAACCGTGTTGACAGTTTGCCAATAGTTTATTTTGGAGAAGGTGGTTTAGAAGTTGCTTTTGGATACATTTTTCCATAATTTTTGCCAGAGGAGATAGTAAGGCTATTGGACGAAAGTTAGAGTATTCACTAGAGTTCCCACCTTTGTGTAGAGGAATAATGTAAGAAATTTTCCAGATGGATGGGATGTATCCTTCACTGATGGTTCTATTAATAAGAATAGATATGGGGTAGGCAATGGGTCTGGCACCAATTTGAAGGTATTCTGCTGGGAGTTGGTCAGCAGAAGGGGTGGAAGGTTTCAGTTTTAGTAGAAGAGAGCATATAGTAGAAGTAGGCACTGGTTGAAATTGAAAGGATGGAGGAGAATTTAAAGGTGAGTTAGGCAGATTTGATGTGTCTGGTGAAAGATGGCTAGCAAGAGATTGGATGGTGTTGGTAAAGAATGAATTAAAGAAGTTGGCAGTTTGAATAGGATTATCTGGGTTAGAGCCTAGAGGGTTAGGGGTGGTAGATTGACCTGGGTGCAGAAGTTTGTTAATGCTGTTCCAAAATATTTGAGGCTTATTAAGATGGGTTTGCTGTATTTGGAGGTAGTAGTTATTTTTATCTAGCACTATGGCTGTTTTAGTATTATTTCTTAGTTTTTTAAAAATTAAATGATCTAATGGGTTTTTAGTAGCATGCCATTTAGCTCAGGCTTTGTTTCTCAGATGGATTTTATGCCTAGTAGTATTTGAGAGCCAGGGTGCTGGTTTAGCATTGCATCTAATAGAGCGTAATGGGGAACGGTGGTTCAGGATGGATAAGAAAGTGGTATTAAAATAGGCTACTGCTTCATCAAGTGGAAGATGTTTTAGTGGATACCAATTACATTGTTTAAGTTCTGTCAGGAATAGATCATGGTTAAATTGTTTTTTGCAGCGAACAGTCCTGGCAAAGTTGGAATGAGTGGGTTTGGTTTTAGATCTGATAAAGTAGGTTAGGGAGTGGTCACTTAGATCATCTGGGAGGATCCCTACATTGTAGGTTTGAAGAGGGTTATTAGTAAGTATCCAGTCCAAGGTAGTTTCTTTGTTGGTGGGTTTGTGAGTTCTAGTAGAGGAGTTAATAGTTTGAGTAAAGCCATATAAGTTAATATGGGTGGAAGGGTTACTACTGTTACAGGACTGCCAGTCAATATTAAAGTCTCCTAAGATTATTGTTTCATGTGGGAGGTTAATAGAACACCAATTTAGGATATTTTCAAGGGTAGTAATATTATTTCCTGGTGGTAGGTATAAACAGATGACATTAATGGCTTTATTAGAGTTGACCTGGAGTTTAGTGATAAGTAATTCAGCTGAGTTGTCTAAAGGTGGGTTAAGATCTATGGTGCTGATTTGTAGTTTGGTTTTATAGAGGATTGAGACCTCTCCTCCCTTTTTGGCAGTACGGTCTCTTCTGATGTTATTATAACCAGAAGGGGTAACTTCATTATCTTTGACTGTGGTTTTAGCCAAGTTTCAGAAAGGCATAGAATATCAAAATGGTGGACATCTAGGAGGGCATGGAGGTGTGGGATTTTATTATTAACACTGTGTATATTAAGATCTGCTATAAGGAGAGAGTTTGCAGTTTTGGAGGGAGTTATGGAGGTACTGGCAATTAGAGTACATTTATCAGTAGAAGAGGTTTGGTTAGGACCAGGGTTTGGGTGAATGTCTCCATCAAGTAGGGAGTGAAGGTATGTGATATGTTTGCGGTAAAGTAACTTGTAAGAGTAGTAGGGTAGGTTTTTATTATTGGGATTGTTATATTTAATTGGTGCTAGTCTGTGATAGTTGGGAAGTGTATAGTTGGGTGTGGATGTAATGTTTAGAGAGATTGCAGTAAAGGCTAGAGGTAGTGTAGAAGTATGTTTAGAGGGAAAGAGGGTGGAGGAGTAGAGTGGTTGTTCATAAGAGGTTAAAAGATAGGTAGTAAAAAGAGAAGGAAGTAGTATGAGGAAGAGAAGTAGTTGAATATAGAGTTGGAAGTGGGATGTTGGCATTGTGGAGTTAATGTAAGGGGATAGAGTGACTGGTGTGGGAGGTAATTTGTTGTGGTGATGTCTGTGGAGATGGGTGTGAATGAGAGAGTTAATTAGAGGTGGGTGTGACTAATTATATAGTGATGTGTAGGTGTGGTGTGATAATGATGTCAGCACTGGTACTGGTACAGCGATATATATATATATATATATATATATATATATATATATATATATATATATATATATATATGTCTCTATATGCTATTAGCATGTTCTCTATATCCTTAAGAAGGTGGGGCATCTAGTCATTGTTAATTAAGGAAGAATATAAATGGGGTGCTGGGTTTTTAGTATGTATTCTGATGACGTTTCTATTTCAAAATTGAAAGCACTCAATAAAAACATTGGTATGGATCTCTGACTTGTTTCCCTTGTTTTTCTGTAAGTTTGTGTGGTGTACACAGCAGTTTATCTGTAATTCCTGACTGTGGGATTGTGTCAAAAGCCTTTACCAAGTCGAGGTGTGATGTATGTACAGATTTGCCTTCATCAATGGCCATGGTCACATTTTCAAAGAAGTCCACCATATTTAACAGGCAGGATCTGCCCCTAATGAAGTCAAATTGGGTGGGATCCAGTTGGAGGTTGCCTATGTCTTTATTCACAAGGTCCATAATGATACATTCCATGGCCTTACATTTGAGGCTGGTCAGGCTTATGGGTTTGAAATTTCTCAGGTCTGTTGCTACGCCTCCTTTGTGGAGGGGAATAACTGTTGTTGTTCTCCATTCCAGAGGAACAAAGTCTATGGTTAGGCTAAGATTGAAAAGGGTACTTAATGCTGATGCTAGTTCATGTTTTAACCTGTTTAGAAGACAGCCTGGGATGTTGTCTGGTCCCATAGAGACTATGTTTTTTGCCTTGGACAAGGCTTTGATGACCTGCTCTTCAGATATGTAGGGGGGTGGGGGTGGGTGGTTGGGGGAAGGTTTGTGATAAGTTAGGAGGGGATAACGGAATGGAATTTTCACCAAACCTATCCACTAGCATGATTTCTACCAATGTGGGGTTAGTGTGTGATACCATTGGTCACTAGTTCTGCATATGCTTGAGTCCTACCTTTTAGGCTACATACGTAGCTGTAAAAGGCCTTATGGTTATCCTTGGCTGTACTTACATAGCACAAGCAGTCCCAAAATCATGGATGCTGAGCCAGTAAGGCAGACTTTCTCCCAACCAAATATTCTAGTTATATGTGACTCCACTCTAAGACACACAGCTGTACCTCTTACCAGGCTCAGCAAGGAACCAGTGATGGTTAGTTGCTTGTCTGGTACCAGGATTCATCCGATAACAGAAGCACTCAAGTCCTTGAACAAGTACCACTAAGACTATGTCATAGTACATGCGGGTGTCATTGACTTATGTACCTCACTGGACTATATGAAAAAAAACACTATAGAGCTCTCAGACAATGAATGCCAAGCTGATATGAGCCTAGCATTGAGCAGCATTCTGCTTTCTCCAAAGATGCTGCCACAATATGAGCAAAAAATAATTGACTTTAATAATTGGCTTAGTTTTTAGTATAATTTGAAGGGGGTTCAATATTTGTCAGCCTGGGAGGATGTAATCAACAGATCACACTGCTTCTACATGGTCTGCATCTGTCCCCTCTAGGGTTTTAATTTTTGGCAAGATACTGTTCATCCCATAGTACCTTTTTTAGGCAATACCAGCATGATAAACCTACCAAAGAGGGTGGGAGATTGGCATAATGGTTAAGGTACTTACCTTAGAAACACAAGGTGCAGGGTTTGATTCTGACATGGGGTAATTGGTTAGGCTTAAAAATGACCCATAAGGGCAGTTAGCCTAGTATGAACCTATGAACTATGAACATAATGAAGCAAGCAAAGGATAATATGAAGGAGTTACTGATCAATGCTAAGCGTGTAAACAGGAATCTCCACTCCCTACAAGCCCTTCTCACCTAGGAGGATGTACATGTCTGTGTAGTGACTGATACATGGTTTAAAATTGTGGAGAGTACTCCATCTGTGTGGAGCTGTAATGCATTCCACACATTTAGACCAGTTACTGTGCAGGAGTGGAAAAAAGGTTGAGGTGTCTCAATCTTCATTCAGAAGAGAACCATACTGAGGCTGTTAAAGCAGAATAATGCACTAGAGCATCTTCATGTCCAAATAATCAGAAAGCTCCCTTACCATATATTACCTATATAACTACATATAGAGCTCCTTCTATGACCCAAGAAAGCAACAATGCCTATCTGTAGCAACTGGAATACCTAAAAGAGGGAAGAACATCTTGGATCTTGTCCATACTAATATGGGGGCATCTTGTACCATCCCTTGCTTTGTCACTTGTTAAGTCTGACTATTAAACCAACTCCTTCAAAATAAAATTGAAACAAGAGACCCGTTCCACCTAATGTATCTTCAGAAATTTGTCTAAGACAAACTATCTACTCCTAAGTGATATATTGGCAAGCTTTAAATCCCCACCAAACAGAGTTAATGCCACTGAATACAGGGAAAAGAGCACCACCACACAATACCATCATGTAAACAGCTGCCTAGATGCAGCTGTATTCTGTAGGAACAAGAGTAGGGCATACCCTAGAAACAAACCCACATGGTGGAACAATAATATCAAAAAGATTTGTAATAAAAGGAAAATAATTTTCACTAAAAGTAAGAAGAGTAATTCTTAGAATGATAGAGCTCTCATCCCTGAAAAAAAAACTCAGTTGCTTAATTAAATCCACCAAAGCTAAGTGTGAGGCTACAATAGCCACCCAATGCCTTTATGTTTGTAATGTCAAAAGCACAATGCAGCAACGCACTAAGTTAATTGCGAACAATGTTACCTACACTGAAGCTGAAGATATAGCGATCATACTGGCTGATAAATTCAGCTGAAACTTTAACAGTCTCTCCCCTCCATCGGTCCCACAAGATTTAACTGAAACCAGCTCAAATCTAGCTATCACTAAGATTAAGTCCTAACAGAGGTATGTAAAGCTAAAAATACTGCATCAATGGGTCCTGACAGTATCTCAGGATGCATTTTAAATAGCATGAAACATGATTTAGCCACCTCCTAGCACCTCAGCCTCCATACAGGTTTTGTATAAAGTGAATGAAGAACAGCTGCAGTCATTCCCTGCATTAGGGATGACCTTCCACAGACTCAGGCAATTACAGACCCATACGTCTGACTAGTCTCATATGCAAAGCCATGAACAAACTTATCATGGAACTAATCAATAAGGGTATAGAGATCCTCCACACACACAGTGGACCTGTCTGAGTTTGGATTTATCAAGGGTAGGACATGCTTACTTAACTTGCTGGATGTTGCTCGTTCCCTTGTACATTGAAGATGAAGCAGGTGGGTTAGTTCGTTTAAGATGCTTTATTATATTGAAACACATCAGGATGGATAGCAGCATCACAAAATATAAATGAACTGCTTAACAGACAGAAGCTTACACACATGCATGCTTACATCTCAACAGCTTACTACAAAATGTCAGGCTCGCATGTGTTCAGAATTTACACACTTGTGCAAGCCCTTAGATAGCTTCTTAAAGATACACATGCGCATTGATCTACATCCTCCTTCTTAAAAAAATTGCCCTTAATTGCAAATAACACTGGAGTTAGACATGCATTACTATAGAAATTAGAAACAAACACAATGTTCATGTCCAAGTTGCCGTGTATCTGGAACATGGTCTGGGGATACGACCAAATCTCATAACATAAAAACCAGAACTGAGTTTAGCAACAGGGGCAGTCTTCAGTGAATAACTCATATCAGGAACTTCAGGATTCAGCAATGGGGATACTCTCTGGAATGTCTTCTGGAACTGGAACACTGGACAACTCACTCTGAGATAAAGAGTCTTTCTCACAGGCTATATGATGTGGTTTAGGCTCAGACACCTGTATCAAATGATTCCGATTCTGCCAAAATTCAGATACTTGTGATTCCACAATGTACAATCTCAGCTCTGAGCAGATGTTCTTCACGACTCCAATCTGATCATAACCTTTGGACATTTGCATCCTTACCACTTCTCCCACTTGTAATGGATTGAGCAGTTTACTGGTCTTATAGTAAAAGGACTTCTGGGTTAGATGCTTCTTCAACAGATTGGCTTACACTGACCTGTTGCTCTTGACACATGGAACCAACAATTGACAACTGCTTGGTAACGTGGTTCTGGTTTGTCTCAACAGAGATCTCTGGGCAGGTGAACCAAGATGTTTATCATGAGGAATATTTCTGAGATTCAAGAGTTTCAGGAAAACATCACTATTGGGTCATTTTGACTTCTCTAGTAACTTCTTTGCACTTTGAACTGAATGTTCTGTCAAACTATTTGACTGTGGATACTCCGGGCTACTCGTGACATGAGTAAAGTACCACTCTACAGCAAATCATTTGAACTGTTGGCTTGTAAACTATGTGCCATTATCAGAAATAACATTGTGTGGAGTACCATGGGCTGCAAAATGATGCTTCATCTTAGTAATGACAGCATCGGATGCTAGATTGGGAAGTAGGTCAATCTCGAACAATTAGAATAAGAGTCTACTAATACCACTCAAAAATGTCAGTGGCTACTGTTGACCAAGGTAATTCCAGAATCTGGTTCAGTTGAAGTGGTTATTTCTGTTGATGTGGTTTTGTACTATTACTCACAGAACAAGATGATAGCACTTTTTCAATATCTTGTGACATAGAAGGCCAAAATACTAGACCTCTCACCCTTCTTTTGGTAGAGTCTGCTCCTGGGTGACCTCGATGCAAGATAGCAATGTAGTCTTCTTGCAAGGACTTTGGAACAATAACTTTTGGAACTTTCATAATGATACCATTGTCAGACAAAATCTCATCTCTGTATGGAAAATAAAGTTGCATTTTTTGAGGTAAACTAGATTGCTTTGAAGGCCATCCTAGTTGAATAACGTGGTTGAGATTCTGTAAAACTGGATCTGTGGCGGTGTGATCTCTCTGCTCATCAAGATGTGTGGAAGAAAAATTTCTCACCTCCATGACTTCAAAATCAAATTGCTCATTCTTGTGCGGTTCTGTGGTACTTCTGGGTGATCTAGATAAGGTATCAGCAAGATAAAGAAGTTTGCCTTTTTTGTAGACAAGATTGAAGTGATACGTTTGCAATCTCAACATCATGCATTGCAATCTGGCTGAAGCTGAATGCATAGGCTTTCTCAAAATAGTGAATAGAGGCTGATGATCTATTTCAATTTGGATAGGTTTACCATACAGGTAATCATGGAAGTTTGAACATGCAAACACAATTACCAATAGCTCTTGATCTGAGCATACTGCGTTTCAGTTTGAGTAAGAGTTCTCAATGCACAGGTAACAAGTTGACCCTCTTGTAGAATGACTGCTCCTAGACCAAATTTTGAAGCATCACATGAAAGAGTAACTGGCTTATGGACATCATAGTATCTGAGAGTTAGTAGACTAGCAAATCTCTGTTTCAGGACATCAAATGTTCTCTGGTGCTGTTCTAACCAAGACCAAGATACATCTTTGCATCTTAGCTCTCTGAGGGGTGCATATATTTGACTCAAGTCTGGAATAAACTTGCCTAGGTAGTTAACCATGCCAAGAAAACATTGCAGGGCTTGAACATTGCCTGGAGCTGGCATCTTGAGAATGGCTGTTTGCTCAAAAGAGTCTGGTCGTAGGCCTGAATTGGTGAATAAATGACCAACATAAGTGGCTTTTTATAGCCTGAATTTACATTTCTGTGGATTGAGCATAAGATTCCCTTGAAGTGCTCTTTCCAGAACTTTTCTGAGGTTTCTGTCATGCTCAACTTCACCATTACCTCCTACTAGTTTGTTGTCTACTATAATAGCACAAGGATATCCAGAAACAATTTGCTCCAGTGCACGCTGAAAGACTTCACTTGCAGAATTTATCTCAGATGGCATTCTCAAAAATCTGTACCTTCCAAATAGGGTACTGAAAATAGCAAGCAATGAGGAGTTCTTGTCAAGCAAGGTTTGCCAAAATGAACTCTTTGCATCTAAGACAGAAAAACCAGTGGTATTTGGCATCAAGACTGCGACTTCTTCAACTGTGTGCATTGGATGATGAGGTTTTTTTCAGTGCTTTGTTCAAATTTCATGGGTCAGTACGTATTCTGATGTTGTCTGAGTTTTTCTTATGAGCTAACACCATTGAAGATACCCACTCAGTCAGTTCTGTGACTGGACAAATCAAACCTAGCTGCACCATTTTGCCTAGTTCGGCTTTGGCTCTGGTCTGCATAGCTACTGGAACTTTTCTGGCTGTCCTGATAACTGGACTAACATCTGGGTCTAACTTCATGCAGTACACAACTGGAAGCTTGTCTGGTTTGTCTTCAAAAAGATCAGCATAGGTAGAAAAAATATGTTGGGCGAAATTAGAGTAGTGGTCTTTTAAGCTAACATGGTCAACTTCCTTGTTAAATGAAAGCAGTCCCATTTGCAAACTGACTCTGAGCCCTAATAATGACTGGATGTGCCTCTTGACCACATAAAATAGTAAGTCGTAGCGTCTACCAGCAGAGTAACATGAAAGCATTACTGAGCCTTCGGGGTAAATCTCTTCACCACCATAAGCAACAAGCTTCACACACCTTGCCAAATCAAGCCTTTTACCAGCACATACTCTAGTGAATGTTTCTGCAGACGTAACATTGCACTTTGAGTGAGTATCAACTTTGAGCTGTCTGGGTTTGCCATTTATCCAAACAGTTCCAAATACTTCATTCTTGGCTCAGAAATCAACTGCATTGACTGTTTCACTAAGCACTGACACACCATTGACATAAAAAGAATGAGCCCTTGGTTCATGGCTTTCTAATTGATCAACTAATTTCTTAAAATGATCCCTCTTAATAAAATAATGTGTAGCTTTTGATTTACAAAATCTTTTGAAATTATTCCATTTATTACATTTGTAGCATTGCTGACCAAAAGCTAAGCATCTTTCTCTTTTAGATTCATGACTTCCACCCGGGTGCAGCGGTTAGCGTTGTCACCTCACAGCAAGAGGTTCTCCCGTTCGATTCTCAGTTGGAGCACCTTCTTTGTGGAGTCTGCATGTCCTCCTCATGGTCAAGTGATGTTTAAAGACATGCAGGTAGGTGCGTGTGTGAATAGGTGTGCCTTCTTTGAAGGTTGGGCATCGAGGCTGGCAACTCAGCACCATAAAAATCCACTGCCAATCATTAGTGGACCGGAGTTCCGCTGTAGTGAACCCTAACCGGGAAAAGCCAAAAGACAAGATTCATGACTTCCACCACAATTATGACAGTTGGTAATGAAATTAGGTTGGGGCCCATGCTTTGAGTTTGCTGACTCACTCTTATGCTTCACTGAGGCTGTGTGAACTCTGGAACTTGCTAGATAGCTCTGGGGTTTACCAGTGAGTATGGCAGGGGTTACAGTTGCTGTCATGTGCCTGGGCCTGTTTCTTTTACCCACGTGCTGCATACTATTTACATGAGCCTTAGAAGTTACTGGAAACATGCCTCTCTCATTTTAAGTATATCTGTGTGCCTTTCTGTGAGTTCATATATCTGACAAATTTCAATGGCCTTATTCAAACTTATATCACTGTCTTGAAGCAAAATCTTTCTCACAGCATCATCTTTGATACCACACACAAGTTTGTCTTTTATCAGCTCATCCCTTAAATAACCAAATCTGCATGTTTTAGCCCTGTTTCTCAAATCAGTTACATATGTTCAAAAGTTTCACCAGGCTTTCGATCCCTTTTGTAAAATAAGTGCCTTTCCATTGTAATGTTTGTCTGGGGGTTACATAGTTCTCAAAATTTACATTTTAAGCACTCGGGGTCCTCCCTTGACTCAGACGGTACAACAATATGATGGTTTTCCCCATCTCCTGGAAAGACAGCAGGTGCATACACAAATAAATGCTCCCTTTCAATGGCTTCTGACCCAGATGAATTAAGGAGAATAAAAAATGCAGCCTGTGGACCAGGTTTTTGAAATCCTTCAGCCATGCCAACAAAGTACGTGTGTTTGTGCATACACTGAAAATATGGTCCCTTTCTGCAATTACATATAAACAAACTGTTTTGCAAACTTGTAATAACATTCAAATGCATAATAAACTCCTTGAAATGCTGTACTTTGTGAAATATACTCTAAAATGGCTGTATTTTGCAAAATAACTTTACTGTAACACTGTGAACACTTCATACATATCTAATAACTCAGAGATCTTTAATTAATGTGAAAAATATGTGCTTAGCGAAAATGCGGTCGTTTCCTTTTATTTTATTTGTTTTATGCAATTCAGACTTTATTTCAAACATTTTCCTTACTCATTCAAATGATTCTAGCAATATCGGACATTTCAACTTATTTTAATATTGTTTAGAGCATTCTATATGCTTTGTTTCATATTTTGTGAATAAGAAAGAGTTTGAGCAAGTTTAACATTTGAAATTTATTTCTGACCTGTTTTTGTGACTTATACATGTAGCAAGGGAAGGTCTACTTCTGTATATTCCTCCAACCATAGCTAGATGTCTCTCAAAGTCAAAGTAGAGAAACTGGAGTTCTTTCTGGCCATTAGATATGCTACTTCTGACACCATGCCGCTCGTCCCGTTGTACATTGAAGATGAAGCAGATGAGGTAGTTTGTTTAAGATGCTTTATTATATTGAAACACATCGGGATGGAGAACAGCATCACAGAATACAAATAAATTGGTTAACAGACTGCACTTACACACATGCATGCTTACATCTCAACAGCTTACTATAAAATGGCAGTCAGGCTCGCACATGCTCAGTATTTATACACTTGTGCAAGTCCTTAGATAGCTTCTTAAAGATACATACACACACACACACACACACACACACACACACACACACACACACACACACACACACACACACACACACACACACACACACACACACACACACACACACACACACACACACACACTTTGAAAAAGTCGCCAAAGCAATGGATGAAGGTAGAACAGTGCACAATGCGTACTTTGACCTGGCCAAAGCTTTTGACACAATCCCCCACTCAGGAATAGTAGAAAAGCTAAATAAAATGGGAATAAACCCATATGTCACAGAAGATTGAAATAAGGGAAACTACCTCCACAAAATAACCACTCCACTGTGGTGTCCCTCAGGGTTTGCTGCTGAAAAAATTCCTGTTTGGCATTTACTTCTCCAGAGTAAAACCAATACCAAATTTCTCTGGCTGACTAAGTTTCCAGATAACTGCAAGCTAGTCATTGAATTTCCAAATGACTTGGCCATCCTGCAGTAGGGTTTGGTTCAAATAAATAACTAGTGTCAGAATTATGGCTTGAAACTAAATGCCAAAATATGCACTATCATATCCTTTTGAAGTCATTTACCCCAGGGAACTATTACATTGACAATACACCTGTAACAGCTAACTCAATTGTTCAGAATTTGGGAACTTATGTGAGCAGTTACCTAACTTTTGGCCAACATGTGTCGACTGTTGTAATACAGTTCCCCTATACTGCCAAGCTTACAAACTAAGGTACGACATATAGATCTGGAGATGGCATTGTCTCCCCTTACCTAGCTCTCATTAGATCAGTCATTTAGTTATAATGCCCCATTTGACATGTGTCTGTCATGATATATGCAACAACTGGAATGCCCACAGAGATAACGTAATAAAAGGATACAAGGCTTAAACAATATGTCTTACATGGGCTGCTTCAAAGTCCTGTCACTATACTCAGTATCCCACAGACTGCTAAGAGGTGACCTGAGTCTGGCATACAAGGCATCCTCTGACCCAGTACTGAAGGAACAACTACACATCAGTAAGTCAAATGGCATCAGCAATACTCAGTCCATCTAGACCTCTTCTGCAATATCAATAGAATGGTTTGGAGGGACAGGTATACCTCGCATCCACATAAAATAAAGTAATCCCTGTCCATATTGAAGCACAGCTTAAATCTATGGATGGGTAATAAAAAATTTACCCCAGGACTGTCTTCTGTACAACTAATGGACATAGGTAGCTCCTAAATGCTTAATACCATGCATGGGTCTCCTCAAATTATCTATGGTATAATCTCAGTTATTCTCTCTAGAGGTAATGTATACTTATTGATCATGGGGTGGATAGTGTCAAATTAACACAAATCAGTATATGCAAATTCAAACACCAACAGGAAAATTGGCTAGGCTTAAAATAGCTTGCAAGTGCAACTAGCCTAGTACTTACCAATGAAAGTAAAAACATGGCACTGGTCCAGTTTATGACTATACAATACAAAACAGATCACAGTAAATTTGAATATCTGGGGCCTGTGCTATGCATGCAAACTGTACTGCAGACTATGTAGTACAGATTTTACAGATATAGAGCAGGCATATACATCTGCTGCCATTCTTGTGTGTCTATACACCTGAGGTACCTATAGAAAGCATATGTAGCAGTATTAATTTTCGTCTGCCAGCACACGCTGCATAGCTGCCATACAGACATGCAGTATGTTTACTAACTTGGTATAACTTCCATTGAGATTCATGAAGTATGCCCACTGTTAGATCCTGTGTCCACTCCTACCAGTATGTTACCTGTGCCTTCATCATCTCCATACTGGGATACTAGGAACTTATTTTTGTCAGTTAGGCTTGCAACTAGAAATACCCCCCCCCACACACACACACACACACGCACACACCTTCAGTGGCTAGCCTCTCTGCTGCCATGCTGTGCTCTATCTGCCAGGTCCTCCTGATCATTTCAGTGAGGCATCTATAACAGAACTGTGTTGTGCAGTCCCAAAGCCTTCATGTTGTGAACCACTGTCTCCCAGACATGATGCTATGCATGCTGGTGAATCCTCCATCTTCCTAATAGGAGGCACCCAAAGATTGTGAGTGCCTGCAGGACATCATTCTCAGCTTGGCTGATGGCTACCACACCTGTAAAACAGGAAGATACTTACTGAAATAAAGACTGCTTGAGACAGTAGACTACCAGTTGCATACTGTGGGTTACTATAGGAGTACACATTACACATTTGTACAAGGCTAGAATCACAGTGGTTGCCACACATATGCTACAGTATGGATAGTGGGGTACTCCGATCATACTCCAGATAAGTAGTAGTGACCGATGTGTATATTTACAGCTAGTGTGGCTACCACAGAGTGGCTCAAAGGGATATACAGGTGGAGAGTGAGCTTCACTGACAGTACGGGTGGGGAGAACCTATGTAGTAACATGTAACAGTAGATTGTTGTGGTTACACACTGGGGTACTACAAGTATCCTCACATCATAAGCTCACAGCACATGTGTGTAGAAAGGACAGGATAGTACAGGAACAGACAGTTCTGAGAGTGGTCTGTCTTCCCACACCTGCAGTGTAGATATTCAGGAGATTAATGTAGTCAACCAAAGCCACTGGATGCTGTTTATTTCAATGACTAGGGCTCTATCATTCTGGGAATTAGTCTTCTTACTTTTGGTCAAACTGTTCTACCTTTTATTGTAAAGCTTGTTGACATTATGGTTCCACCGTGGAGGTTTGTTTCTGAGGGTTGCCCTGCACTTGTTTCTACAGGACTCAGCTGCATCTATGCTGGTATAGTGTGATGCTGTACATTTCCATATATTAAGCTGAGTTTATTTGGTTTGGTGGGGGTCTGAAGCATGCCAATGTATCATTTAGGAGTAGGTAGCTTGTCTTAAAAATATTTTTAATTGTACTTTGGGTGGAAGGGCTCTCTGGTTTCAATTTAATTTAAAAGGAAATGACTTTATGGTCAGACTTAGGTGATGAAAATATGCAAAGTATGGTGCAAGATTCCCCAATATTAGTAAGGATAAGGTCAAAGATTTTGCTCCCCCTAATGGGTACTCTTGACTAATTGAGCCAGGGGATTTGTATCGAAAAAGACTAGCAAGTTTTGTGCTTATGCTCTAATGGTAGTTTAAAGTTTCCCACTTTATAGCTGGATAGTTTAGACGACCGAGAAAAATGGTATTGGGTTTAATACTGAGTGATTCCATTTCATGTAGATAGGAATAGTGGCTTTCCTGTGTCAAATAAGGAGTTCTATAGCTAGCTAATATATGGTGTGGGGCCTTTTTGACTGTTATTTGGAGATGACAAAGCCTTCATGAATGTCTTATTTGGACATGACAAAGCCTTGATGAGTGTCTTTTGGATGAAGATTAAATCACCTCCATCTTTTTCCTCTCCTGCACAGTAGCTGACATGTGGAAGGCATTATAGCCCAGGACAGCCAAAGTGCTCTCTGCTGCATTAAACCATGTATTAGTCACTACACAGATGTCTATGTCCTCCAGGGTGATAATTTTCTTTCACTTTCTTAATTTTTAACAGCTTATTTAATATTTTAAGTGTCTTATTAGATAAATATCTAACTGTAGTGGTACAAAATAGATTGAAATTAATTCCATTTAATATTCCAATAGATTTGGACACCAAATGAGAATCCACCTTGTACTGGATCCTCACTAACCAGCCCAACACTGTCCACCTATGCAGGATACTACCCAACTCCCTCAGTGACCATAACCCAACTTTTCTCCTTTGGCACAAACTGGAATATACCAACCCACCCTCCCTGTTACAAGCCCACTCCCAAAAAAACTTCTCCTCAGAACAGTTCTCAGAAACCCTAAAATCCTGCAGCTGGGCTTCCCTAAAAACCCTCCCCTTGGATAATGCAGTAGAATACTTTAATTCCAAATTCCTAGAGATTCTAAACCAACTAGCCCCACTAAAAACAATAAGAGTACACAGTAACCCTGCCCCCTGGCTAAATAAAACCACAAAGATCTTACTCAATGCTCAGGAGAATGCTTTGAAAACTTGGCAAAAATACAAAACACCCGAAACTAGGCAAACCTTTTCTGAACTTAGAAATAAAGCAAAAAAGCAGGTCAAGTTGGACAAAAAAAAAACTACTATATTTCCCTACAAAGGAAACACAGCAACAACCCACAGAAATTCTGGGCTGCAGTGAACAACATTCTCCAGCCTGGAAAAGCCACTACACCACCTCCAAACATCCAAGATACTGACCCTGACATAGCCTCAAGCTTCAAAAACTACTTTACGTCTTCCATACTGAAAATAGTAAATGTTATATCACCCACAACCCAACCACAGTCCCTAAACTGCCAGACTAACTCCACCCCCTTCTCATTCAACCCAGTAACAACATCAACTATTCAAAAACTCTTAGCTAAACTCAAACCTACCACCCTTGCTGCCAACATTCTCACAGCCCAGTATCTCCAAATTGCATCCAAGGCCATTGCTTACCCCATCTCTCTTCTCATTAATAGATCTATTTCAAGGTGCACCATTTCATCCTTGTGGAAAACCTCATATATCATCCCCCTCCACAAGGGTGGCCCCTCTACTGACCTCTACAACTACTGTCCCATTGCAATCCTCTCAAAAATTCTAGAAAAATGTATCCACCACCAATTCCTTACCCACCTACAAACCAACAACCCACTATCTAAAACCCAACATGGATTCAGACCATCCCATAGCACCAACACTGCCCTAATTAACTTCTCCAATACCATAAACTCACACAGGAATCAAGGGAAACTGGTCTATGCCACCTTCCTAGACTTATCCAAGGCATTCAACACAGTTTCCCATAACAAACTCCCTACCTGCCTCTCTGAACTCAACCTTGATAACCACACCCTACAATGGTTTAACATTTACCTAAACAACCACTCACAATCTATCTAATGGGGCAACTCTCTATCACCGCACTCTCCTTCACATTGGTGTCCCACAAGGCTCAGACCTTGTCCCCATTCTCTTCAACATATTTACAAGTAATCTCCACCTAGCAACCACTAAAGCCAATATTGTCCAGTATGCAGATGACAAGACCCTAATCTGCTCAGCACCCAACATCCATCTACTACAAAGTAAAGCCCAATAATCCTTCACTGAGGTAGAGAATTGACCAAACAACTACCAACTGATACTAAACCCAAAAAAACACAGCTAATGCTATTCCACTCAACTAAACACTATCCTCCACCTTCACCATCCTGTCAGCCAATAGCAACCTCATCACCCCAGTAGCTGAGGCCAAACTCTAGGTGTCACTATTGATCAACATCTTAAATACAACAAACACATATCCTAAACTATCTCTAAAGTCCATAAAAAAACTAGGCTGTCCCTATCATTGCAAATAGTTCCTAACATCTGAGTCTAGAATTACAATAGCCAGAACTCATCTCTTATCAACATTACTTTACACCTCTCCATTTCTTACCAACATTAATAAAACTGACCTGAACAAACTCTCCACATGCTACAACAAAATAGCTAGGTTCACTGCCAATAGTAAACCACACTCCCACCACTGCCAATGCCTACTTAAACTACACTGGTTAGAATTTCCAAAACTGCTATGGTACAACCAACTCATCATAGCTCATCAAATTCTATACCATCCTGGGAGAACCCCTGCCCTAGCTAACATGTTAAACTTCCACAACAGAGAACTACGATCAAGTAACAAATCCCTGATTTAAGTCAATCCATGCAAGAACAACTCTGAGGAAGCTCTGTTCTCCCATGAGGTTGCAAAAGCATGGAACAACCTCCCTCCTGAACTTAGGCTACAAAATCACACAAACACATTCAAAGGCCTCCTTACATCACACTTCATTGCTCACCCTTTCTGTAACTGCAAAGACCCCCTGAATCCTCTCTGCACTGTAGGCAGACTACCCACTGAAGCCCCCAATGCATACATCATACCATCACCTGCAATGTACTTTTTGTAAATATTGTAAATAAGGACCTACTCCTGAGCATCTTATTTACACAGATTGTACTTTTATTGTAGACATGTAATCTCCTGACTGTACTATGTGATCGTTTTGCAATTAACTGTTTTGCCTTATATGCTAGCTTTATTTGTTATCTAACTACTATTCATTGCTTATTATGTCATTTTTCAATAACTTATGCATTTACACTGTTATTTCCTTGGAGCTTTTCTCCCCAGGACTCCACTGAAAATGGACACCTGTTGTCCAGATGGACTCATCCTGGTAAAATAAATGTTAAATAAATAAATAAATAAAAATGTCCATAGCAAAATAGATTTTTTAAGTTTGGGATAAAACTACTTTTTTATGTTTATAGTACTGCTTGTTAAATGATACACTGAATGAGAATGAATTGTGCTTTAGATCTAGTACCATCACAGGAGAGTATATTTCAAACTGTCAAAGAGACAATGGATATAATTTACTTCCAATTCCTTCTAATACAATGAAGAGCAGTGTTATACCACCTTCTGGAATGTCCCTATAAATATTTTTTATGATATTTAATTTTCATATTCAGAAACTTTATATGGAATTTGTTCATAATAAAAATATTATTGAGTACTGTTTAACTAATAAAAAAGTGGCTGGTGCTGAAAAGTTCACAATATAATTGCTTTGTTATTATAATACCATCAAACAAACAGCAGATAAGTTTTAAACAAACTACAGTATGAACTGATGCTGTACTATAATACTTAAACAACACTGATATTCATTTAGTGTCCGCCAGAAACAGTATATGGCAGTTAAGGAGAATTCAATTGAAGTACTATATTTATTTATTGATTTATTATTTATTTATTATTTATTAACAATTATCAGTAACAGTCAGGTGTAAGTTTGGTTTTCTTCACTACAAATATGTTGGAAGTTTTCTTATTTTGAAAGAAAGAAAGATGTTAATGTTTTACTAGCAAGATACACAAACGTCTACTGTGGAACCGCAAAACCTGATTGCTCAATTCACTCTTCCTCAATTGCAAATTCCAGAAGGCTGGCTGTTGCATATAAGGTAATATGAAATCTTGAAACTATTTTTTTTTTCTGTGCAGGTATTTAAACCCCCATACTCACAAAATTTATAAATACCAACTTCATTGCTCGCAACACTTAGAAATTGAAAAAACTCCCCCAAAATATTGATCTCAAGCAGTCAATTGTTTCACTCTAAAGTGAGCAAGTAATTTTGAGTCATCATAGCTAGAGTCCATACCAAGAAACTCATCCATAAAGGCCTGGATAGCGCACTGCCATTAGACCCATTTATGGTTAAGTTATACATTTAATAGCAGGGCATTAATACTTATTATACCATGACCCCCCATTATTATTCCAAAACGTGCACGCTGATTGGCCAGCGTGCCAGTTGTAAATCGAGTTATACTAATGGAAAAAGGTCCGGTTGCCCGGACTTTTTTCCATTAGTATAACTCGGTTTTTAAAACACTGTCTTGCTATGTTAAATGGGTTTAACATAGTGAGACAGCTTTAAAATAAGCAACGGAAATCTCCGTTGCTTATTTTAAAGCTGTCTCGCTATGCTAAACCCATTTAACATAGCGAGACAGTGTTTTAAAAAAAGCAACGGAGAAAGCAAGATCTCCGTTGCTTTTTTTAGTGTTTTGCTATGTTAAATGGGTTTAACATAGCGAGACAATTTTAAAATAAGCAAAGGACATCTCCGTTGCTTATTTTAAAGCTGTCTCACTATGTTAAACCCATTTAACATAGCTTAAACACTGAAAAAGCAACGGAGATCTTGCTTTCTCCGTGCTTTTGCACAGCTCTGATGTACTGTGCAGGCGCAGTACATCAGAACTGCCACGGATGCCAGACATCTGCGGAAGGGCAGTAAACAGGCATTATACTATGCCATTATTTAAGAAAAGTAACAGTTTCTTTTCTTAAATAATGTCATAGTAATAGCAATAACCACTTCTGGTGGGTAATGCTGTATTTCACGGTTGGCTTTGTTTGGTCCCTCAGGCTTCCTGACCAAACCACGCCAACCGTGGCTAAATCCAGCATTACCCACACCCAGGCGTGGGTTATTGCTATAATAAAATTAATGTGAACCTATCTATATGGAAAACCAGATGAGGTTCACCTATTATGACAGCCTGCAACTCAAATACTCTTCTTGTACAAGTTAGAGCAATAAGAACTACCTTCTCCCATGTGATGAACCTTAAATCAGCTTGATGAGTTGTTCAAAGGAAGACATAGATAACTTTTCCTGCACAAAGTTAAAATCTCGAGAGGGAGCCGAATAGTTTTTTTGCAACCTCAAATCTGAGCATTCCTTTAGAAACTGCTTTACCAAAAACAGAGAGGAAATGGGAGGATTCCTGGGCAGATATAATGAAATGGACACTTAGATGAACCTTGATAGAGGAATAAGAAAAGTCAGATAATAGTAACTCACACAAATATTCAAATATTTAAGAACCAGTGATACATAATCTCTGATAGGATCCAGTTATTGGCTAGGCAGAAATGAGAAAATCTTTTCCATTTGTCAATATAATATTGTCTAGTAGCATGCTTTCTTGCCTCCTTTAGTATCTGCTGCATAACATCATAAAACAGGTGCCTAAAAGGCAGCAAAACTGAATACTCCAGGTAGTAAGTTGAAGTTATTTGAGACTGGAGTGTATCAAACTCCCCTTGTCTTGTGTGAGTAGTTCCAGTCTGTGAAAATATTGTGTTAATTGCCCTTGGCCAAATCCATAAAAAGGAAGAACCAATGCTGCCTGGGCCAAAAGGAAGTAACTGCAATGATGTTTGGAGAGTTATTCTATATCTTCAGACTTACTCTGGAAATCAGTGGAATGGTAGAAATGATCATCCCTGACCACAGGAATGAGAAAGTATCTATTTTCCAGACCTGCCTGCAAGAAGTCCTGTGCAGAATTTGTTTATTTGTCCGTTTTGAAAGGAGGCAAACATCTATTTGATGTGCCCACCCCCCACATGGATCAATTCACACAGAAGACATGAACCCTGAGATCCTGAGATATTTTCTTACCGAAGTCAGAAACTGTTAGCAGAAGATTAGGAAATTTTCTAGATAAAAATCCACTTTTTCTGAGTAAGAAAAGCCTTTTGCGGAGAAGTTTCTAGAAGGCAGCCCAGAAATACAATACTGTGCGAGGGAGTCAAGGAGAATTTTTGTTCATTTATCTAGATTCCCAGAGAACCATTTTAAGGACTGCTAATATTTGGAAAAGATTCTGAAAATATAAATAATTGGTCTAGATAAGGAAATATGTGTATACCTGGCAATCTGCAATTACATAACTGGAACTAGATATTTTGTATACAAACTTGAAGTTGCAGATAACCCAAAGGGAAATGCGGACAACTGATAATGTGACAAAGACATAGAGAATCTGAGAAATTTCCTTAAGGGTGTGGCTATGGGACTGTAATGATAAGCATCCTTTAGATCTAATGTTGCCATTAAACTCAAAAGAAGAATGATAGGTAACACATTGTGAAGGGGAATGTTGGCATTTTCACAAATATGTTGAGAAATGAAAGATCTAGGACTGGCTGCTGTGAAAACTCTTTCTTTAGAACCAGAAACATTCTGGAGTAGAAGCCTTTCACCTTTGATCTGTAGGCACTGATTCTATGACTCTGAGGGTCAGGAAGTGTGCACAGTCTGATACAATCAGTTGCCGAAGGGAAATACTGAGAGCCAGATTTTGGGACTGATTTAGAGCGATAGGGACAGGAGGCGAGGGTGTGGAGACTGCTGCCACAGTCATTCTGAAGAATTAGACTGTACCTTTTTCAGAAAGGATCCTTATTTTTGTCTTTCTCCTTTTGCCACCTTTTTGTTCCCTGTTTACCAGGAGGTGACAAGAATTACTTATTTTGCCTTTCAGAAGGATTATAATATTTGAAAGATTTGTAATCGGGAATTGAAAAATCTTACAAACTCTCTGAATTAATTTCCCTCTTTCTTTGTTTGAGAACCTGAATAGCAGAAGGGCCCAACAAAGCCTCCTTATCTAAAGTAGAATTTTAAAATCTCACACTTTATCAGGAAACTTTTGGATACTTACCCAGGCATATCTCCTTAAAACTGTAGCTGTAGCAGTGGCTCTAGACTCAGTATTTGCACAGTTATACACACTCTTCAAAGCATGTTTAGATATCTGAGACAGATTAAAAATAATAGAATCCAGACAGGAGCTACCTTTTGAAGGAAGTACAGCAGTGTATTCCCTCAAACTGTCTACACAACAAAGAATAAACTTCCACATATGTACTTTGTAGTTAAGAATTCTGTATTCTAACATGTAACAAGAAAATTATTTTACCAAATCTGTTCAATACTTTAATTTATTTATACACAGGAGAAGAATTAGTATTGATCAGGCTTGTAAGGGCCCCATAAGCCATTAGCCTAGTAATCTCCTAAGAACCTATGAACCTTTGAATAAAGGTCTGTTTCTAGCTGGCAAAGATACCAAAATGACAGCTGGGTCAGATCTAAGATAAAAAACAAGAATTTGTTAGCGTGAGGTACTTTAGACAGTTTATCTACCTTTTTGGAGACTGAAGGTTGAGAGTTAGGGTTATTATAGGCAGCATTTAACACAACATCCAAGAATGGCAAAATAGGAGGAATGGGTGCAGAATGAGGCACATCCACATGAAACATATCATAGCATCTCCTTATTTCAGAGGGAACATCCACCTGTTCCCACAAAAATATCTATTTTTGTCCTGGAAATAGTTTCTGAAAAGGAAAACTCCTCCAATGAAGCTGAAAATTTCAGAGGACCAGCATTCATAGGTTCAGAGGTTCATAGGTTCATAGGTAGGTACTAGGCTATCTGCCCAAGGGCATTTATAAGCATAGCAAGTTTGTGTCAGCTTTCACCACCCCATTCATTAATTAAATGAGCCTCTGTCAAAAAGAGCCAATGAAGTGATCCCAGGGGTGTATTTTCTGTTACCCATCCACTCGTCAAGGCTTCTCTTGAAGAGTGTTAGTGAGGGGCTCTGCCTAATGTAGTTAGGAATTTTGTTCCAAAGCATGGGGAGTTTCTGTGACAGGAATCTATCCCTCCAGCATGTTCTATTTATTGTTGTGGTGAGGTTTAGCTCACTAGAGAGAGTGGCTCGCAGTGACTTGGATTTCTTTAGGTTGGACATGGCTTTGTAAGTCAGGCAGAGATCACCTCTGAGTAAGCGATATGCCACTGAGTACAGCCAGAGTTTTTCCAGTCGGGCTGCATGGGACATATGTTTGAGGCTAGTAATCCTCTTGGTGAGGTACTTTTGTGGTCTTTCCAGCTGTTGGAAGTGTCTTGTGAGGTACATCCCAAATGGGGTATTGTACTCTATGATGGGTCTGAAGAGTGACGAGTAGAGGGGCACTATAACCTCTTTATTTTTAGATGCAAACCCTTTAGTAATTAGATGGGCTGCATAGAAGGATTTCCTAACTACTTTGGCAATATGATTGTCAAAGGAGAGATTACTATCTACCTGGGTCCCCAGATCTCTTATTACCTCTTCTGTATTAAGGGGGCTGCCACCTATGTGGTAATTCATGGGTGATTTTTTTTTTTCCCCAAACGGGATGACTATGCATTTTTTGGCATTTAGCTTGCGACCATGACTTTGACACCAGGTGTCCGTCTCAGTAAGGCCCTTTTGGAGAGTGTCCGTGTCAGCTGGAGAGTCAATTATGGCTCCCAGTTTGCAGTTATCGGCAAACGTGGTTAGCCATAGTCCTCCTGTTTTTGCCTGTACTTCTGAGAAGTATATGCCAAACAGTAGGGGTCCTAGGACCAAGCCTTGTGGGACACCACTGGTGACTGGTTTAGAGTCAGACCTGGAGCTCGCTATTCTTACCGTGTGAGTTCTGTCTGTAAGCCAGTTGGCAACCCATCTTGTGACGTAGGGGTTTATGTTCAGGCTGGTGAGTTTTTCTATAATTCCTGAGTGGGAAATGGTGTCAAAAGCCTTGGCGAGGTCAAGGTAGGCTGTGTGAACCACCTTCCTCTCATCTATGGCCTTGTTGACTGTCTCGAAGAAGTCATCCAGGTTTAGTAGGCATGATCTGCTCTTAACAAAGCCAAACTGGGTCGGGTCAAGCATTTGGAGGTTCCCAATGTCTTTGTTAATGAGTTCCATGATGATGCACTCCATAGCTTTGCAGACCAGGCTAGTCAGGCTTATGGGGCGAAAGTTACCAGGGTCAGTTGTGGCCCCTCCTTTGTGGAGCGGAATAACCATTGCTGTGTGCCATTCTATGGGCAAGTAGCCTGTGGAGAGGCTGAGGTTGAACAGTGTGTTTAGGTAGGGGGTTGGTTTGTTCTGTAGTTTGTGCAAGACGTAGCCTGGGACACCATCTGGCCCCACTGACACTGTGCTTTTGGCTTTTGAAAGGGCTATTTTCATCTGTGCATCTGTGATTTCCGGGACACTATACTTTTCCGATATTGTTGTGGGCCCTTTTGGGGGTGAGAGGGGGGTGAAGTTTGCACTGAATCTATCTGCCAGGATGTTGGCAATATCAGTAGGTTCAGTATATTTTGTGCTATTTTGCACTAGCTCAGAGCATATCTGTGAGTTGCCACTTAGATTTTTGACATAGCTAAAGAAGGCTTTGTGGTTATCTTTCGAATCCTTGGCTATTTTTCTTTCAAAGTTAGCCTTGGATGATTTTATGAGGGACCTTAGTTTCTTACTGATACTTATCAGGGATGTCTTTCCTTCTTGGGATTTGCTTTTTTTCTGAACTAGTTTCCTCCTTCTATTGTATAGACTGTTTATGGCAGGAGTCCACCAGACTGGTTTCCTTCTCTTAGGGGAATGAGTCTTGGTTTTGCTAGGGATGGCACAATCCATGCATCCTTGTAGGTGCTCATAGAGTGCATTTGTAAAGGTTCCTGCATCTTGGTCACTGTTATCTTTTAGTGTGGGGGCTGTGAAACTTACCACCTCTGTCTTAAGTAAGGAGAAGTTTTCTATAGAAAAGTTTTTCACTGTAGTTTCCTTGGTTAGGGGTAGTGGTGTGGTGTGGACATCCAGAGTGATTAGTTTATGGTCTGATCTAACCAGTGATGGGTTGACCTCCAGTGCGGAACACCTGTCGTCCATGTTGGTGATGTCCAGGTCCAATATATTTTCACCTCTGGTAGGGGAGTTTACCAGCTGATCCAGGGCATTTGAGTTGATAAATTCCAGGAAGCGCTTGACCTGGGAGTTTGTACTTGAGTAGTTTTCCAAGTTAACGGTAGAGTAATTGAAATCTCCCAATATCAGGGTGTTCGGTAGGACCTTCATATTTTCCAGTGTCTCAAGAAAGGCAAAGTGGTCATCCTGGGTCATGAAGGGTGATCTGTAGCAGGCCACAATTTGCATTTCAGATTTGCCCGATGTTAGTTGCACATGGATGGTCTCAGAGGTATCATGCTGCACCACTAATCTGGAGGTGTAGGTATCCTTGATGAATATAGATACACCCCCGCCTTTTGTGTTTTGGCCCATGTTCTGTGACTGAAATGTGTGGTATGAGTTGTAGCCTGGTAGTGCTGGGGTGCTCTGTGGAGCCTTGAACCAGGTTTCAGTTACTGCACAGATGTCAATGTTCTCCATACTGAGGAGTGCTTTGAGCACGTGCATTTTGAGATTTAAACTCCTGGAGTTGAGTAGCATAATCCTCATTTTTTTACTTGTGCTGTTTACGGAGGTGGGTTTGACTTTTGAGCCTTGCCTAAAAAAGCAGTATAGGGGCAGCAAGAGCGTTGGCCAGTATTCAAAAGCCTAGGGGTGACAGGTGCAAGCCGTCTCTTGTGAAGCAATGAGGCTTGTTGACCATGTCGTCTCAGGCTGACAGACACTGGATCCCCTTTGAATGACACCAGAAGCTTAGCCAATTGTTGAAATTGATCATTTTTTCTTTATACTGAAGTATCATTCTTGGTGAGGGCAGGATGCTACTAAGGGTCAGGGTCATACTCGCCTAGGCTACATGATCAGAGAGCTCTTCCATGTCTCTTTTCATGTAGTTCAGGGAGGTACGTCTCAGGTCATTCACACCAACATGAACAATGACTGAGTCATATTTGTACTTGTTCTGGAGTGATCTGAGTGCTTGTGTTATGTAGCGGATTCTGGCTTCCGACAGGCAGCTAACAGTAACCTTCTCTTTGTCCAGCCTAGTGAGTGGGACATCAGTGTGCCTGACTATAGAGTCGCCTATTACTAGTGTGTTAGGTATGTTATTTCACCTTAAGGGCTGTGATTGTGCAGCACACTGATTTTGTGTTTTATGTGTTCTCTGGTTTGTGACGAGAGGTGCAGGTTTTTCGGGTGTCTGCTTTGGAGGTCTCTGATGCTTTTGAAGGTTTTTATTTAGAGCCTCCGAGTATGATTTCACGTATTTATGTGTATTTTTTGCCAGTGCTAGTTTAGTATGTCTATGTGAGGCTGGAGGTGTGGTGCAAGTGTTAACCATCTCCTCATGACTGCCTGTTCCAGTCTCGGGTGGAGAGAGCTTAGCCTCCAATTTAGCTATATAATTGCATCTCTCACATATGTTTATGTTTCGTGGTAGGTGGTGAGGGTTGTCTGTGTACATGAGGCAGTTGTAACATTGCCTCAGGATACCCAGGTTCACCAGCTGGACTGGAGAGTATACCTGAAATTGCCCTTTGGTCATGCCTGAATAGTAGGGTGAGCTGCTTAGTCGCTTGGTTGGTGAGGGGTGAATAATGAGCCTTGCTCTGCTGGGAAATCAACTGGCAGGGTATATTAGTGCTTGCTATTAGGTCTGAGCAAGTGCTGGACTGTAGGATGTTTTTTAAGTGCTTTGGTTGAGAGTTAGACTACTTTCAAGGGAAAAACTGAAGAGAAGACTTGGTGGAGCTGGGAATAATTTAGCCCTAGCTTACCGGTGCTGCCCGGATGTGCAAAACTGTGCAAATGCATTTTTCTCAGCAGGGAAATGAAAGCGATAGAAATTAGACCAAAATGGTCGATAAAACTACTAACTTCTGGGCCGGAACCACTTCTTCAGGGACAGATGGCTGCTCAAAGGTCCCTCTCTCACAGGTAAACAGAAACCTCCTTCTATCCAGGTAAGGTATGGGCAACTTAGAAACTTGTAACACAGCCCTGAATTCAGCACTAGCCTGAAAATGGACTATACTAGCTTAGAAAGGTGGGAAACAAGGAACATTTTTTTTGAAACGATAAGGCAAAAACAGTAAAAAAAATACACTTAAAGCAGCTTTAGATGACTACAAGTAATCAGAAAAGGCATTTAAACAAATTACCCAATTAACCAGTAAAAAATCTCAAATCTGAGGCCTGTTCCTGTAGTCTTCAATCAGACAAGTTCTAACTGCACACTCCTACCACTGGGGTGCAGGGAAGCCTTCTCCAAAAAAGAAGGCCTGGATTAGTGCTCAAGTTATACAAACAAAGCTAGATTCAGCAGGCTTGAATCTAGTTTATGTGACAGCAAACTAGGCACACCAATTTCAGTAAGAAACAGTTCAAATATGAAGGCACTATAAGCCTCTAACCATAAATTTCCAGCTCAGAAGGGCAGAGTCCAGCCTCTCCTCCCACAAGAGTGCAGACAACAAACCTTCTTAATGTAAAATAACTGGCCTGAAGCCCAAGTGCTTAAACCAGAGCTAATACACTTTTAGAATAACAGACACTGAGTCTTTAATCAGCAGTTCCCAACTTAGAAGGTTGTAAGCTACCTGTCCTGCCACAACAGTGCAGACTACAAACCTTCTTAATGTAAGAAGAAGGTTTGGAAGAAGAATGTTGGGCTTAGTTCCAAAGAATGCTGGGCTTGGGAATCTCCAGTTGAAGAAGCCCTGTCTCTGTCAGTGTCAGAATCTTCTCATAAACATTCCTTATGAATCACTTTATTGAGAGTGCACTGTGGTAAGGATTTCTGATTTCCAGAATTAACAACTGTAATAATTTCTTGGCAAAGGTAAGGAAACCATCTTTATGAACAGAAACTGTGTCCTTAGATAAACAATGTCTAATTTTTGTATTTTATTTGTAAGAACCATTCTGGAAGAAAACTGACTAGTAGATCATACTTTTCCCCTGGCAAGAGCTCTCCTTCCCCAACCTGCCCCAGAAGAATCTCTAAGAGTATCTCCCAAACCCAAACAAGATGGTTTTGCTATGCCCTGATCAGACAATGGAAAAGCCACAGAGGACACGGCTGACACTTAGTCAATTGTGGCTGAAGGGGCTACACTGGAACTATGAGTATTAAGTGAGTGATCTGAGGAAAAATGATCAGCCATTACAGAATCACCCATTAACAGATGAGACACTGCCTTATCATACTGTGATGGCAAGGACTCCTTAATGTGTTGCTTTTTCTTTATAGGTACAGCAGAAAAAGAGCCAGCAGGACCAGAGCAAGTATCCATGCTAAAGCCAAGGAAGTAGCCTGGTTGCTGGTGAGTGCTTCTGGATCGAGTCAGTCACTGGGAAAGTTGTCAGGCAAGTGTTCACAGGCAGCACACATACTTTAATTTCCTGACACAGTCCCTTTTCAAAATTAAAAGCACAAGCAGTACACAAAAGTCCTTGTCAGAACTGAAAGACCATTTTCAGAAGAATAGTGACAGAAAAAACAGAAGTTAAGCTGTCATAAAGTGTTCACAAGCATTTACCATAAACATGTTGCCTGTCCTGTAAAACACCTCCTAATCCTTAATGCTTACACAAACTATACAGTACATTTTTACCACAAAATTCTCCTTCAGTAATCAAAAATATGTCCTGGGCTAAAATAGCAGCCCTGTCAGGAAACTGAAAGATATTGTAAAAAAATATCAGGTTTCTTAAAGGGAGAATGCCACTTTAGTTATAAAATAAAATAATCAAATATTTTCTTAAAAAGGCAATAATCTCTGTGTAGAACGGTTCCCCTATGGGTACCCATCTGCTAGAAATGAAGCTTGAAGATGATTGTTGCTCCTGTAAAACCTCACATTTCCTTCCCCTTAAGATGGCAAGAAAGTACTGGAATGAATTGTCTACACTCTGACTGCTGATTTCCCTCCAGGGAGCTAGTCAAGCAGCAGTCAGAGTGCAAGTGTGGGAGGTAGCCAGTTTTGTGAAGCTGACATGTTACTGTATTGTAGGGAGAATACTAGCCATATAGCCAAAGGCTGCTGCAGCAGTGAGACTAGTGAACATCTCAATATTTAACCATTCAGCTCTAATCCTCTCTTTAAAGTCATCCAAATTCTCTGTTTCAGAGATGCTTTTTTCTATGATGATCATCTCTCCTTCAGGAGGGATGGACTCAGTCATAGAAGTGTTATCCTCTGGTCTGGTAAAGATTGGTATGGATTTTCAGGTTGTGGGGAAGAAGATTTCGTCTCCTTTGAGAATGGAAACATGGACCTCATTGGGATTGACTACACCCCATGACTCCCTCTCCTTCTTGCCTCTCCCCTATCAAGAATCCTTGGGTCAGGATCAAGCATCAGGCCTCAAAGCCACAGTTCAACAACACAAAGAGTCTTTTAAAGAGCCAGGACATAACCCTCTTGATGTGCCTAGAAAGACAGCATGTAAAAAGAGATATGCAGAATCCCTTCAGAGTCCATCACATCAGACACCAACTCAGACAATAGTGAGGGTTCTCTTCAATCTCCACCCAGAGCCACCAACTTTGGCAAGATCTTAGAACTCATGTGGCACAGGAGATCATACCCACTGCGCTCCCCAAGTCAGGATAAGGAGGTTCTCTTTGAGGCAATGCCTTGACACAATCTACTTCTTGGGTGGTCCCTGTAGAAGATAACCAAAAGGAGAAAATGACAGGAATCTGAATCATGTGAATCTGTGTCTCAGAAGTCCAACAAAATTGTTAGATCTTTCTAGGACAGAAATCACTGGGATAAGTCTCCACCATTCTTGTGGCAGCAGTGGTGAAAAAGGAGTTGACTAACAATGCAGCAACTGTCCATTCCTGCCTAACAAATATCGAGGGCTATGGCTAGACTAGGGAAGCAGGTGTATGCTTTGGGCATTTTTGCTTTGAGGGCCATGAACTATGTCACTCACATGAACTATTTTTAGTGGGATTTGACAGAGCAAGCTCTCATAACTCTGAGAAGGCCCCCAATGTCAGATTCAAGGAGGCAGTTGGAAATGTTCTTGGGCACAATGATCAATAGTTAAAACCTCTTCCTTCACCTTATGCAGGGCCAGGGCAGCCACAGCAAGTATGGTTTTATGGCATCAGACCAGGCTGTGCTTCTGAAATTTTGCAGACAAATTTAAAACATCCTCCACAAATTCCCACTTTGATAGATGTTATTTGTTCAGTCCATTAGTAAAAGAGAAAATGCAAAAATGTGAGCAGGATGGTAAAATGTTTTCTGCCATTGCAGTGAGGTTTGAAGCTCTTCAAAGATCACACAGTAGGAAACAAAAGGGTCCAAAGTCAGAGTCTGGTTCATAAAATACAAGCAACAGACATTTGAGACAGGTCCTAATAGAGGTTGCCAAGGCAGAGGTGGACACATACGCAGAGGTCAAGGGAGTTAGCACAAGCAGAGTGCCCCAGTAATGGAAGATCTGCTGTGCCACCACTGGATTGTAGGACCAGTCACTAGGCATTGGGGACAATATGCTTAGCCTGTTTGCAAGGCAGTTGAGAGCTCCCAGAATGAGCATTGTTATAAGAAAGCAATGCAAGACCATTCCCATTGATAAACCTTCATTGTTTGCTGGTATACAGCATAATCTGTTTCCTCCTTGTTCACTGATATACCAAAGCATCATCATGCTGTCTGTCTGGATAGAGATCACACTAGAGAAAGACAGTCCTGAAACTCTTGCAAAGCTAGGAGAACTGTCCATGTCTTTAGGACATTGATGTGAAGAATGGTCTTGTCTGAGGTCCCCAAACCTTGGAACATCTTCCCTTTTTAATTCTCCCCTCACCTCAGGGAAGAAGCATCCAGGTAACTTCTGCTTCTGGAGGTTGAAGGACAAGCTGTCGGCTAGAATTAACATAAGAGGAATCTAGCCACCATTGTAAATGCTATCTGCAAATATTGGTTATAATGACTGGAGTTAATTTGGGATGCAAGAGTTAAGACTATTGCTCTCTTAGAAACCACTATAGAATTCTTATGTCATATCTTGTGAACTGTACCTTCATGATGGACAATACCATTAGACTGAGAACCATGAGGACTAGAGCAGCCATCAAGGACGTAGCCTAGAAATTATTTTTTTTTATAGTTAGTATCAATGTTTGAATTCTGTCTGATGGGAGAGAAACTATCAAAGCGGTTATGTTCAGCTGGCATTCAATTAAATGAATTGCCTAGGTTAGATGAAGAAATGATTTCCAATAAATTATGGAGATTCCCAAGGATAGACATAGTATGAGCAGATAGTCTCTGGCTCTGATCAGAGACTCCATTATTGGAGCAGCTAGGAGCCAGTCATCCAGACAGGGGAAGACTCTGAATCCCTGAAGGCATATATGAGCTGCTATGACCACCATGTGTTTGGTGAACACGAGGTGAGGGGGGTGGGGTGGCTGTGGTAAGACCAAAAATCAGAGCTCTGACTTGATAAAGAATACATATTTCTGGTACACTTTTGCTCTTGTGACAGTTAAGCATCCTGAAGATCACTGAGCACTTCCAGTGATTTTCCCAGAGGCAAGGGATAATTGACTGCACTCTGACCATTTTAAATTGGGTCTTTTTGACATAGTACTGAGTGATGGCCATCCAAGCAGAAGAGTAGAGGGATAAACAATCTTCCCAACTGCTTCCAGGGTGGAGCAGTTGGGCTGCCCTTCAAGGATGTTGTGGTCATCTGTCAGACAAGGGCAGCCCAACTGCTCCACCCTGGAAGCAGTTGGGAAGGTTGGATTACCTGTTCTGATCGAGTCCACCATGCATGTCTGATTTATCCTGATCTGGGTGAACATAGATTGATGTAGAATGGACCAGTGAGTTCCCAAAATCCACTGAAGAATTCTAATATGGTATCTTGCTAGAACTATCATAGCAAACATTGACACCAAGGCCTGTAGAATCAATTGAGCTGAGAGGGAGGAATTGCAAATTATCTTTTTGACTTGAAACAAAATAGTCTGTATCCTCGTTAAGAGAAGTGAGGCTGTCACTGACACTGTGTTGAACAAGGCCCGTGTGAACTCTAATGTCTGACATGGTTCTAACTGAAATTGGTTGTGGTTGATGGTTATTCTTATATGAGAGCACAGCTAGAGTACATAATCTCATTTGTTTATTATAAGATGCCTGATTGGAGAACTTATGAGCATGTCATTCAAGTATGAAAATATTCGGAATCCCTACAGTCTTAACTGAACTGATACTACTGCCATGCATTTGTTGAACACCCTGGGAGCTGCAGTAAGGCCAAAGTGGAGCACTCTGAATTGGTGATAACTGGCTCCCAGACAGAAGCATAGGTATCTGCTGGATTGTCTGTTCATTTTTATGTAATAGTATGCATCCTGAAGATCTGTTGAGCACATCCCATCATTCTTGTTCAGGAAGGGCAAAATGGACTGAATTGTGACCATCTGAAACTTTGTATGCTGAACTGATTTGTTCGGATAGCTGAGATCCAAAATTGGTCTACAGACCCCTGTTTCTTTGGCACTAAAAAGAATCTTGAGTAATTTCTGGACTATTTCTGGTCTGGGGGTATCTCTTGCATGACTCTTTTTTTCTAGCAGCTTTTTTATTTCTAGGAATGCTACTTGCCTCTGACTGGGTAGAACATCGGGAATTGTGTTTGTTGTTGAAGGAGGGAGGAGGGAAAAGAGAATTGTATAACTTCTGGAAATAATCCTCTGCACCAATGTAATGTCTAGCCAGGCTCTCTGGTGCAGGAATAAATGACCCTCAACTGCCTTTAGAGGTGGGCAATTGGGCCTCCTTTCAGGAGTGCTGATAGGGTCTGTCAGAGAAGGCATCTGTAGATCTCTGGTTTTGCGGGCATCCTCTGCCATGTGGGAGGTGCCTTTTATTTGAGTTCCCTCCTCTGCCCCAGGAGGAACTATTTCCACATGGATCTTAGAAAGGATCCTGGGACTTTTTGAACCACATCTTTCCGTCATTTGCTGATTGCTACAGAAGGATCTTTGAGGGGTTGAAAAACATACTCTCACTACAGGTAGGGCCTTACCATCTTGTTCACACCTGGAGAGTGTGTCCTTTGCCTTAGGGCCAAACAAAGAACTTCTGTCAAAGGGTGCATTGATGAAGAAAGACTTGAAGGGCTCTGTAAAATCACACAAGCCCATCCAGGTATGCATCCTAATGGAAATGTCTGAACCCACCGCTCTTGAGGTACCTTCAGCTGAATGTGAAATGAGCCTCATGGATGAATTTGCAATCAATTGTAGGGTAGCCAACTGTGAAGCAATAGAGCTATGTGCCTTGGAAGTATAGTCCCAGAGAGAATTTTGGTGAGTTATTTAATCAAATCTCTCTGTAATCTAGTTAAGTGTACCAGATAATTCAGTGACCTGAATGCAGAGATTGCTGAAGCATATACACGCTTCCCAAATCTGTCCAACACCCTGGACTCTTGTTAGGGTGATGGATGATTGTATGGATGGATGGATGGATGAACTCTGTTCTGCAAGTTCTTTCATAGTAGCTGCTATAACCATGGCATCTACTGGTACTCCCTTGCTCAGGGACTGGCTCAACAGTGTCTGGTTCCTTCCACATACTCCCAGAGATCAAATAAATTAGCTCATTGGTGGATGGAGTCACCCAGGAGGTAGATGGGCCAGACCCAAAGGCTTCCAGAAATACCACTTTCTCTTGGGAAGGGTTATCGGTAGACCAACCACCTCTTCATAGCTTCATAAGTTCATAGGTAGGTACTAGGCTATCGGCCCAAGGGCCTAAGTAAGCCTAGCCAACAAGGTTCCCTGGCTTATGCCACCCAAGAAAGATATTTTCCAGTGCCCCTGTTGAGCAGAGCCACAGAAGTTATCCCCGGGGTGTATTTCCCATTTCCCATCCACTCATCAAGATTTTTCTTGAAGAGTACTAATGAGGAACTTTGCTTGCCATTGATGGGTAGCTTGTTCCAGAGTATGGGAAGTCTCTGGGACAGAAATCTATCTCTCCAGCATGTCCTGTTTATTGTGGTGACAAGGTTTATGTCCCTAGAGCATGTAGCTTTGAAGGATTGGGATTTCTTTAGGTGTAGCATGTCCAATAGCTTGGGGTTTGACATAGTTTTATATGTTAGGCAGAGATCACCTCAGAGTAGGTGATATGCTACGGAGTAAAGCTGGAGTTTTTTGAGATGTCAGTGTAGGGCATCTGTTTGAGGCCAGTAATCCTCTTTGTGAGGTATTTCTGTGGCCTTTCCAGCTGCTGCAGATGTCTTGTGAGGTACATTCCAAAAGGGGCATTGTACTCTATAATGAGTCTAATGAGTGTCAAGTAGAGGGGAACAATGACCTCTTTTTTCCTGGATGAGAACCCTTTTGTGATGAGGTGTGCCATATAGATGGATTTCCTGACTACTGTGAGGATGTGATTATCAAAGGAGAGACTACTGTCCACCTTGGTCCTAAGGTCTCTTATCACACATTTGGCATTACATAGACTGCCGCCTATGTGGTAGTTCATGGGTACAGAGTTTTTAGCAAAGGGGGTGACAATGCACTTTTTGGCACTGAGCTTGAGGCCATGGCTCTGAAACCAGGTATCTGTCTCAGTGAGGCCCTTTTGCAGGATGCCCACATCATTAGGAGTTTTGATTGTGGCTCCTAGTTTGCAGTCATCTGTGAGCTTCATGAGCCAAAGGCCTTCTGTGTTAGTCTGTACTTCAGAGAAGTAGATAGCAAACAGATGAAGTACCAGGACTGAACCCTGTGGTACTCCACTTGTCACTAGTTTGAAGTCAGATTTGGAGTCTGCAACTTTTACAGTGTGGGTTCTGTCAGTGAGCCAATTGGCAACCCATCTTGTGACATAGAGATTTATACCTATTTTAGTGAGTTTAGCTATAATTCCCAAATGGGAAATGGTATTGAAAGCCTTGGCAAGGTCAAGAGAGGCTGTGTGAACCACGCTACCCTTGTCTACGGCTTTGGTGACTGCCTCAAGGATTGCAAAGAGGATGTCATCAGGTGGTGATGTTGGGGACCCTTCCCACTCATCAAAATCGGTATCTTCGGTGACCGACTTTTGAGGGGAGTCTAAGTGCCTCCTTTTGCACTTTCTCTTCCTAGGGACTTCTTCGGTGGGATGTTCTGGAGAACTATTGAAAGAAATAAGGATACCCTGCTGTGTAACCTGGAGTCTTTGGGCTGGCTATCCCTCTGGAGTAAAGTGATGAAACTCAGGGCACAAAGACACATGTGATCCAGAGGGAAGATCCGAGAGGGTGGAACAGTCAGTCCTTCTGAAGCAGAGAACCCTCTCTCCACCACTTCAAATGCAGATGGCTCTGTGTAGAAGGAGGCCAATGGAGCTGTGAAGATATGCTTCCAGACCATTGTCTCACTCTGACCCAAAGGCAATCTACCCGAGGCAGAAATCAGGCAAGCTATCAAATGCTGAGAGTTCAAGGAGTAGAGATGGCACCATCAACTTCAGAGTCAACTCCAACACCTCAGACCAAACAAGGATGCTTCAGCTCTGAGAGTTGTCCGGCTCTGACACACGTATACTCAGAAAAACAGAAGACAAAGATACATAAATATTCAATCTGATATGGATATTCCTGGACTACTTGGATCCAAGGGCTCTGAAGACAAGGTTAGGATGGAAGAAGAAGCCAAAATGGGTGGCGTAGTAGTGGTAAGGACCTCCAGACCCAAAGGGGTAGTAGCCAGGAGAATTTCAACCTGCATTTGTGCCAGGAGAAACTTCATCATCATCCTGTCTACACCAGCTTCTGTCAGGCTCCTGGATGAATGAGAGGATGAGGTCACTGAAGGGGACCTGGAATGTTGGCATCTTTCCAAAAAGGTGGATAGCACTCTGGAATGGACCAGACCAAGGAACAGGTATACCTGGTTCAAGGTAACTGTTTCATATCTGAGGGTATTGGATCCAATGAAGTCGATCGGACATCTGATGCTGATGGATCTGAAGATATAGTCTTCGGATCAGACTTCTTTGAAACTTTCTAAAGAGGCTGTGTGTTCTGATCCGAGGATAGAGTGGAAGATCTGATGGCCTTTTTCTGTGCTTTTTTTGGAGGATTGAGCCCCAGATAGAGATTCTGAAAAAGACTGTAAGTAGAAGACCTTTCAGAATTAACTTATTCTTGCTGTTCACCAAAGCACAGGAATTAAATGCTTGCAAAGCTCACAAACTTTTCTTCCTTTTTTTTTTTTTTTTTTTTTGGAAAGAAAGAAAAAAGGGAAGAGAAGAAGAAAATACCAACAATGGTAATCAGAAGGGGGAAAGGGAATGCCAACAATGGAAAATTAAGAAAAACTACATTAGTGGAGGACAAAGGATAATAAACATTATTTATACACAGGGCAAAGAGAGAAAAAAATATAAGATAACAAGTATACAAATCACTAATCACTTATTTGACTAATTCTGGAGAGCTCACAGTAACCATGTCTGTAGCGAAGGTGGCAAATGAGTTCTGAAGTATGTTAGCGGAATAGACCATTATGGGTAAGGAAGGAGTTCGAGAGCTTTATGTGGCCACAAGCTGTAAAAAGCAGCTGAGTCAGATCCGAGGGTTGGATCTGAATCCAGTTGTTGAAGAATGAATGAAAACTGGCAACATCAGATGAATTAGTTATTTGGGCATCTTCACAAGGCATTTAGCCCATTTCAGCTCCTGTTCCTGATCTTCTCCAATTTATATATATTTGATTCAAGCTCTAGCTTCTACATTAAGACACAGTTTGCAGCTATTTCTAATTTTCATGTAGGTCAGTAGGATCACTTGTTGGCCTCACAGAAGCAGCTTTTTTAAAAGGAATCCTTTGTTTATAGTGGTCATAATTTCTGCAAGAGAAGTGTCTGAACTTTAAGCACTCTATTCACTGGTGCCTTATTTAATCTTCCACAAATACAGGGTGTCCCTGCATACAACCCAATCTTTCCTTCCCAAAGTAGCTTCAGAGGTAGCCACGGCACAGCCCATTCACTTACCAGTGTTTTTTCTGAACTTTTCCAGAAAGGAAGATGTTATCTATACCCTTGATATGCATAGAAAATTGTGATTTTACCTTTATACCAAGTCCTTTAACAAGATTCACAGCTTTTCATTTCCTTCACAGTTAATTAGCTGGGTCACAGTATCTCTAAAGTTACTCTTTATAGTTGGCATTGATTATGCGTATACTACACATAATATCCCCTTGCTAAATAGACCCAAAGCAATTTCCACTACAGCAGTGGCCACCCATATGGCTATCTTCAGGTGTTCTTCAATAGATGAAATGTGTGCAGTTCAGCTCTCTCTTCCTGAACACCATACTTCAACTTCTTGACTGTTACTGTAAATATGTGCTGTAAGTAATTTATGTTAATGTGTGTATTGTCTCTTCCATTCTAACTTGACTGCTTTGTTATCACATTGGTATGTCATTCGCCCAGGCTGTGCCTGCAAATGGTCACTACTGATCAGTGCGCTACCCTAATAAACAAATATAATAAATTACAGATAGAAATAAAATAAAACATTTTAGAAAGAACTGGGCTTCACCCAAAATGAAGTTCTTAAGTTCCATAATATTCACTATATACAGTAAGATCACAGAAGGCTGATATAAAACACATTTTAAAATATGTCTAGAATGTCCTATAAATACTATAAGCATACCTCCAGAAATTTGGCTGAAGATGAATTTAAGAGGATACTCCCTAGAAACTTAAGTGGGTAGCCTATTTTAACCCTAACTCTTCTGAAGAACATTTGTTACTAAATGAGCGTGGGGTCTGTAGGTCAGACTTGCATGCACAATTGCCTGGTAATAATTTAAATATGCTCTTTTGCCTGTAAATATAGGATTTTCAACTTTTGAAGCAGCTCATTCTAAATACTCTAGAAAAGAACATATATGCAAACATCACACGGTGCCTGTAAAATTGTTAATACTAGCCATCTGTCTGTCAGTTCTAGTTTAAGTCTGTTAACAAGTATGTGAAAATGTATCAGTGAAACATGGTAAGGCTGAACTGCTAACCTCAGGACATGCAAAATGTACAGTCTGTCTTGTGCTATCACCAAACTTATGAAATGTACTATTGTAGAAGAAGGGGAAAAAAAATAGTATTGTTGGATTTGGGAAGCATTATTTTACTGGTTAAATCCCAGCATTACTTGCAAGCATAAAAAAACAAGCAAGAAAAGAAAAATTGAAGTGATGTGTGAACATGGAGACAAAATGGAGCACCCTATAATACAAGCAGAAATACAGACTATCGTGGGTAAAATGTTATGTTCTGTAGCTTTGGTGTTAATGTCATCTCTAGATGTAATCACTGAATAAGGCTTTTTCCAGTGTACAGAACTACATAAGTTATTCTGGGGAGGGGGTCTTTTAAACTGTCAGAACTATATATCCCTAGTAATCTGGAAAATGTAAAGATAGAGCACACAAAAAGAGTTAAGACTGGGCTCTGGTGGAAGGGTTACGCAAAATTAGCAGTGAGCCTTGTCAAAAGACACCTGTTAAAATACTAAAGCAGGTCAGTATAGAAACTGTCACATAGTGTGAGTTTTTTCCCAAACGACTCCAACAGTTGCAATAAAAAAAGATCTGTGTAGAGACTGAGAGAAAACCTCTTAGATAAGAATAGACTAAAAGTGACAGGAGTAGAAACTGAAGAAGGGAAATGGAAAAGAAAAAGAAAAGAAAAATAAGACGCTAAGTCTTCACTGCTGCCAGAAACACAAGTAAGAGTTTAAGGAAAAAGCAGCAGCAAAAAAAAAAAAAAAAAACACCCCTGAGAAAGACAAAGGGGGAATAACCAATACTGCTGATGAAAGAAAATTATTTTCATACATTGCCCTTTATAGGGGATTAACAAGCTGAAGAGGGAAAGCATATAACTTATTTTGGAGGACAAAGGTAATGGCCTATATGTCACATTAGAATACTGATGAAAATACTGGCTTTGTAGCTTCTAGATAAGCCATGTGAAGTTTCATGAAAGCTCAGTGGGAAGACAATACCCTAATTACAACAAAGGACAATAGGTACATATGTGGAACTCCTCACCAGAAACATACATAAACACCACAGACCTCACAAACGCAAACACAAGTGCACTACACATAATACTTTCTCTGCAGTACACTATACACATAATAGCTCATGTACCAGTGTCTCACCCATCAAGCCCTTAAGGCAAACCACAAAACCAAATATATTAGTCATAGGTGCATAGGTGATTCCATCGTGAGACACAAAGATGTCCCTCTCACCAGGTTGGATAAGGTAAATATCACAGTTAACTGTCTGTCAGGTGCCAGGATATGCCATATCACACATGCACTCTCAAGTGTCTCAACAACAGACCCTGGAAACTATTGCCCTATAAGCCTGACTAGCCTGGTCTGCAAAGCTATGGAGCGTATCATCATGGAAATCACAAACAAAGACATTGGGAACCTCCAGACACTGGATCCTACCCAATTTGGCTTTGTTAAGGGCAGATCTTGCCTCTTGAACCTGGTCGACTTCTTTGAAACAGTTACCAAAGCCATAGATGAAGGGAAGGTACTCCACACAGCCTACCTGGACCTCGCAAAAGCCTTCGAGACAATACCCCACTCGGGCATCATAAATGAGCTCACCAGCTTAAATATCAACCCCTATGTCACAAGATGGGTTGCAAACTGGCTCAGGGATAGAACCCACATGGTCAGAATAGCAGGTGCCATGTCAGACTCTAAACCAGTTACAAGTGGTGCCCCACAAGGCTCAGTCCTGGGACCTCTCTTGTTCAGTATATATTTCTCCGAGGTACAGACTAACACGGGTGGACTATGGCTGACCAAGTTCGCAGATGACTGCAAACTGGGTGCTGTAATCAACTCTCTGGCTGACACAAGCATCCTCCAAAAGGGTCTCACAGAGATGGATAACTGGTGCCAGAGCCATGGCCTAAAGCTAAATGCCAAAAAGTGCATAGTCATCCCCTTTGGGAAAAACAAAGTGCCCACAAATTACCACATAGGTGGTAATCCATTAAGTACGGAAGAAGTAATTAGGGACTTGGGGACCCAAGTAGATAGCAATCTCTCCTTTGACAATCACATTGCCAAAGTGGTTAGAAAGACCTTCTATACAGCCCACCTTATCATGAAAGGGTTCACATCTAGATCAAGAGAGGTCATTGTGCCCCTCTACTCATCACTTATCAGGCCCATAATTGAGTACAATGCCCCATTTCAGATGTACCTTACCCGACACCTTCAGCAAACTGGAAAGACCCCAAAGTATCTCACCAAGAGGATCAAGGGGCTCAAACAGATGCCCTATGCAGTTCGGCTAAAGAAACTCCAGCTCTACTCAGTTGCGTACCACCTACTCAGAGGCGATCTGTGTCTGACGTATAAAGCCATGTCCAACCCAGAATTAATGGACATGCTTCACCTCAGGAAATCCAAATCCCTTAAAGCTACACGCTCCAGGGACTTGAACCTCAGCCCAGAAATAAATAGGACATGCTGGAGGGACAGATTCATATCCCAGATGCTCCACTCACTCTGGAACAAAATCCCAATCCATGTTAGGCAAAGCCCCTCACTGACCCTCTTCAAGAGAAATCTTGACGAGTGGATGGGAGATCATAAGATTACCACTGGGATCTCTTCTGTGTCCCTGCTTGACAGAGGTACAGTAAACTAACCTTAAAAGGGCTACCTTCTGTGACCTACTATACAGAGGCACAGTCAACTAATCTAAAAGGGTGGCAAAATCCAAACACACTCTGGCTAGGCTTATAAATGCCCTAGGGCAGATAGCCTAGTATCAACCTATGAACCTATGAACCTATGAACAGGTACTGTTATGACTCCATCATAGTCCATGTTGGTGTGAACAACTTGAGATGCACCTCTCTGGACTATATGAAGAGAGACATGACTGAGCTCACAGACTATGTATCTCAGACAGGTATGTCCCTAGCCTTAAGCAGCATTTTACCTTCACCTAGGATGATGCCTCAATGCAAACAGAAAATGATTGACCTTGATAATTGGTTTAGTTTCTGGTGTCATTCTAAGGAGATTCGGTAACTGACAGCCTGGGATGATATGATCAAAAGACCTTGATGGTTTGCCAGAGATGGTCTTCATCTGTCACCCCTGGGATTTTGGCAACTGGCTAAGGCTCTTGTCAACCCCATAGTGCCTTTTACAGGCAGTGTCTCAAGAACAAAATTCCTGATGCAAAAACTCCATCTAAAAACAACCTCAAGGTTATGCTGCTAAACACTAAAAGTCTTCACATGAAATTGCATGCACTAGAAGCAGTTCTCACCTGTGGAGAGCACCCAAGCCATACTGGGTTACACCTCCTTCCACATGTTCAGACCACAAACTGAAGGCAGTTAAACTAAAGGAGGCAGAGTATCAGTTTTCATTAAAGATAAATACACCTCCAGATTGGCAAAACAGCATAATTTACTGGAGATACTTCAAGTGCAATTAACTGTTGGTAGGACACCTATTCAAGTCCTTGCCAGCTACAGGACCCCTCCATGAATCAGGACACCCACTCTGCCTATTTGGATCTACTTGCATGTATCAAGATACATCTGTACACCATAGTTTTGGGTGACTTTAACTACCCATCCATTGACTGGGTAAATTACTCATGCTCAAACTCACTTGCCCAAAGGTGCCTCGACTTTGTAAACTCCAGTGCCCTGGACCAGCTGTCTGATACCCCCACAAGGGGTGTCAACATTCTGTATTTTGTGCTTACCAATATGGGTGACCACTGTAGCACCCTCACTGTGAGATCTTCCCTAGTGAGATCTGACCACAAATCAGTCTCATTTGAAGTTACTATCACACCTGACACCCCTTCCCTCTTGCAGCAACTAAACTGAAAAACCTCTCCAAAGTAGATTATAACCTCTTACGGGATGGTATAAATAGCTTCTCTGCACCACCTCCCTCAGATGGAACTGGTAACTATGCCGAGTTTTACACCAATGCTTTATACAAACACCTATATAACTGCATTGACTTGGACGTACCTGACAGGACTAAAACAAGCTCCTCAAGGAAGAGCAAACCTGCCTGGTAGACAACTGCCATTAACAGGCTTTACAATGAGTGGAAGAAATTGCTATCTAAGAGTAAGAGGGAATGAGCCCTAAACTAGAAACACTTGAATAAGACTTCTTGCGAAGTCCTACAAAGCAAACTATGAATCCAAATTAGCTTCCTCATCTAAAGACAACCATAAGGCATTCTTTAGTTACATCCGTAACCTAAAAGGAAAGGCCCAGATTTATGCTGAACTGGTAGTTCATGATACCACATATACTGAGCCTGTGGACATTGCTAACTTGTTGGCCAACAGGTTCTGTGAATAATCCTGTCCCTGCCACACTTACCCCATGACATCCCTGCCACCTGTCCCCTACCATGTATCTCTAAAGAACAGGTCATTAATGCCCTCTCTAAGGCCAGGAACACAGCATCTATGGGACCTGATAACATCCTAGGCTGCGTCCTACATGGGCTCCAACAAGAATTAGCAACACCATTGGCTACTCTTTTCAGTCATAGTCTAAGCACTAGCTTCATCCCAGCTGAATGGAAAACAGCCACCATTATTCCCTTGCCTAAGGGTGGTGTTTCCACCGATCCCGGGAACTATACACCTATTAGCCTGACTAGCCCTATCTGCAAGGCCATGGAGCGAATCATTATGGACCTGTCAGTCAACAGGTTAGCTACGTCCACAGACTCAAAACACTTGACCCTACTTAGTTTGGATTTGTCAAAGCAAGATCATGCCTGTAAAACCTGGTGGACTTCTTCAACACAATTGTGAAGGCCTTGGACAAGGGGAAATCTGTGCATACAGCCTACCTAGACTTAGCCAAGGCACCACAAAAGTTCCTCTCAAGGAAAATTCTAGCTCTTCAGCATCTGTCCTACATGGATTGTCTAAAATCACTGTCACTTTATTCCCTTTCATACAGACTACTCAGAGGCGATCTCTGCCTTGCATACAAGGCAATCTCTGACTCTGCTTTATTGAAAATGCTGTATCTCCATAAGTCAAATGGTACACAGGTTACTTGCTCTAAAGACCTTAACCTGGTATGTGACATTAATAGAACCTACTTGAGGGAAAGATCTGTCTCCCAGAGGTTAACACACCTTTGGAACAGACTACCACTTTGTGTCAAACAGAATGCCTCATTGGCCTCTTCAAACTCAATCTGCTCGATTGGAAGGGTAACCATAAATTCACCCCGCGGGTTCTACCTGTTTCCCTCTCGGATGGGGCAATAGGTGCTGATCGTGAAAATATGGGTAGAACTTGGCTAGGCTTGTAAGGGCCCTAGGCCCATTAGCCTAGTAACTTCTATCGGTTAGGTGAATCCTTCAACAAGACTTTAAATTCTATGCTAGTAAATGCTATAGAGTCAAAAGAGAAAATTAAGACAAACTGCTGCAGTATCTTCACTTTGTAGTAAGAGAAGTACACCAAGCCTCAACTGTTTTCACACTATTTGAATTACTGGATAACAGACAAATATAGCAAAAGTAACATGAGATTAAGAAAACAGCCTCTTTAGTAGTGTAATAAGATATTTTATGGCTCTGCACCCCATGATAAGAAATGTAATGCATGCAATAAGAAACCACGTGGTGAGAGTATAGCAGGCAAAACAGAGAAAATATAACAAAAATACTCATCTGTCAGAGATTAAACTGGGAGATAATGTACTTGTATTAATATTACACTGCTGAAAACAAGTTTCTTGTAAACTGGCATGCAATGTTCAAGGTGACAGAGAAGGTAAGTGAAGTGAATTATCAGGTGAGACAACTGGAAAAAAGGAAGTAAAACAGCTCAACCCACTAAACTTTGTATAATATGTTTGCAGAGGAAATTAAGTTTCCTACAGCATGTCCTGAAGTCAAAACAGGGGAGGGAATATATGGGTCTTAGAATCAAGAAGTGAAAGAATTTGTGCTCAAGTCCAAGTATATACTGGCAGAGCTGCTGGTAAAAACAATTTAAAATCAGCACAATGTAGAAACTGTACTTGGAAAATGCAGAGTCTTAAAACCAGTTAGGAATGAATCAAGAAAAATGCTTAAACTTGGTGTTATTGAAGAATCCCAGAGTGAATGGAACACTCCCATTGTACTAGTCACCAATCCGTATAGGTCGACAGTGTAATGACTTCAAGAAGCTAAAGAGCATAGTTAAATTTGATTCATATCCCATGTCCTGAATGAACAAATTAACTAAGAAATTAGGCAAGGCTACATTTTGGCCCACTTTAGACTTAACAGAAGGCTACTGTCAAAGCTTGCTAGCTCCAGATAGAAAATAGAAAATGGCAATTTACACATACACACACACACACACACACACACACACACACACACACACACACACACACACACACACACACACACACACACACACACACTCAACAGATAGGCTGTTCAGGTGTATAGTGATGTTTTTTATCTCCATGTAGGACTTACAGCTTTACAGAGGCTGATGGATAAAATCATTAGCAGTAAGAGTAAGCAGACTCCACACAGAAAGCACTCCAGATCAAACTGAAAACCTTTTGCTGTGAGGTGACAACAGTATCTACTGTGCCACTATGCCCCCCAATATATGCATGTATAACTATATAGATGACTATATAAGGACTTATTACTGATGAGATTGTTCGAAAGTAAAAACACTAACATCATTGGCAATACAATTCATAGCAACTTAAAATAAGCTAACTAAAGTGACCACAAATGTAACCCAAGGAGTTGCATTTATGATCACTAAAGATAGTAAGGAAACTGCTTTCACGTGGTGGAGGCTTTATCCTCCCCACAACTCCTTACATGTAGGCCCTGCCTTCAATGCCCCAGAACTTAAATAGACTACCTCCAGGGTCACACAACTGCAAAGAAAGGGAAGATTCCAAAAGTATGTGATGGCTGACCTCTTGAAGTTTGTCAGAAACAGAATTCGACAAGCTATACTACAGATGAATTTTCCTTAACTTTCAGCAGGCAATGAACCTGTGCAATGATCAATCATGTAACAGCTAAATCTCTCTCACTCACTTTCTCTCTCTCTCTATTTATATATATAAATATCTAAACACACACACGCACATGCGCACACACACACACACACACACACACACACACACACTCACACAAGTATGCATTCAGATGGATTATGAGAATTTGGTGTGGAATACTGAAATATTTCTTAAACTGCACATTTAAGGAACCAGTTTCATGCTGATTGAGGAGCACCCTCCTTATGATCTGTTGCCTAAACCTGCAGTGGAAGATATCACACATCACAACAAAAACAATACCCTATGCATTCCTTTTATCTACTGTGTTGTGTCTTTTCTTTAGTTTGATTTACTTTTCCTTGCTCATTTCAGATGGGTTTAGAAATTGTGCAAATTGTGTTAAATAGGATTTTACATGGGACACAGCATATTAAGAATGGGCTTTACTGAGTGTGATTTTCTGTTGCTGTGAGTTAATTTATTATATTTTTTTATTTGTCTTTGTGGTAGCTTTTATGTTGTTGTCGCTAGAGTGTATTTAGGTTTTAAGTTAGCAGTTAAAATACTTTCCTTACGAAAGGATTTAACATCTTAAGACATCATTCATAATACTGTAGATAACATACAAAAAGTGGAGAAATCAGTCCTAAAATGTACTAACATATCAATAGTTCAATATATGCACTTCTTAAGCACTTTACTACTTATATATAGTATGTGACTGCCCCCCCCCCCCCCCATGTATCTAAAACCAAGGGAAAGACTACATATCCATGCACTACTATACATGTACACTTTTAAGCAAATTCCTGCAGGCATGCTCTGTAATATTCATAAAACAGTAAATAGCATTGCTTCTCCAGTAAGGTATGGTATAGTGATTATTCGACTTAATAGGCCAGATTCCAAAAGCCTTGCTCTCAGAGTAAGTCTGATGTAAGGTCTATCTATAAAGCAGGATTAAACCAGAGTAAGTCACTTACTCCAGAGAAAGTTTTTTTAGAATAGGTCCTCATATGTAAAACATCATCTCCTGGCTCCCCCAAAAAAGGCTGTAGACTTACTGAGATAAAATCATTCATCAAAATAAAACAAATCTCTTCATTTTAATAAAATTGTTTCTTTTTTTAGGAATATGAGATAATTGCATTTGAGAAGCTCCTTGACTGCGCTGTAGTATAAAAAATTAAATTCAGTTAAACCATCATATATTTAGAAATAAGTATAATAACATAAAGACAATTTATGACGTCAATTGGCATATCTGTGGCTATAATCCATATTGCAGTGCAACAAAATTATAAAAAAATACACTCATACCTCCAATATACATTTGTAAATTTTCATCAGGATTAAAATTTCCATAAAGAATAACGGTGGAGTAATTGGAAACAATTTGATTGACAACTAAAAAAAAAAGAAAAAGAAAATGTTGCTTTTGATGAGCCTTCTAACTGTTACATGGCACATAATAATATGTATTATATGTTTACTGTAAGAATTTAAAAAAATTACATTACACAGCAAAATATAATTTTGTAAATTCATTTCCATTTATGTAAGAATGAAGGAACATAAGACCATGCTGGTGAACAATCATTTGATGTCACAATCACACTATATGACTTCATAAAAGTAGATGTACTTGCTTGTGCTTTGTTGCAAGGATCGTGGCATGCTACAGAAACCACTGTCAGTTTGATCATGTGCAAGAGTCCAAGTACCAAAATGCTACGATGATCCAAATGTCATATCTTGTCAGAACAGACTATACTATGTGACCATATGCCTGCAAGAGGGTAAGATACATAAGATGCATGTGAAGAAAGCTAAACCACGAATACTAAGTGATAACCCAGCTAAACTGTCTGCAGCAGGAATGCTGCATCAGTCTGCACTTTCACCTGGTAAAGTGCATACTTATCTATGGCTCTCTATGTTGCTCAAGAAGTAGGCTGAAAGAGTAAGTGCTGCTTAGCTGCAATTATACATACTCCTGGACAACAATAACAGAGACAGTCAACAACCATTACCATGTTTTCTACACTCTTTCAAGTCAGCTTAGAGTTATTGGCATTAGGTGGAATACAGGGGACACAGCTCACTGCATAGGTGTTTTGGAGGGGAATCTACTTCTCACAAACACATATCCAATTTTGTGGGTTCACTCTGAATGAAGAAATACTCACAGAAGCTGTACTGCTCCAGGCACAAGCCTGCAATGAAGGAAGAGGAGGAGCCCACCATAAGTCAGGGAAAGCAGCAGCCTCAGATGAGGTTACAGCAGATATGGTAAAGATGATGGGTGAGAAGGGGAAAATGGCTGCTGAAGGTAGTCATAGCAGTATGGAGAGAAAAACATACCCCGTATAACTGGAGAATTAGCATACTAGTGCCAGTGTTCAAAAACAAAGGGGTCATCCACAACTGTTGGTAGTACAGAGGTATCAAACTCTTGTCATGTTGCATGCAAGTTCTGGCGATGGTAATTGATAATCGAATATGCAGAGCAGTAGATGGAATGAAGTGAGATGAGCAGTTAGGATTCAGATCAGGATACAGCAAAAATGACCTGATGTTTGCAGTCATTCGTGAGAAGAAACTAGAGATGAGGAAAAAGTCCTAGACTTGGAGAAAGCATATGACAAGGTCTGAAGAAAGCTGGTTAGGGCAGTCCTGTGGTGGTCTGAAGTCTCAGAAACAATGGTAGAATTAGTGCATGTCATGTACAAGGACCCAGTTACTCAAGTACAAATTGTGTTCAGTCTCACAGAGTAGTTCCCAGTGGGACTGGGTGTGCATCAGTGTTCAGCTCTGAGCCCACTGGTGTTCATACTGGTGATGGATTACACCTGTTTACAGATGATGTGGCATTACAGGAAGACTCTAAGAACTTCAGCAAAAGATAGGGAAATGGAATGCAAAACTGAAGACACATAGTATGAAACTGATTACAGATAAAACAGTTGTAATGGCAGCAAATGGAGAAAATAAGAAGGGAAAATAGTGAATCAGGTTAACAGCTTCAAATTCCTGGGAGGAGTGGTTGAGGAGAAGGGAAATCTGAATGAGTAGGTCAAAACTAGAATCAGAGGGAGTTGCAGCCAACTGGCACAGAGTGGCAGGGGTAGTGTATGACAGAAGAATGCCAAATAAGCTGAAAAGTAAGGTATCCAAAACAGTGGTGCAACTAGTATTTCAGTATGGTACCTAAACCTGAACAGTAAAGGCACAACAGTTGAGGACACTAGAAGTAATGGAGAAGTAGTGCCTGAGATGGTTAGTAGGATGCACACTGTGGGCTAGATAATGAAATGAGAACATAAGTGCAGAATCCAGCTCCAATTGCAGAAAAAGTCAAAGAGAACAGAAAAAAGGAGGGGGGAGGGTTAATGATAATGATGACAATTTTATGGATTCATTATTCTTTTTCTGGCCACACATTTTTCTTCAGCTGGTTGACTATGGCTGAATAACCTAAACCCATGCTCATGTTCACTCCTTAACATTCAAGTCAAGTGCATATGGTGGTTTTCCAGACCCTTACCTGCAACTGATCATAAACACAGTTTTATATGAAAATTTTATTCGAGAATTTACTACAAGCTGCTAGATGCTGAGCTACTAAGCTACTGGTTGTGACAAATTTCCATTGGATTTGGCAAAAACAGACCTACAAGAGCTGTGATAAGTACATTTTTGTTCTTATTAATTTTGTTGCAACAGCTGTGTATTTTTTGGTGATTTTTAGAAATTTAGCCAGAATTTGTTACTGGTTTATACTCTACTGAGAGTGGAGAAAGAACCTAGCCATTTCTAGGTCTCTGTCTGCTGTAGATCCATGAAGAACGTCATATGCTCTCGGCCAGTATGGACATTTCAATTTTTCAGCTTTATCTATGTTGTTACAAACTACCCTTGTTTGCATGGCACTGTTCATCATGCAGTAGTGTAGAAACAGGCACTGTCTTTTAAAACACTTTGCAGCTAAACAGAAGCTGTGCATTTCTCATGAATGGTGTACTTTTTCCATTTTCCATTACTGACCAGGCTAATATATTTCCTCTGTATTCTTTTAGCTCATAACTAACACATTTTTCTGCCTGTCACAATCAGACATGATATGCATCTGATGAGTACAATCTGCTTTGCTCACAAAAACATTTTTCACACATTATTTCCACAATTTCCTCTGTGAACCCAAGCAGACTGTAACCATCTGTCTTTATATCACCTAACCTGTAATAATCCCCCCAGTTACCATGATTTGCGATATCTGTAGTTGCATTATGTGCCACACTATGCCCAGTGGATCTTTAAAGTAGCCTCTAACACACCATAGCTGCTGTACTTTACCAGAATTAGTTCATAGCTTCCCCATGTTCCCTTCACCAGCTAGTAGTTGCTCTGCATACTTTATTTATTTATTTATTTATGTTTTACATTTGTTTACCAGGAAAGTCCGACTGGGACAAGACCCATTTTCAGTGAAGGCCCTGGGAGAAAAGCTCCACAACATAAGTTATATTTAATAGTTATTTCCTCCACACTATAACCACCCTATACCTATCCCTCTTAAATAGATATATCATTCTGTGCAATTTTAACAAATTCTCCAAATCTGTGGAGTACAACTGAAGGACAGCTTGTTCGTTCTCCTTCGCTTGCCAGCTTCATACCACTTGGTATCCTTAAACAATGTGGCAGCAGCCTGATGCTCACAGACAATGAACTTTTACTTAGTATAAGACATTCTGTCTGTGAGGGATGCAAGTTTTTAACTAACAAGAAGGCCTACTCTCACAAACTGAACACAGGCAATGAGAAATACATAACTTCCACAGCACTCTGTACCACCCCACCCTACAATATCTCATGCTGAGGCTGTAAAAAAATAATTTGCCAAAGCCTTCTAGACCCATGAAGACTAGGTTGCAACAAAATCCAACACCATATCACCTTCTAGTATACTTACAATAGACACCAGGATTTAAATCATCAAAAATCTAGTTCACCAGCCCATTAAAAACATTTTAGTAATCAGTGACTCTATAGTCATAATGTCTGAAATGAGCAACTTCAAAAGTTAAAAAATCTTGTTTTGCAGGAGAGCAAAACTCTTGCAATCGCCCCCCCAACACACACACATACACACTAATCGTATATAATTTTGAGATTGCATGTCAGTGGGAAAAGGGCACATTTCAAAAACCCCACAGTTCTCCACAGATGTTACTCAAAAAGGCCAGTACATTTTAATCAGCTGTCCGTCTTTTTCACAAGTCGATGTTAACAAACATCAATGAAATGTAAGTAACCCAGTCAGGCACACTGATTCTCTTTTCACTAGGCTGGACAAACACAGGGGGACAGTGGGTTGTCTATTACGTGCTAGGATCACTGATATCTCAAGGACCCTTAAGGCCCTTTCACCTTCAAATATGACTATGACATGTCGGTGCTGGTCCATGTGGGGGTGAATGACTTTGTACACAAAACCTTATGGGATAACCAGAATATGTCAAAGCTCTCTATGCATATCACAGGAGTAGGCAGGATTCTAAGCTTGAGAGGAATCCCTCCTACTCTAAGAATGATGCCTAGTTACACAGAAAAGATATTTAGCTTCAACAATTGAGTAAATATCTAGTATACTTCAAGGAGGATCCAGTGAGTGACAACATGAGACAAGATACTTGACAGTCATACTTTCTTTGCTAAGAATTATCTGTGCCTCTTAATCTAAAGCTTCCATATACTGGCTAAAACCTTTGCTGCCCTCATAGTGCCATTTTTTTACTAGAGTCCAGCCGATAGACACACCATTGTAACTAACATATCAAATTCAAAACAGGATCACATTAAGGAGGCTAAAAGAAATCCCGACAACAAAATGTCCAACGTTGAGGCTGTACTGCATTTGGATTACAGTCACATTTGTGTAGTTACTGAAACTCAGCTTAAATATTTAAAAAGCATTCCTTCTATACCTGAGTGTTGTGCCAACCATGCCTTCAGACCTGATGACAGCAGTAGTGGCACATCTATAGTTGCTAGGGACCATATCATATCTATGCAAATTTCCAGAGTCCTACAAATGTAACTCACTGAGATCCAATCTCAGCTAAATAGGAACAATTATCAGTTTTTAACCTGTTATGGGACACCCTTAATGTCCTCTGACAAAAATCTACTCAATGAAATCTTTCCTGACAGGGTGTTAATGAGAAAGAGAAGGATAGGAACTGGAAGTAGTGATGAGGAATTATGGACAAAAAAAAAAACAGGGAACTAACATTTTGGGAGCAACTTTTCTATCAAGTATTAATTGTGACATGTTTTGCAAGATGGCTGCACACTGATCGGCAGTTTAACTTCAGCTCTCCCAATGTCCCAGTGTGAAAACAGAAACTGAGAAAAAGGAATGCCATTGAAAATATTTTAGGGGTAAAATTCAGGTACTGGCTAGTAAGTACACTGCCTAGATGCCAGCACAGAAGAAATTTGGAAAACCCAAAAGAAAATTAATCAGAAAAGTTGAAGATAAAACACAAGCTGGGAAGGATTTTGCAGCTGTTCAGCAAAAGGCAGTTCAAGTTTCTACTTTGGTTCAAGACACAGCTTCCAATAATTTACAGGAAAAAATAAATCAGATATACTCAGAGATGATTAAAATAAATGAAACACTGAAGGAATAGCTCAAATCAAATAAAAGGCTGGAAACAATAGAAGAAGCTTTAATTAGCTATTCACCTGAACTGATAAAACTGCAAGAATCAGAGGAAGAAATGAAGAAAAAGCTGTCTGAGTATGAGGCTTCACACTTAGAGCTGTTTCCAAAAAATATGGAAGAAACAGACTGTATTAATTTTATGAAAGCACAAATAAGCAACTGGATTAGTGTTCCACAGCAAGATTTGTTAATTGAAAAGACACATTGAGTGTATGCTCCAAACCTGGCCATTAGAAAGCTGTGAAGACCTATATTAATGAAAATGCAATCATACTAGCAGAAAGAGTTAATCCTGATAAAACTGTGGCAAGAGGGCAAAGTATTAAAAATTGGAGACAGCAGGCTGTTTGTAGCAAATGATTATTCTCCGCATGCCAGGCAGAAAAGAAGCAAATTTATCCTAGCAATCAGGAATTTGGCAGCTGTGAGATTCAAGCTGCTGTGTCCATATGTGTTTCGAGAATTTTTTCCTGATGGATAAATGTCATGTTTTGATGCAGAACAGGCTAAAGAGGAAATAAAAAAGTTTATCCAACAAAAAGTGAGCTAGCAAGCAGAAGAGGAGTATTTTTTCTCATTCTTTTGGCAGTAAGGTTAATAGTGAGACTGTGGCAGTGAAACCTTTTCTAATGTTGCAAAGAAAAATACTTCAGAGACAGAAAAAGCAAAGGACTTGACTAGAAGAATCAGGAATACCTTGGACTTGAATCAGAGTCTGGTATTGTGAGATGAGGCTGAACAGGACGAGGACTAGCAACACTGAAATTACTGAATAAAGTGGAAACTATAAAGCATCAATGACACTTGTGAAGTACGGTTTTGCAAAAAAAAAGCTGCTGAAAAATACTGGACTTTTGTTGACTTTGCTAAACTTATGGGAGGACTGTAAAACATATACCTCAATTTATGTCAGTAATCATTAGAAGGACACTAAAAGGGGGAAAAACTAACTCTAAGAAAAATATTTATTGTTCTTATTAGTATTTGTATAAAACCTTTCATCATATAAACTGCATGTTATATATAGCAAAGCAGTTTTGTGTCATTTGTAGTCACTAAGCAGAAATTATGTAATCAAACATACATTCCACAAGTAATGCTTCCAGAAATTATATCATTAAAACTGCCTACAGAGACTGTGTTATGTAGTACACTGCTGAAATAACTACTATGAGAAACACTTACTGGAATATTTTAAGGAAGACACATGCTTATCACAAGGAAGTAAAGAAAAGCATGATCATTGGACTTACTGCTTCCTGTTACATTCAGCTGCTTAAGACAAATGTATTGCTGTCATCCTGCATACAATATATAACACATTCATGTGTGTGTGTGTGTGTGTGTGTGTGTGTGTGTGTGTGTGTGTATATATATATATATATATATATATATATATATATATATATATTAATATGGAATGATTTATCATATCATTCAAGAAAAAAAATGCTGACTGCTGCATCTCAGAATGACATTCAGGTCACACCATCAAGCATTTCCAGAAGTGGTTTATGTTTCAAAGGTTGCAGTTTATGGTTCAGCTTCCCTTCTACAAGTCTAAAGGGTTTGAAGGCCATTCATCATACAGATGGAGAGCTGATATATATTGACCTGTGGTTCTTGGTCCACGCAAGTGTGATAGGTATATAAGATAAATGGTTTTAATTAAAGTATTTCTGATGAAGCCTATGGTTTTATGGACGTAAACATGTGGTATCTGCAGCATTAAATAAAGAGGTCTGTGCACTAACTTTGCTGGGTGCAATATCCGCTTTTTTCACCTTGATATCTGGTGAATGCTGCATTGAAACTACATCTCTCAGAATGACATTCAGGTTAGGTATATTGGCTTTTGAATGTCACAACCAGTTTTATTGGGCTGGGTCTGAGACATGAACAAAATGCAGTCAAGACAGCTCTTGCAAGGGCAAATGCTGCAGTGTTAAATGGTTTCAGAAAGTTCTATTAGATCACGATCATAAAATCCCCATTCTCAAAATAATTGTTCAATTTCCCTATCCAAGACCATCCAAGGTCTACAGGAGAGGAAGTTAGGGAGCCCTACTATTTGTCACTAGATAGCTGATCAATGCTTACAACTTTGAAAAAATGATTGGTGGCATTCTATCGTGGTGTCTACACTCAGCAAAAAGGAGGAAAGTGAGTGTTGCATGATCCTTCTTCTCTACGTTTGCATGAAAATAGGAGCAGATTTGGATGCGTCTATCATGGAAGGAGATACTGTCAGCCCAGCTATCTGGAACTTTGTAAATAATTATATGTAATTTGTGAATATTAACATGATTTATATAGACGTTTAACAAAAGTAGATACAACCAGCCCAGTTATCTGGAACTTTGTAAATAATTATATATAATTTGCGAATATTAACATGATTTATATAGAAGTTTAACAAAAGTAGATACAACCAGCCCAGTTATCTGGAATTTTGTAAATAATTATATGTCATTTATGAATATCAACTTGATTCATCCCAGCATCTAACCCATGCGTTACCTGCCCATCTTGTGTATCCTGCACTAAAGTATAGGAACCAAAAGGACCTTCCATTTATTGGAGGCTCACATTGCTGAATAAGCTACCCTTCAATCCCTCTCTAAAGGACACCAGCAGATTACCCTCCCATCTCGTGTATCCTGCACTAAAGTATAGGAACCTAAAGGACCTTCCATTTATTAGAGGCTCACCTTGCTGAATAAGCTACCCTTCAATCCCTCTCTAAAGGACACCAGCAGATTACCCGCCCATCTTGTGTATCCTGCACTAAAGTATAGGAACCTAAAGGACCTTCCATTTATTGGAGGCTCACCTTGCTGAATAAGCTACCCTTCAATCCTTCTCTAAAGGACACCAGCAGATTACCCGCCCATCTTGTGTATCCTGTACTAAAGTATAGGAACCTAAAGGACCTTCCATTTATCGGAGGCTCACCTTGCTGAATAAGCTACCCTTCAATCCCTCTCTAAAGGACACCAGCAGATTACCTGCCCATCTTGTGTATCCTGCACTAAAGTATAGGAACCTAAAGGACCTTCCATTTATCGGAGGCTCACCTTGCTGAATAAGCTACCCCTTCAATCCCTCTCTAAAGGACACCAGCAGAGTATGTTTGTGGACTAATTTCTTGCCAGAAAGTCTTTCTACTGTGGTTCCTCTACTACATAGTTTAAAAAAAGCCCTGAGCTAGGACAGCCAGCAGCCCCCCCTGCCCCCCTGCTTTCACCTTAGACACTGTCTTCCCATCCTCTTTTTTAAACTAAACTTGCCAGCCTCCCTTGTAGAACTCAAACTCCCTCTCTTACCTAGCCTGCAATTTATCAGACCTGCCCACTAGGGGGTGACCTTACCTCAGCTATTTCTCTCTTACCTGTCTCCTAGCCTCAGGCATTCACAATAATTAGTCTCCTGCTGTCTCTTTCCTTATAACTAGTCCTCCAACTTTACCCTCTACTCCTTCTGTCCTTACCCACCCTTTCTAGGTTTATTTCTCTCTATCCTTTTCCCTTACCTGGCTTTTTAAACTCACCTTTGCAGTCAGTCTTGCTGAGTGTTTCCTGATTACTGCTTCTGGATTTGTCATAACACTTTGCACTCTTCTGTCTCTCTGACCCAACTTCTCCATACACATCCTTTTACCATACCTTAACCTTCTCACTCCTCTATCCTCACTCTTTATTACTTACAAACTTTACCTATTTACATCCAGTAACTGTTGTACAATGTATAAACCACCAACTACATTTTATATCATACTTTTACTCACACCACTACTACTATTCTCTTTTACCCTATCATATTTACTCGCCACCTATGAATATCCCCTGCATCCTAAACTTCACTACCCTAACAAGGAAACTAATGCTCTATTGCTACCACTGCTTCTTAGCCATGCTAATATAACATCTTCACTCATCTACCTATTCGCAAAGTATCACAGAATAACACATATCAAATATAACATACTTAATTCCAGAAAAAATCCATTGTTATATAACAAAGTCAATAACCATAGCTATATAGGACTACTGCTCTCATTAAAAGATGCAGATATCCATCCTAACCCAGGTCCAAATAAAACATCTCCCACTCTCCCCAACCAAAATTACGACCCTATTAATTCCCCTAATAAATTATCTAACTCCCTCAAACTAGCCCATCTCAATATACGTAGCATAAACAACATCAAATGCTCAGGTGAAAACTGCTCTCTCCAAGGCAAAAAACACAGCATCTATGGGACCAGATGGTGTCCCCGGTTGTGTGCTCTACGAACTCAATGAGGAATTAAACCCGCTGTTAGGGCAGCTGTTTAATCTTAGCCTCACCTCAGGATACGTACCCAAGGAGTGGCATACGGCAACTGAGGTCCCACTTCACAAAGGCGGTGCCTCCACTGACCCTGGTAATTACCGCCCCATCAGCTTGACAAGCCTAGTCTGCAAAGCTATGGAGAGGATCATAATGGAACTCATAAATAAAGACATAGGGGACTTACAGTCATTGGATCCAACCCAGTTTGGCTTTGTCAAGGGCAGATCATGCCTTTTGAACTTGGTTGATTTTTTTGAAACAGTCACCAAGGCCATTGATGAGGGCAAGGCAGTCCACACAGCCTACCTTGACCTTGCAAAAGCCTTCGACACAATACCCCACTCGGGTATCATAGAAAAACTCACCAACTTAAATGTAAACCCATACGTCACAAGATGGGTTGCAAACTGGCTAAGTGACAGAACCCACAGGGTCAGAGTGGCTGGCGCCATGTCAGACTCCAAGCCGGTCACAAGTGGTGTCCCACAGGGCTCAGTCCTAGGCCCCCTCTTGTTCGACATCTACTTTTCAGAAGTACAGGCAAACACAGGAGGATTATGGCTGACTAAGTTTGCAGATGACTGCAAACTGGGCGCCATAGTTGAAAACACAGCAGACACAGATATCCTCCAGCAGGGTCTCATAGAAACGGATAACTGGTGCCAGAGCCATGGCCTAAAGTTAAACACCAAAAAATGCATAGTCATACCCTTCGGGAAAAACAAGGTTACCCCTAGCTACCATATAGGTGGCAATCCACTAAGCACAGAAGAGGTTATCAGGGATCTGGGGACCCAGGTTGACAGTAACCTTTCATTTGACACCCACATTGCCAAGGTAGTTAGGAAAACCTTCTACATTGCCCACCTGATCATGAAGGGATTCACATCTAGATCAAGGGAGGTCATTGTTCCCCTGTACTCATCACTCATCAGACCAATGATTGAGTACAATGCCCCATTCGGAATGTATCTTATCCGACACCTGCAGCAATTGGAAAGGCCCCAAAAGTTCCTCACCAAAAGGATAAAGGGTCTCAAAAATATGTCTTATGCTGCCCGACTGAAGGAACTCCAGCTCTATTCGGTCGCATACCATCTGCTCAGAGGTGACCTGTGCCTAACATACAAGGCCATGTCAAACCCGGAATTGATGGACATGCTCCACCTCAAAAAATCTAAATCCACAAGAAATACAAGAGGAAGAGACTTAAACCTTAACACAGTTATAAATAGGACGTGCTGGAGGGACAGATTCATCACCCACAGACTCCCTATGCTGTGGAACAAAATCCCGGTACATGTGAGGCAGAGCACCTCTCTGGCCCTGTTCAAGAGAAATCTTGACCAATGGATGGGAGATCGCAGGTTTACCCCGGGGATCACCTCAGTGTCACTGCTGGACAGAGGCATGGTAAACTAATGGGCACAGTACCTTTCAAACTTAAGGGGTGGTGAAAGCCACAAAACTTTGGGCTAGGCTTATAAATGCCCTAGGGCAGATAGCCTAGTATGAACCTATGAACCTATAAGTATCCCAACTCCAAGCCCTAGTAGAACTATATGCCTTTGATATCCTCTGTCTTACCGAAACTTATAAATACCACCTTTTATACTACTCAAGAACAAAGACACTTTCTTTTCTAGTAAAGAAAGTTCTTTACTATTACACAAAGTTTCTCTCTCTAGCCATACTATCATCTGTCTCTCTAAATTCTCTTTACAGAAGATTTTCTTTCTTCTATATTCTAGTTGCACATTTTACATAATTACTCTTTCATCACTTGTCCTTCTTTATTGTACAATTAACTGCATTTCACATTGTTTTGTTATAATATTCTACCACTAAAGCTCTTTTCTTGTCCTCTCTGATTTTTACATTATAACCTGCTAGAAGCATAGTACATAATGTATGCAACTACATAGTTATCTTATTACTTTTTATCCTTCCAAGGTTTTATTTTGTAATTTGCAATGTATATCTTAATATGTCTTATTCTTCTTCTAGTCCTATGTTAAAATGATTTTTAAGTTTTTCACTTAGTTTATCTTGGAGCTTTTCTCCCCAGGCCTCTACTGAAAATGGACACATATCCAGCTAGACTAGCCCGGTCAACAAATGTAAAATAAAAATAAAATAAATAATAAATAAATAAGATGTTTGTGATACAACTTTATTAGAAATGTATGTTATGTTCATATCAAACTGCTGGTACATAAGTGTGTGTTGAAAAGGTATGTTACAAAGTACTGAGCTTAAAGATGTATCCACAGTATACCGTACTGGAAAAGAACAAAATGTATATACAATATTGTAACTGTTTAAATGTATGCATTTTAATAGGGAAACTGTAACACGGGAGGTTAAGTTGTAAAACTTCAGGAAAAATAGTTGAAATTAAATTACTTTATGGCTGGGCCATAAAAAAGATGTTATCTTTCAGTTTCAGTGCAACAGGAAACAATGTCGGTACTAGAGAAGTTTTTTGAATTGTCTTTAAATGTAGAGGAATGTAAATTATTTTACGACTTTCACCATTTGCCTAAAGATTTGAGGTCTATGTGTTTTCACAGGTAGATGCAAAATGCTACCAGCTGGCTTCAGTGGTTGTTTTGAGACTGGGAACTGTAGTCAGATGACAAGAAATGATATAATTCTGCAAGTTATCCCAGCAGTACTATTTGAGATATTAATTTAAGAACTCAGAGAGAGACTACATTCTGTATTTTGTCTTTGACCTGACAACAACAACTAGAGAAGATCCATTCACCATATCTGCCTTGCTTGCTCTGAAATAAGTTATTATGGTACAATAATTCTCTTAGATACAGTCAGAAATACAGCAACGCTTAGTTTAGATGTTTTTCTTTATTTATTTGAGGGTGTCCTGCAATGCTGTTTACGGGGCAGTGGTGCAGCAGTAGCATTGCCACCTCACAGCAAAAGTTCTCTGGTTAGATTCTCAGCTGGAGTACCTTCTAACTGGAGTCTGCATGTCCTCCCTGCATTCGTGTGAGCTCTCCTGTTTCCTCCCACATAGCTTCATAGGTTCATAGGTAGGTACTAGGCTATTGGCCCAAGGGCCTAAGTAAACCTAGTCAACAAGGTTCCCTGGCGTATGCCACCCAAGACAGTTAATTTCCTGTTCCCCTGTCGAGCAGAACCACAGAAGTGAACCCGGGGTGTATTTCCCATTTCCCATCCACTGATCAAGAATTTTCTTGAAGAGTGCTAATGAGGAACTTTGCTTGACATAGATGGGTAGCTTGTTCCAGAGTACAGGAAGTCTCTGGGACAGGAATCTATCCCTCCAGCATGTCCTGTTTATTGTGGTGACAAGGTTTAGATCCCTAGAGCGTGTAGCTCGGAGAGATTGGGATTTCTTTAGGTGTAGCATGTCCAACAGCTCTGGGTTTGACATAGCTTTATATGTTAGGCAGAGATCACCTCAGAGTAGGTGATATGCTATGGAGTAAAGCTGGAATTTTTTGAGGCTGTCAGTGTAGGACACTTGTTTGAGGCCAGTAATCCTCTTTGTGAGGTACTTCTGTGGCCTTTCCAGCTGCTGCAGACGTCTTGTGAGGTACATTCCAAAAGGGGCATTGTATTCTATAATGGGTATAATGAGTGCGAGTAGAGGGGAACAATGACCTCTTTTTTCCTGGATGAGAACCCTTTTATGATGAGGTGTGTCACATAGAAGGACTTCCTAACTACTGTGGCGATGTGACTATCAAGGAGAGACTACTGTCCACCTGGGTCCCAAGGTCTCTTATCACACATTCAGTGTTAAGTAGATTGCTGCCTATGTGGTAGTTCATGGGTATAGAGTTTTTACCAAAGGGGATGACACTGCACTTTTTGGCATTGAGCTTGAGGCCATGGCTCTGACACCAGGCATCTGTCTCAACGAGGCCCTTCTGTTGGATGTCCACATCATTTAGAGACTTGACTATGGCTCCTAGTTTGCAGTCATCTGTGAACTTCATTAGCCAGAGGCCTTCTGTGTTAGCCTGTACTTCAGAGAAGTAGATATCAAACAGGAGAGGTCCCAGGACGGAACCCTGTGGTACTCCACTTGCCACTGCTTTGAGGTCAGATTTGGAGTCTGCAACTTTTACAGTGTGTGTTCTGTCAGTGATCCAGTTGGCAACCCATCTTGTGACGTAGGGGTTTATACCTAGTTTAGTGAGTTTAGCTATAATTCCAAAAAGGGGGATAGTGTTGAATTCCTTGGCGAGGTGAAGATAGGCTGTCTGAACCACCTTACCCTCATCTACGGCTTTGGTGACTGCCTCAAAGAAGTCGATCAGGTTCAGGAGGCATGATCTGCCTTTTACAAACCCAAACTGGGTGGGATCCAGAGTTTGAAGGTTACCAATGTCTTTGTTTATGAGTTCCATGATTATACATTCTATGGCCTTGCAGACCAGGCTCGTCAGGCTAATAGGTCGATACTTCCTGGGATCAGTGGTGGTTCCCTCTTTGTGGAGTGGGATAACTCTTGCTGTGCACCATTCAGTGGGCACAAAGCCTGATGCGAGGCTATTATTGAACATGGTGCTTAAGTGGGGAGCCAGTTCGTTCAGAAGTTCATGTAAAATGCAGCCTGGGATGTTGTCCGATCCCATGGATGCTGTGTTTTTGGCTTTAGAGAGTACAGCTTTTACCTGCATTGTTGTGATTACAGGGACTCTGCATTCTTCCTGTATAGATATGGTCCCTTTAGGAGGTGGGGGGGGGGTTAAAGCTAGCACTGAACCTATCTGCCAGGATGTTGGCAATATCAGTTGGTTCTGTAATTTTCATGCCTTTGTACTGTAACTCGGAGCAGATCTGGGTGTTGCCATCGAGATTCTTGACATAGCTATAGAATGCTTTGTGGTTTTCCTTAGAATTAGTGGCAATTTTGTTTTCGTAGCTAGCTTTGGAGGATCTTATAAGGGATCTTAGCTTCTTACTGAGGCTGACCAGGGAGCTCCTCCACTCATGGGATTTTACTCTCTTTTGCAACAGTTTCTTCTTTCTGTTGTACAGTTTGTTTATGGCAGGGGACTACCAGATTGGCTTCCTTTTTTGGAGGATAGTGTCTTGGTTCTGTTTGGGATAGCATGATCCATGCACTCGTCTAAGTGCTTATAGAGTGCATTTGTGTAGGATTCAGCAGTTGTAACTGTATTGTCCATCTGCATGGGTGTCATGAAGTTCACCACTTCTGTCTTAAGAAGCATGAAGTTGGCTTTGGAGAATTTTTTTACAGTGGTTTCCTTAATGGGGGTGGGGGCGGGATGTGGATACCAAGGGTGATTAGCTTATGGTCGGATCGGACCAATGAGGAGTTGACTTCAGGTGTGGAACACCGGTCACTCGTGTTGGTAATGACTAGGTCTAGGAAATTGTTGCCCCTGGTGGGGGTGTGGATAAGTTCATCCAGGGCATTGGAGTTTATGAATTCCAGAAAGTGTTGAGCTAAGGAGTTGGTACACGAGTAGTTTTCCCAGTTAATGGTGGGGTAAGAGATTTCCTATATGGGCTGGGATTCCAAATACTTACAAAAGTTTTGCCCCGCCCTTTCTCAAGGGACTGTTTTCTGGGGTGTCTCCTGGACATTTCAGTTCAAAGTGCTTTACTTCACTAGAGAAACTGATTTGTATTTAGATCTTTTTTCTTGAGTTTTTCCACTCAAACTTCCATCTCAGCAAGGGAACTCCTCTGGATCCTTGACCTCATGGCATAAATGATAATCATAATACCTCTTGCAAGACTCCACATGAGAAAAAGTCAATGGTACCTGAGCATACCTCTCAACCTCTTAGAGCAAAAAATCTGGACAAAACCTAAAATGGAGGGATAAATGGGGACAGATTTTAAATATTGTCCTTACAAACTTAGAAAGTTGATAGAATATTAGGTTTTGCATTAGCATGAATTTTCCAAAGGATGTGGAGTCTTAAACTCAAATGTTTGTCATTATTTAATGATTTCAATCCTCAGATATTTGCCAAAAAAGGGCAAATGTTAGGAGGAACACACCAAAAATATGAGGCAAAATCTGGACATTATGCAAAAACCTGCACAGTCGAGAGGTATGTACCTGAGGTATTTTGATCCCGGCATCAGTATCCCCTGAATGTTTAAATTCCAATCTTGGGATTTGTGAAAAAGGAGATTTTATGGTAGAGAAACTATTTTTTTTTCAAAATCCAGGTACCCCATTATCCCTTCCTGCTACAGCACAGTCAGTCACAGCTAAAGCTTTGCTTAGAGAGCAGTATCTATGAGGGTAAAAGTGCAAGGTCTTTAGAACAAAAAAGACAGTCCAAAACATAAACATAAAAAGAGTTGTTTACAGCAACACCATGGTGATATGGTACATAAACAAGAATGTGGAAACCAGATGTGAAATATGAACAGTCAAAAGTATGTGTTTAAGGGAAGTGAGTATGTGATATTCTGCATGTATTAAGATGTATTTGTACTCTGAACTCTGAATGAACTGTGAATAGTGGAAAAGTACTGAAAAGCAAGAGCCTACTTGAAAGCAGGAAATGTGCCTTATATGGAAGTATATCCAATTTTCTTTCTCTGCCTAGAGATATAATGATGTGAACTGCTTTATGCCTACGGGTAAATTACTGATTGGTTAATTGTCTTGTATAATGATCTAATTGGTTCATTTTATATTTTTGTACTGTCAGCAATATTAACAGTATATAAGCTTGTGCATTCCTTTGTTCTGGGAGTCTCCCTGGTGCTTTCCATGAGGCTCCCACATGTGTGTACTGAGATTAATAAATAGCACTGAAAGAGAGGAAGGACTGTATTTGTCTTCTTTTAAGGTAAAGTGTAACTTAACAATTGGTGCCGTGACTTGAATCTGAATTGAGAACAAGCTGCAGCAGTCAGGAATTGAACAAACTACTGCTAATAAAAGGGCCCATGACAAATTTTTCTGTTTCTGCAGTGTTTCTTTCATTTTCTGTATCTGTCTGCCTTAAAGATTTGGTATTATTGACTTTGTAGAAATAACACAATTCCTCTCATTCAGTCGTTTTAAGGTAAGTGGCATGCATTTCTTTTCTGCTATTGATTGCGCAATATTAGTGTGGATTAAACTGAAAAACTGGCGACATAAGAGTAAAAGGAGATACGAGAGTGGGGAAAATGACGTTTACACAACGTCTTAACTAGATCTGTAAAATACAGTATAGCTTTTTGTGTGACAATGGGAGCGACTGTGTGAACCCTAAAAGAGCCAGTGAGAGGTACACCAGCTGGTTATATGTATTTTCATGTGTCCTGGGACAGTTGCATGTTTTTAAATCAGTGGGTCACCCTTACTAAAAATGATGATGATCTCACCTTCTTAGAAAATGGTAGTTTTAATAAGAATATTCTGACTAATTTACAGGGAAAATTGAGGAAAAAGGGAAGAAAAATACCAGGGTTGTGCTGGGCAGCCTTCAATGACTGGATGTCAGAGGCAAAAAATACTAATTTTATATATCAGCTCTGTTATATGATTTTATATGAATGTAAACATTTTATTGAAGTCACAGAATTCACTGCAACTTATGTGAATGGCTTCATTTTCACAAACTGATTTTTTACTAGCAGAGTTAATTGTTTAATTGCTTGATTAATTATTTATGAGTGTGTATATAAAAGTGAAGTCTTTCTTAGTTTTATCATGATCTGAAGAAGCTGTAAAGCGAAATCGCTCACCTCCTTGTTATTAATAATAAAAAGTAGTCTTTTATATATCATTCTACAACTTTGTTTTCTTGTAAAAGAAACTGATGTCATTGGAATATTGGTCTGAATAGACATTTGTAGCACAGTTTATGCTTGCGTTTTAAAAGCAACCTTGCTTTTTTGGAAAGGAAACTGCTTTTGTTGGAATATTGGTCTGAACAGACATTTGTAGCATAGTTTATGCTTGGAACTCATAAACTGCCTGGGTGAGTCTTGCACAGTACTCATTTACATTTACAACTAAATATTGCTGTTGTTTAAAAGGCTTATGTTTTCTAGTTGATTAGTTAAAAAAATCATTAATAATTATTTTTCCTATTGCTTTTACAAATGAATGCTTTATATATTTTGATACTCAGAAAATGTTAGAATTTAAGAAGGGTGACCTATCATATTGGAATCAGTTTTGCTCAGCTAATAAAATAAGTTCTACAGATTATTTGATTGGCAGATATAGTTTGCAAAATTGTAATTGGCTGGACATCCAAACTTGAAAAGATTTTATACAGGCTAGGCTCTTACCCTCACTAGAGGCATATAATAAGAGCACCTTAAAAATCTTTGATTTTATCTCAATTATTAATAGCTCACCCAAGAATACTTCATACATATCTGTTATTTATAAAATTCTCAGAAATGATTTTAGCAAAACAGATGTTTCTTTTTTGGAATTATTCAAGTGAAGTTAATAAACAAGTATTCTCGGCAAAATGTAAAAAAGTTTGTTTGCAGTCTGTAAAGGAATCCACATCTTCCTTGTTCTGGTATGCATACACATGGAAGTTCTTACATTGATGTTTTTTCACCTTACACAGACTAGCAATAATGTATAAGAAAGATGAAGTGAAATGCTGGAGATGTGGACACCCTGATGCTGACTGGATACATATGGTTGTTAACTGTAAAATAATATCCCCATTTTGGTTAGACTTTGGATATCTTTCTAAAGCTCTATGGAATGACAACTATATAATTTCAGACTCTCTTATCCTTTTCAACATTCCTGTTCCTAAAATCATTCCTAAAAATCAAATATTTTTACTCTGGTCAATCCTCTCCATAGCAAGTAAAATTGTTGCTAAAAACTGGAAACTCCAATCTACACCTGTCTTTAAAGTTGGGTTTATTCATCCTATAAAAGCAAGGACTAACAACACAACTCATCATTTAATTGCTTGGATGAAATTGTCTAATCTTTTAGTAAAATAGTAAATGTTTTCCTACGTATATTATTTTTTTCTTTTTTTTTTCAATAATAAATCTTTATTCTTTTCCAGTTGTTAATACAATACTACAACATATGTACATTATATACATGAATGCTTCCAACAGTTGCATAAGATCATTATACATTAAGATAAAATTCTAAAAGGGTATTAAAAAAATAATCTAGTATCAATATAAGGTTTATCTATACTAACCTCCATATTAAGTATGTACTTCCCGGGGAAAAGTGGATTAGAACATTAAGCTAACACAATGTTAAAGATTTGCTCTCATATTTTTTTATTATTTATATTTTTCTTATGATCTTTAATTAGTAATTTATGTGCTAAAATATGTTTTATTGCTACACTTTTAAAGTTTTCCCATGAAGTCTGAGATGGATTCAGCCAATTTGTAGCTATATAAAGCTTCATTAACAAGAAAATATTTATGAGTATGATCATTTGGGATCTGTCCAAGTTATTCGGAGGAATATGAAGAATCATAAACTCCCAAGAAAGTGTGGACTGTTGATAACCCATTTTTTGTAATTGAATTTTTAAAGAATTCCAAAGTTTGAATATACATTTACAGCTCCAGAACATGTGTAAAAGGTCAGCTATTTGATCAATACAATATGGACATTTAGGTGAATTTTTAGAGTTGAATTTATGCAGACTGAGACGAGTGTAATAAGCGTTATTAAATATCATCAGCTGAGTAAATAATAGCTTTTGAAGAGATACTGATTTTAAGGTTAAATTAATTGCTTTCAATATTTTATCATCATCAATCGGTAATAATTTATCCTTCCAGTATTTGGATAAGAGTATTTGGTTATTATATTTCACGTCTTTTATCAGATTATATGAAGCCGATATATATTTAAAGTCCTGCATAAGAGTTTGCCATAAGTTTAAACAAATGGTTAAGTCTTATTCTTTAATTTTGAAATTACTAAAATAACTTATTGAAAGATCCTTTAATTGTCTCATTATAATTAAATAAGAGTTAGGAAGGCTCATCTCTCTTAACATGTCGTGTATTGAGATACCAAGAAAAGGATATAAATCAAGTATGGTTAGATCAATTATAAGTGGGAATTTTTTAAGATCTATCAATTGATTACCGATTTTCAAATTCGGGTTCTTATGAAATGGTTGAAAAGTCATCATATACTGTAAGAGATTTCGTGATTTAAACAGGTTTTGTATTGATATTATATATAATCTAATATGTTCCATCAAAGCATATATTTTAAAGGTATCTTTATTTAAAAAAGGTAATGCCTTAAAATTAATACCCAATCTAACAGCATGTTTGCAATTCAGAATCAACCACTTGGGTGACCATTTAGTACTGGACATATCAAAGTTAACCACTCTTAGAATTCTATTAGCATTTATTATTAAATAATATGCTTCAAAATTTGGTAAGTCTAAACCACCCTTATTTTTCGGAGTCATCAGTTTATCATAAGATATTCTAGTTTTTCTAGGTTCCCATACAAATCTACCTAATTCCGTATGAAGTTGTTTAAAGAATTTCCTAGAAATTGAGACTTGAGTAGCTCGAAAAATATATAATATTCTGGGGAGTACATTCATTTTAATAATTGAAGCCTTTGCCATTATTGGTAATTTCAGATTATTCCATCTTTTTAAATCAGACAATATATGATCCCAAATTAGCTTAACATTATTCGAATAAAAGTCTCTATTATCTGTTGAGAAAACAATACCCAAATATTTTATTTTTTCTTCGGATTTTAACTGACCTACCAATGGTAAAAGCAAAAAGGGTGTAGGCGTCTTTAAAGGAAATAAATTGTTTTTTTTTTAATTTATTTTGCAATCAGATATTTCTGCAAAATCTTCCACTGCTTTTAATATTTTCTTGGTATCTGAAACAGGCGTCGTACAGTAAATATTAAGATCATCAGCAAAAGCAGCCATGGATATTTTCGTACCATATATTATTGGAGCATTATGATAAATATTTTGCTTAATATGTAGAAATAGTGGTTCTAAGTATAAATTAAATAATATAGGAGATAGCGGACATCCTTGACGGGTACCATTCTTAATTTGTATTCTTTTTGAGAAATTTTTATTAATGTATAAAGTTGTATATGGATTATTATATAACTTTTTTAATGTTAAAATAAAGTCTTGGGGTATATTGAAATATGATAAAATGTCAAACAAAAATTTTAAATTAACTCTATCGAAAGCTTTTTGGGCATCAATTATAAGTGCGTAAACATTAAGATTTCTATGAGTGGCATAAGAAATTAGTGTATGAAGTGATAACGTATTATCAGTAGTTTGTCTGACATTTATAAAACCAGCTTGTTCATCAGATATTATTAGGTTTATTACCTTCTTCAATCTATTAGCTAAAATAGATGTCATAATTTTCATATCTATATTTAAAAGTGAAATGGGTCTATAGTTATCCGGATTATGAAGATCTGCCTTCTCTTTAGGTATAAGAATTGTTTTCGAAGCATTAAAGTGCGGATCATTCATTTTATTATTAATTATATAGTTAAATACATGTGGAAGTATTTTACCCAATATATCACAAAAAGTTTTGTAAAATTCAGTAGTCAAACCATCCGGTCTTGGAGCTTTATGTGGCTTCAAATTATTAATTGTATCTGTTATCTCCTCAGAGGAAATTGGTTTGATTAAACTCTCATCACCAATTTTCAGAAAGATAATCTTCTGCAGAAAATCGTTATTACTCTTATTTATAAGTAATTCTTGATGCTCGCCATAGATTTGAGAGAATATTAATTCAAAGGTGTTCATAATGTCTTCAGTATTGGTATATCTTTTATTATTAAACTGTATTTCAGAAATTTGAGAAGGTATTTTCAATTGATTAATGATATGAGCTAGTGCTTTTGATGGGGTCTGAATATGATTAGCATATTTTACCAGTATTTTCTGTTCATAAAATGAAAATTTACTATTTTGTAGTAAAAAAAGATCTTTTTGACATTTTAATAACTCTGTTTCAGTTTGTTTACTATAGTTCCCAATTAAATCCTGATCTAGTAACTTAATTTTAGTTTCCAATTCTTGTATGTCTCTAGTTTGTATTTTCTTATAATAAGTAGCCTTTTGAAGAAAGATTCCTCTTATTTGTGCTTTGGTCATTGCCCATTCTATATCAGATGGATGCCGGTGTTTAGAAAGATTAACTAGTAGATGATTAAATGTCTCTTGAACATCTTTAGTTATATCTTCTTTATTTAATAAATACGGATTTAGAGACCAATTATAACCTCTATGACGCATACTATTTCTAGTATCCTTGTTAAAAATTAATGTGATTCTAGAATGATCTGATAAGTGTCGAGCTTGTATAGATACACAGGGATCTAAAGTAATTAGTACGCCTGAAATTAGGAAAAAATCAATCCTAGACCACATTTTATGACAACTTGAATAAAATGTAAAGTTATTTGTATTTACGTATATTATTTTTCTTAATTCTTATAGATATTGTATATAGTTTATTTGTTCTTTTCTTGTTATACCATTGTTAAGTTATTGTGTTATAAAATGAATAAAAACATTTTTGAAAAAAAAAAAAAAAACAGGAGTATCAGTTTTCCTGTTGTTAACCAGGTTGGTGTCAGTTCAGGGTAAACATATAAGTAGTTCTTGCCCAAGGCTAAATCTTTGTGTAAAGACATTAACACTTTTAGCCAGAACTCATTTACTGCATCTGGGCTGGGGTTTGCTGTGTACCTCCAACTGGACTTTTGATATGGTTTCCTCCTGAAGACTCCAAAGTATATTCACATGGCAACTGACTAGATGTTTCCTGTTCCACCTGCTTTTCCTTAATTTTGTTTCAGTTTCCTATCCATTAAACAAAACCACTGGCAGCTACAAAGAACGAAGTAGTACCGGGTTTAGTGTAATGTATTTTATTCAATGCTTTCGTCAAACAGACCTCATCAGAAAAACAAATATATCACACAGATCTTCCTTTATAAATGCTGTTAAACCATCCAATTAAAACACTGCAACCAATAATTCAATCAATTAATTAACATTCTTAAACAATATTCTTAAATATATTCATTTATTTAAAAAAATTTAAAAAATACTGTACAGCTACTCTTTATGTAGTCTGTTAATAAATAAAGAATAAAAAATACAATATTAAATAGTCAATTTCCTGTGTAATAAAAAACATTTTCTATTAACCACATCATTTAAATCTGGGGGACTGTCTGCTCCAAGCTTAATTTGCCAGTCTGTCTCTTTTCCCTCTACTCTATTCTTGAGGTTGCTACCTCTTAAATCTTGTTTGACATGATCTAAAACAGTAAAAGTAAATTTTCTATAAGAAGCACATACCACTGAATGTCTATAAAGTTTTCATCCTTAGTTCTTATTGCATAATAATGTTCCTTTGCTGCCCAAAGTTTATTTTATGTTATTTGTTTACTGGAATAGTCTGACTGGGCAAAAACCCATTTTCAGCAGAGGCCTAGGGAGAAAAACTCCAGAGACAATTAGAAAATATTTAGTGAAAAAAACAAGTTAAACACATCATATAAATTATACAATTCATAAAGTACATAGCGTTGCATGGAATAAAATGTTTAAAGTAAAAGTAAGGTGCATTGATTTATATAGGTTACAATGTTTAGAAAGTAAAGTAGATTTTGACTGGTCTATACAACTCTTCCCCCTACAGCGTACCAGGAAGAGTCTGTGCAGCTGTCCACAAGTCCATTCATTGGTAAGTTTGGGATAGAAACACTCAGCATGTTTTTCAGAGGTGGGAAGAAAGAAATGAAATATTATTATACAGACTATTATGCTATGTATTCACTGAAACTCCAGTATAAAATGTGGTATTGTAAATATTGATTGCATTAACAATGATACCTTTGAGCTTTCCCCCAGGCCTCTAGTGAAAAGGGGCACCTGAGCCTGGTAAACAAATGTCAACAAATAAATAAATACATCTCTGAGTAAGTCTGTCTGTTATTAACATCACCATCTTCACACAGAGTGGCCATAAAGCATTTCTTAATTATTACCTATATCTAGTGGCATTACGTATTCCCGAAAACAAATTGTATTTAACTTTTAACTTCATTGTAATCACTTAGTGCTTCTTCTGCATAAACATGCTGCTAAGATATAGGTCAAAACCCACTGCAGTGCTTTCTAAAGTTGTCACTGATTCCATACTGTTGATGGATCAGTATTTATTGGGTTACATAAATCACTATGTCATCCTTTTACACCGTCCTTATTGTGAACAATGCACCAAGTCCCAAAGTTGTGAAAAATTAACTGCAACACTCTTAAAATGATAGGAAAGTATGAAACTCACTGTAACACATTAAACATGTTCTTAAGGGGGGTGTCAGGCCTTCATGTATCCATGAATATAAGGGGCTACATTCCCCATTTCCCTGCAAGTTACAGGGAGATTGCTGTACTAGATATTGCAATATTAGACTTAGTGTGCATTTCCCCTGAAATTGCACCTAAAGCCTCACAATTCAATGCTCACACTTGCGCTCTGTGATTCCTAAAGGCTTACTATGATGTAGTAGACTAAACTTAGAAGGTTTTCCATCAAGCCCTTTCTAATTCAGAGACTACTCTACCCCCTACAGATTTCCCCTAACATTGGCTATCACACACAGACTGGTTTTACTGGAGAAGCTGCATGCTAATTAGTCATGTGCTCTCCTCTGGATATGGCAGCATTGCTAGATTAACTTAGAGTAATTCAATTTTTTTTTCTCTTGGAGGAAAAATATTCTTTCTAATGAGAGCTGTTGTGGGACCGGAAAGTATAGTGAAGCGAGGGGGAAACATGTGCATCTGCATGTATGTGTTTGTACTGGAACAGGTGCGAGTGCCTGTCTGTGGCAGGAATGCAGCTGAATGTGTGTGTGTGTGTGTGTGTGTGTGTGTGTGTGTGTGTGTGTGTGTGTGTGTGTGTGTGTGTGTGTGTGTGTAAGGGGGGCACCTATACACTACTGAGATGCATGGACATGTAGGTAGAACAGTAGCACTGCCAGGTGAAATTCAAAAACATGTCAATGAGACCTTAATGAGGTTTCTTTTCTGGCTTTATCCATCCCTCCATCCATCTATCCATACATCCACAACCCCTTTTTCCAATTTTTGCACATGGGGTTAGGGTGTCACTTTAACAGTGACAATCATCTATAAGCAAGGTTCACACCATGGTTTGGCTATAATTTCTCTGAATTGGATATTCTCTTTGTTGCACCAGCTGCCCATCCCACATTGCCCAAAAAGCATGAGTACAAACAGTTTTGCTGAATCCTAGCTGTGGTCTTGAAACATTCAATGACAACCTTACTGCAATCACTGCAGACCAAATATTACATTTTTATGATATTACATGTTCTCCATCAACAAAATATCCATTAAGTGCATATTTGAAATGAATTATCATTGTGTATTTTACTTTAAAAAAATAGAATATTTACATTGTTTGCACTTCAAATGCACTGTTTTTTTTTTTGTATAAAGTGTTAAGAACTTGAAAAATAAATAAGTAAAATATATGGCAATATTAACATTTGGAACTGCTGTTAGTGGGAAAGGTCAAATGCATACATAATTGACACAGAAGATTATGATCAGTTGTCCAGTCATAACTAGATAATTATGTATTTGAGACATGAATACCAAGAAACTCCCCCTGAGATCGAAGCTCGAGAGACTTGGCATCAATGTCAAAGACAAATAAATGAGTTTATGATCACAGATCCAATCAAAATTCTTTGTATTGCATGGAACTTTATCAGCTCCATGTACCAACAGTTACAGAAAAAAGAAAAAGGGAAAAAATGTAGGAAAACAAAGTGTTTGACCAGCTTTCAATCTCTTTGGAAGCTAGTAAAGCACTTAGCACAGTCAAATAGATAGCAGGCAGAAATGAAGTGCCCTATGTAGGAATTATTGGCTTTAAAAGCTGTTGGACAGGTCATTCTGCCATGCATTCTAAGGTCCTTATGCTGCCATTCTTAGCTTCTGACACTGTCAACTGTTAGTCTGTAGAGCCAGACCCTATCTGAACAGTGCCTTACCAGTGAGCTTTAACAGGTACATGGTAACTTACTGAAAAGCAATATAATGAAAGCAGTAACACTAAATGCAAAATCCTGAAACGTCAAAATTCTGAAACTTTACCCAGTAATAGTATAAATCGACTAACAACATAAACTACTATACCAGTAATCATCCAGTACACAGCCAGTCAACAAACAGCACCACTCCCTGTTAGTGAAACTTAGAAATGAGTGCCAACAAGGCCCTTGAGGTGTAGGCACGTTCAGCTCCCCACATATGTAGGAGAGTAGGTATTTTGAGTTCAACATTTTAACAGTTCAGGATTTTGCTATTTCAACATTCTACATTCAATACTATGACTTTCAGCATACTGCATTTCAGTAAGTTGATATGGACCCATGCTTAGCAACCTGTTGTTAAGACTGGGTTTTGAATTTATCATTTTCTGATTTTAGAGCATAATGTTAGCACTTTATGCCTTACATAACATTTAGTAGCATTAAAAGATGAAGACAGAATTACAGCCACTGAAAACATAACTTAAATTCGCTTAGCACTTCAGGACAGACTTACTCAATGAAAGGATGGCTTTGCCAAAGAGATACAACTATTTAAATAGATTATTTTCAGCAGAAAAATAAATAGATACAGCATTTTCAGAAGAAATATTTCTTGGAAATTTATTTTGTACATCTACTGAAAACACTTCCATTGCTTAGGCAAAAATAATTTTCCCGAAGAGGAGGAGGAGTGTGAGGGCAGTACCAAGGATCAAATGGTGGAAACTGAAAAAGGATAATTGTGAGGTGGAGTTCAGGGAAGAGTTAAGACAAGCACTGGGTGGCAGTGACGAGTTACCGAATAGCTGGGTAACTACAGCAAAGCTAGTAAGGGAGATGGCTAGAAAGGTGCTTGGTGTGACATCTGGAAAGAGGAAGGAGGACAAGGAGACCTTCCCGAAGAGGAGGAGGAGTGTGAGGGCAGTACCAAGGATCAAATGGTGGAAATTGAAAAAGGATAATTGTGAGGTGGAGTTCAGGGAAGAGTTAAGACAAGCACTGGATGGCAGTGAAGAGTTACCGAATAGCTGGGTAACTACAGCAGAGCTAGTAAGGGAGATGGCTAGAAAGGTGCTTGGTGTGACATCTGGAAAGAGGAAGGAGGACAAGGAGAATTGGTGGTGGAATGAGGAAGTACAGGAGAGTATACAGAGAAAGAGCTTGGTGAAGAAGTGGGATTGTCAAAGAGATGAAGAAAGTAGACAGCAGTATAAGGAGATGAGGTGCATGGCAAAGAGAGAGGTGCCGAAGGCTAAGGATAAGGCGTATGGAGAGTTGTATGAAAGGTTGGACACTAAGGAGGGAGAAAAGGACCTGTACCGATTGGCTAGACAGAGGGACCAAGCTAGTAAAGATGTGCAGCAGGTAAGGGTGATAAAGGATAATGAGGGAAACGTACTCACAAGTGAGGAGAGTGTGTTGAGCAGATGGAAAGAGTACTTTGAGGGGCTGATGAATGAAGAGAATGAGAGAGAGAGAAGGTTGGATGATGTGTGGATAGTGAATCATGAAGTGCAGTAGATTAGCAAGGAGGAAGTAAGGATAGCTATGAAGAGGATGAAGAATGGAAAGGCTGTTGGTCCAGATGACATACCTGTGGAAGCATGGAGGTGTTTAGGTGAAATGGCAGTATAGTTTTTAACTAGATTGTTTAATGAAATCTAGGAAAGTGAGAGGATGCCTGAGGAATGGAGAAAACGTGTTTTGGTACGGATTTTTAAGAATAAGGGTGATGTGCAGAGCTGTAGTAACTACAGAGGGATTAAACTGATCAGTCACAGCATGAAGTTATGGGAAAGTAGTGGACGCTAGGTTAAGAAGGGAGGTGATGGTCAGTGATCAGCAGTATGGTTTCATGCCAGGAAAGAGCACTACAGATGCAATTTTGCTCTGAGCGTGTTGATAGAGAAGTACAGAGAAGGTCAGAAGGCATTGTATTGTGTCTTTGAGGACTTAGAGAAAGCATATGACATGGTGCCTAGAGAGGAGTTGTGGTATTGTATGAGGAAGTCAGGAGTGTCAGAGAAGTATGTAAGAGTGGTACAAGATATGTACGAGGGTAGTGTGACAGCGGTGAGGTTTGTGGTGGGAGTGACGGATTGGTTTAAGGTGGAGGTAGGATTACATCAAGGATCAGCTCTGAGCCCTTTCTTATTTGCAATGGTGATGGGCAGGTTGACAGACGAGATCAGACAGGAGTCCCAGTGGACTATGATGTTTGCAGATGACATTGTGATCTGCAGTGAAAGTAAGGAACAGGTGGAGGAGACCCTGGAGAGGTGGAGATATGCTCTAGATCAAAGAGGAATGAAGGTCAGCAGGACTAAGACAGAATATATATGTGTGTGAATGAGAGGGAGGATAGAGGAATGGTGAGGATGCAGGGAGTGGAAGTGGTGAAGATGGATAAGTTTAAATACTTGGGATCAACAGTTCAGAGTAATGGTGAGTGTGGAAGAGAGGTGAAGAAGAGAGTACAGGCAGGATGGAGTGGGTGAAGAAGAGTGTCAGGAGTGATTTGTGACAGACGAGTACTAGTAAGAGTGAAAGGAAAGGTCTACAAGAGGGTAGTGAGACCAGCTATGTTATATGGGTTGGAGATAGTGGCATTGACAAAAAGGCAGGAGTCAGAGCTAGATGTGGCAGAGTTAAAGATGTTAAGATTTGCACTGGATGTGATGAGGGTGGACAGGATTAGGAGTAAGTATATTAGAGGGCCAGCCCAGGTTGGAAGGTTTGGAGACAAAGCCAAAGAGGCAAGATTACGTTGGTTTGGACATGTGCTGAGGAGGGATGCAGAGTATATTGGGAAAAAGATGCTAAGGATGAAGCTGCCAGGTAACAGGAAAAGAGGAAGGCCTAAAATAAGGTTTATAGATGTGGTGAGAGAGGACATGCAGGTGGTTGGTGTGACAGAGCAAGATGCAGAGGACAGGAAGAAATGGAAACAGATTATCCACTGTGGTGACCCCTAACAGGAACAGCCAAAAGAAGAAGAAGAAGACTGTCCCAGGAATCCATTTTTGCCAAAGAGCTAAAATGTTCTAAATAGAATCTTTTTTTAATAAAATAACTTTTCCAGAAGGCTGTTTTTGCTGAAGTGCTACTAAGATTTAAATGATGTGAATGCAACAGCTGTAGGTCTGTTTTTCTGTTCTTAACACAAAATTTAAATTAATTCTAACATTTCAAATGAAAATATGTAGCATATGCCAAAGACTTACCAGCAGTTGAGAAGGTAAGCATTGTAATAATTCTCTCGTCAATTACTTTGTAAACAGCTGGTGAAGGAAGTGCACTATAATGGAAGAAAAAGCAAGTATATTAATAATGGGTATAGTCAGGTATACCCCATTAAGTCAAGGTGTGAAAAGCATTGTTTAAGGTGTTAACATTTTGAATATTAGGAATGCACCTAATATCCCGGGCTCAAACAAATAAATTAAATTAAAAATGTGAAAATGATACAGCAAAGGATGCCACTGGGTTCAGAGTAATGCATATTTGCTTTGCACTACTGGCTGTTCAAATGTTCTAATGGAGAAGTTTTAGTTTATGTACAGCAATTCCAATTCTGCATTTAAGATTTGTTCCACAGAAAAAAATCTGGTCAAGACTTCTGATACCATTCCCCACTCAGGAATCATACAAAAACTCACTAACCTAGGCATCAATCCTACATCAATCCTATATCACTAGGTGGGTTGCAAACTGGCTCACAGATAGAACCCACAGTGGGAAAGTAGATGATCCAAGTCAGATTGCCAACTAGTCAGGAGTGGAGCCCCACAGGGTTCGCTCCTGGGTCCTCTCCTGTTTGGTATTTACTTCTCTGAAGTCCAGGCCAACATGAAGGGACTCTGGCTGACAAAGTTTGCAGATGATTGCAAGTTGGGAGCTATTATTAACTCCCCAAGTGATGTTGAAATCCTACTGAATGGTCTCGCTGAGACCAACGACTAGTGTCGACATCCCCTTTGGGTAAAACCCAGTTCCCATGAATTACCACATTAATGGTAGTCCATTGACCACAGAAGGTGTTATGAGAGATTTGGGAATACAGGCTGACAGCAAACTCTCTTTTGGTCACCACATTGCCACTGTGGTCAGAAAGTCCTTCTATGTGGCACATCCCTTTACTAAGGGTTTTGCTTCCAGGAAGAAAGAAGTCCTTGTCTCCCTCTACTCTTCCCTCCTTAAGTCAGTCATTGAGTACAATGCCCCATTTGGCAAGTTCCTCACTAGACACCTGCAGCAACTGGAGAGGCCAGAAAAGTACCTCACAAAGAGAATCCTAGGCCTTAAACAGTTGTCCTATATGGACAGACTCAAAAAACTCTAACTGTTCTCTGTCTCATATTGCTAACTTAAGAGGTGATATCTGCTTGACTTACAAAGCCATGTCTGAGCCAGCTCTGTTAGAAATGCTACATCTAAAGAAATCCCAATCCCTTCGTACCACACACTCCAGAGACCTCAACCTCATTACCACAATAAACAGAACATGCTGGAGGGACAGGTTCATAACTCAGAGACTGCCCATGCTATGGAATAAACTTCCCATACACGTCAAGCAGAGCACCTTGCTGACCCTCTTTAAGAGAAATCTTGATGTGTGGATGGGAAAAAGAAAATTCACCCCAGGGATAACTCCAGTGGCTCTACTCGACAGAGGCACTGGGAACTAAGGTCCGGTGGCACTATGCCAGGGTAATCCTATGGCTAGACTTGTAAAGGCCCTTAGGCCATTAGCCTAGTACACGCATATGAACCTATGAATAATTTGGGCTATAGCCATGAGACTAATACATGCATTATCACAGGTTCATAGGTGTTAACATGGCAAATGAGCCACAAGCCCATTTCCACCTTCCTGGTACCCACCATTAGGCCTAGCTTCTCTTTTCAAGGAGTAACAGGCCAGTTATACCAGGTTGATTTTATAAATACCTGTCCAATTGCCCAGCTCATTTTTAAAAGCAGACAAGATATCATGCTGTTTAACCTGAACAGGGAGTTTACTCCAGAGAAGGAGTAGGCACTTTGTGAAAAATCTATCCGTCCTCCTTGTCTTGTTTTTTTGTTGGAGTAGATTTACATCCCTGGCTGGACTATTGGATTTATTGAGGTATAAGACTTTTTGGACTACTGGACCCTTTGTAGCCTTATAAGGAAAGTACATATCACCCCTAAGGAGTCTATATGATACTGAGTATCTTTCTATCACATGAAATCATGTGTTACTACATCTAAATACAGAAATATACCTCATGATCGGTCAAACCTGCAGGTACAGTTACCCAGTTAGAAGTCATTATGTAGAACATCACTTCTGTTGCTCTCTTCATTAAATGTAGCCATAACCTCATGCTGTTCCACTCCAGTCTGCAACTGCCTGCAGCTGTGTTTGGCACCAGCATCCAGTAGTATTGAAAACTCTCACTTAAAATGATTACTGGCAAGTGAGTTGTTTTCTGAGTTCCATTAATGGTTTGAACGTTCTCCGTCCACATAAACACTGGTTCAAGTATTAACTACTCTTGTGTAAAAAAAAAAAGTTTTCTCATACATAGGCTATGCATAACTCCAGATAATTTAATTTCTGAACTTCAGAAGTAGAACCTCACAAGATCTGTCAACACCTCTTTCTTGTAAAGTCGGGTCTGGTAAAGAATTACTAGGTCAAGGCTGCATTTAAACTGGGGATAAACTGGATTTTCACTTACAGATACACTAGAAACTTCAGTGCCTCCATTATGTACCTCAGAGAGGAATGCAGTGCCACAAAGTGGCAGAAACTTGTAAATGCAGTTGCCTTTAGTAAATTCCCATGGAGTCGTTGCTTTATATTGATGAATTATGCTGATATGAAACTTAAACTATGGAAATTCAAGCAGTTTATTTGGGTAGTTAGCTACAGCTACTTAGATATTTCACATAATTATACTATTGCCTCATCACATAAACCTAATCAGTGTAACAGACTAACAGTCTATATCTGGCAGCTGCTTCCCTCCATTTGCATTTCAAAGACATGTACCAGCTGTATTAGTGAATGTCTAATTGCCAATAAATATGAAATGGACTGCAACTTTCAGAAAAAGATGAAGTAAGACATATATGTACCCTAAAAGCCACAAATTGCCCTTTTGCCTGTGTTTTCAATTGCTATTCTGGTTCCCTACAAAATGCTTTTGTTCTCATGACTTGTCACTTCCTGCTCTGGTTCCCTCCTAAATCACAAATATCTCACTTTAACGCAAATGGTAATCCTCTCTGTTACTTGCAGATAAGCCTTTATGTGCATGCGTCTCTGTGTGTGCTGTGATGGAACAACATGCTAACCATGTTACAGATGTATGTCAGTCAAACTCATTGCATTCTATTTTACTGTATTTTATCATTTTCTGAAATGGAAGCGTTGTAGCTGTTGGAAAAATAATGTAAATTTAATGAAGCTTTCTGAATTCTGCTTTAAATATTTGTAAGTGCTGATCTGGCATAAGAATAAGCCAATTCTTTTTTAACAATTACACACACCGTCCCAATATCACTTGAATATGTGAACGCCATATGCGTAAACCTTCTCACCTGTCTCATACAAATAGAACATATATTGTCAACATTTCCTTCATGCCTCATGCAAAGCCTCCACAGCTAGATCATCTCTATTATTCAGTCTCATAGTCCTAAGGCAGTGACCTTTCAACATGTTCCTAAGGATGTATCTAGGGGGCATGGTCATTTTGTACAAGATATTATTCTTCGTACAGTTTTTTTTATGGAACCCTGTAGTAAAATCACCTATGCACTCATACTAATGGATGCACAAAATCTTTTTCAGTACATCAGCTCTTACAAGTAATTCTTAAAAAAAATCAGTGTTATTATGTAGATAATCAATGAAGCAGGACAAATCATACTCAGTCCCTTTCCAAACTATAAAGATGTCATCAACAAAATGCCTATAGTAGCTGATAGATAATCAGTGAATAGATTGATGGGATACACTGGTTCCCACTCCCATTGTGCAAGAACTAAGTTGGCATATGAGTTGGGTCTATATCACATTGTTGAATTCTGACAATGCCGAACGGCCAATATGTCGAAAGTGCCATTCATCAAAACTGTTCTTGTGGGGGGGCTGCACCTCCCCACACCCCCCGCTAATTATATATACCAACTCTGAAATCGCACTACAGTGCAGAAAGGGCAAATTTTCTGATCCTCACTGTACCGCAATCCCACAAAACACTTTTCGACGAATGGCACTTTTGACATTTTAGCTGTTCAACATTGTCATTATTCGACAATTTGATAGGAACCCTATGAGTTCACACAAACTGTACTCATAGCCACACCAATCAAATGGAGGTAATAAACATCACCAAAAACAAATATGTTATTTTCCAGAATGAGCTCAAGAAGTGAACAAATAAGCATAGTCCTACTGTTAGAGAAATCACTACAGGTGGTCAAAAAATCTCTCACTTTATCTATAACTGGCTCATTGGGTATAACTGTAAACAAAGAATTAATGTCCAAAGTAACAGGAAGTACATTCTCTTTATCAATGAGCATAGCAGATCATGAATACAAATCAGAAAGAAAATTCTTGGCATCTTTAAGGACACCCAGAATACCATCTACTATAGGACAAAATACTTTCTTAACAAATATCAAAAGTGGTTCGGTGATCCATCCTCTACTGGAGGCAACTGGAAGCATCTGAGGGTCCATCAAATGCTTATACACTTTAGGTAAACCATAGATAACAGATACTACTGGATGTTGAATAGAAAAATAATTGTAAAGGTCCAGACTAATAAGACCTATCATGTGTAACTCATAGATATAAAAGTCAACTCTGCTAATTAACGCATCCACTTGGAACTTATGTAAGTGTTTATAAGAAGTACCATTTTGTAACACAGAGTGTATCTTGGAAACATAGGCCGATTTATCCATCACTACAATATCGCCCTCTTTATCAGCAGGACAAATCTCAATATAGGAGGACTCTCGCAAGTTCCTGAGTGCCTCACGTTCACCAGTAGTAAAGTTATAAAAAGATGCTTTCCACTTATCTGCCATCTCCTCACATAAATCATTCTCACACACTGTAGTAAATACATCAATCAGCAGATAAAGTTTACAGTAGTTGTAAAAGTGTTCGATTTTTTGAAAACATCAGGGACATATGTGTCAGAGTATGGAAACATGCATAGAGTTCAAGGTGGCATTTGCAGCAAATAATTTAAGGTCTAAAATAACTTCTGTAATGTCTGATCTCGCAGAAGCTATGAAGGAAAGACCTTTATTCAACACACTGATCTAATCTATAGTGAGCCCATAAGAAGAGAAGTTAAAAATCATTTGATTCAATGTTTATTCCTGGTAGCCATCCCAGCATCCACTTGGTTCACAGATCGACATTACCCTCGTCTCAAACATCTCCAGGAATGATTCCTACTGCCTTCTTGATCTATGGGAAGGGGACCGAGGAGGGAAAAAGAAGAAGTTGCAGCCAGCATATCATTTGTCGATGGAACAACTGGCCTCAAAGCCTCACCATTAACTCTATCTGAGACTGGTTGAATGGATTCCACATGTGGAGTGGTCTCAATGTGTTCACTACTAGTTTGTTCATTATCTTCATTCTGCACAGAGATATGTAAACCATCACGACCATAATGCGACCAGGAAAAAATATTACCTCTTGTAAAATCAAATATATCTAGTGCAACTTCTTACATTTGGTCATCTGAAGTCTAGTTTCATAGGCCAGTACATTGTCATACAAACCATCCAGACTTTCTTTAAATTGATCTCCAGAAAACTTAGTGGCAATCTTAGCCTGAAGTTTCTTAATCTCACATAATAGTAAATCCTCATGAGGTTTGAAAAAAAATTATCAAAAGTTTCATATAATCAAAACTCAGCAGCAGGTTCAAAGATTGCCAGTGCTTGAAGAGGTCTGGATACGTTTTGCTGTAAGTCTGCATTTTCAGAACTCATAATCCACGTGGAACCACCTTGTGGTATATTGCTACCTCCAATTGAGTGGTGTGACTATGGGTACTGTTTGTGGAACTTTTATGGGAACTTAGTTCTTGCACAGTTTGAGTTGGAATCAGTATCCATTCATTGACTATATCAGCTACTATAGGCATTTAGCTGATGATGTCTTTGGAGTTTGGAAAGGCACAGAGTACGATCTGTCCTGCTTCATTGATTATCTAATGAAGCAACATAACAATAACAACCTACTTCTCTCTTGTCTATTCCTGGATCTCTCTAAGGCCTTTGACATAGTCTCCCACCCTAAACTGTTATCTAAACTCTCACATCTTCATCTTTCTCCTCTCATTATATCCTGGTTCTCTAGTTATCAAACAGACTACAATCTATATGCTGGCAAACCACTACTTCTCCTTTTCTGCCCATCACTACTGACATTCCCCAAGGCTCTATCCTGGGTCCACTTTTGTTTAATATCTTTACTAACAACTTACATTCTGTGACTAACCTCTCAACCCTTCTACAATATGCTGATGACTCAACCCTCATAACCACTGCCCACACGATCCCAGAACTCTGTTCTCGTACCCAAGACACTTTCACTTTCACCGAGACCTGGCTCACTGACAATCAGCAAATATTAAACCCACCAAAAACTAAGCTTTTGATATTCTTTCCTGAATACCTTGTACAGCATAAATCGTCTTTTTTCACCTCCTCCCTCAGCAACACAACCATCAGACCCAAACCTCACACCAAATTCCTTGGAGTCACCATCAACGATGAGCTTAAATTGAACATACATATCAATGTTTGTATAAAAAAATCCACCAAAAACTTGGCCTACTGTACCGAAACCAGAAATTTCTTTCTCCCTCCTCAAAACCCTCCCTAGCCACATCTCTCCTTTTACCCTGTCTACTTTATGCAACCTCAGTCCTTACTAACCACCAGTCATCTCTTCTCAGCAAACTAGAACAAACCTACAATAAAGTAGCTAAATTTGCAGCAAACTTCCCCTATAAATCCCACCACTGCCTTGCTCTGAAATATTTGCAATAGCCTGAATTCCCAAAACAACTTCTTCTCCCACAACTGCATATAACTCACTCTATTCTATATAAGCCCACATCCTGCCCCTCTATCTCCAATATCATATCTCAATATGACCCCCTCCATCAACTTCGTTCATCAGGAAAAACATCTCCTGGACATCTACAAACCATCAAAAAACATTGGCAAGTCATTATATAAATACTGACTTGCTCACTCCTGGAACTCCTTTCCTCATAATATTAGAAGTATCCCCCATAAGTCCCAATTCAAACTGGCACTCAAGCACTACCTGCAGAACACCTGGTCCTGCCCCTGTCCAGCTCCGGCCTGATCCCACTTACCTTCTTTCCCAATACCACTTCCCTATAGTCTCCATCTTTTCTCCTTTTTCTCTTCTTACTCCTTTTCTTAACAAATCAAACCAACTCCCACTATGAGTGCATAATCTTTTTCCTCCCTTGCACCCTTATCATAATGTTGGCACTATACATATGTATATGCATTTATACAAAAACTTGTACAAAACCTTATATTTGTGTTAACATGTTTTGTTGTAATAATTCTCATTACAATGTAATTTCCATTTTGTATGTTGTAATTGCAATTGGAAATATCTGGTCTCCTTTAGTGGTATAAATTGTATTATGATGTAATTTCTTTTTGAATGTTTGTAATTGCATTTGAAGCTTTTCTCCTCGGGTCTCCACTGAAAATGGGCCATTTGATTCAGCTGGACCAACTCGGTCAACAAATGACAATAAATAAATAAAATAAATAAAAATCTACACAGTATCACTGATTTTTTTTAAGATATATTTATACGAGCTAATGTACAGATATAGATTTTCTTGATGTATCCATTAGTATGAGTGCATTAGGTGATTTTACTACAAAGCTCCATAAAAAACCCTGCAAGAAAAATAATATCTTTCATAAAATCAGCATGTGTCCTAGACACATGCCTAGGAATGTGTTGAAAGGGCAATGCCTTAGGACTATGATACTGAATAATAGAGAAGATCTAGCTGTGGAGACTTTGCATGAGACGTCTAAGGAATTCATCTATCGAGATTATTCTTTCCCCAAGGTTGCTGAAGTTGTTAATGAGGTCCATGCACTCAGAGACATTGTTGTTAATCCATATTTTGCTGAAGGAAAGGTTGACAATATACGTTCTATTTCTATGGGACAGGTGAGAAGGAATACGCATATGCTGTTCACATATTCAAGTGATATTGGGACCACATTCAAAATTGTTAAAAGGAATTGGCATATTCTTATGTCAGATCAGCATTTAAAGGAAGTTCCATTCTGGAACCACAATTTTATTTATGCAATAATCAGTCAGTTAAGAGTGCTTTGTGCTACAGGACTTTCCATAAACCTTTTTTGTTTTGTTCCGATAGGCTAGGTACATTTCCATGCCGTTCCTGAAAAGCCTGCAAGTATATATTTGTCACTAGTAGCATCAGAATTTCTGACTGTAATTCTCATATAGACATTGTATTTTATGCTCAATGTAAAAGTACTGGCTTTGTGTCAAGCATGTGACTCTTACTATGTCAGCAAAATGAAAAGGATGCTAAAAGACAGGATTTAGGAGCATGTGGGAGATATCAGGAATAAGAGGATGGCTAATAGCAAAATATTCTGTGGAATGAGATGCTGCACACTGTATTAAATTTGCTATCCTAGAAATGTTAACTGAAGATTTATGGAGCGGTGATATTGCGAACAAGATGGAGTGCAGAGCGCTACACTGGCTTATTAGACTGCGAGCCAATGTTAAACTTAGTTTAAATTACAGTATTTCTTTAAGGTTAGTGCTTCATAAATGTGACCTACTTCATTGAGCTAATTGGTTCAACAGATTAGTTTTATGTATGAGCAGCAGATGTCCCTACTGATGTCATATTTAAATTATCTGTCTGCTATATGTACTTTTATTGGTTGGTTTTTAGATTTCTGTGTGCTGATTGGTGCAGCTGTCTTGATAAAGGCTGTGGTCTATTGTTTTGTATTAGGTGCTGAGGAAGCGGTCTTCCACAAAAGGGCTTACCTTTTTGTTATTACATTTTTTGGTTTATTTCTACTTCAGTTTGTTTTTATTATGCTGCTGTTTGTTGCTGTGGTGGTTGAAGTCCTCTTTTTGGATCATTATCCAACTAAGCATGGGAAAAATCCATTACCATGTTCTTGCTAGTTACAGGTCCTCCGCCATGAACCAAGAAACCCATACATCATACCGGAAGTCACTAGAATAACTCACATTCCAGTCCAATACCACTCTCATGAGTGATTTTAACTACTACTTCATTAATTGGGAGGCATACATGGCCACTAACATGCAGGTCCAAAGATTTCTTGACTTTAAAAATTCAAATGCCCTGGAGCAGCTAGTCTGCACTCCCCTCTAGGGGAACAAATAACCTAGATCTGGTACCTCACAAATATGGGAAAGTACTGCACCCCCCCCAATAATGATAAAACTGGTCCCCCACCTAATCCCCAAAATGTTAAGAACTTCTCTAAGGTAAGTTACTCCCTATGCAGGGACAGCATAGATGGTTTTCAAGCTCCCCAATCCAGAAAACATCGAATCCTATGCAGAGACATACACAAAAACCCTATACAACAATATAAACAACTGCATAGAAACAGCAATACCAGACTGAAATTAACCCAATTCCAACTTCAAAAACAAGCCACTCTTGTGGACCCTTGGTATTAATAAGTCGTACAACAAAAGAAAGAAAATCCTCAAAATGTGCACAACAGAGCAAATAAAAAAGATCCCTCATTAGTCTAAACAATCAAATCAGGGTACTACTCAAGTCTCTGAAAGCAGACTTTGAAGTACAAATAGCCTCCAAAGCCGAGGATAACTATAAGGCATTCTTCAGTTATACTTGTAGTCTTAATGGCAGCACCCAACAATGTGCGTAATTTGTTATAGGTGGTATCACCTATACTCCACCAGAAGATATGGCAAATTTGCTGGCTGACAAACTTAGCTCAAATTTTGCAACCTCATCACTCCCACTTCTCCCCCAGGAAATACCCTCCACCACTCCACTGCCTGTTATCACCAAAGAACAGGTTGCTCCTGCATTCTCTAAAGCTAAATACATGGCTTTTATGGGGTATGATGATGTACCAGATTGGCTCTTAAACAGCTTAAATCAGGACTTATCAGGCCCATTAGGCTCTATATCTAACCACAGCCTCCAGACTGGCTTTATCCCGACAGAGTGGAGGATATTAACAGTTATCCCTCTGCATAAAGGGTACCATCCACTGACCTTGGAAATTACAGACCCATAAGTTTAACTAGTCTTACACATTACCCAATGGAAAGAATAATCATGGACCTAATAATTAATGACATAGAAAACCTTCAAACATTTGACACAACCCAATTTAGCTTTGTCAAGGGCAGGGTCATGCCTACTGAATTTGGTATCTTGCTTTGAGAAAGTCACTAAGGCCATGTATGATGGTAAAACATTACATACTGCCTACCTCGACCTGGCCAAAGCATTTGACACAATTCCTCACTTAAAACTGGGCATAAATCCCTAAGTCACCAGATGGATAACCAGTTGGCTGAAGGACAGGACACATGTGGTTAAACTGGGTGAATCCAGATCCGGCAAGAGGCCAGTTACTAGTGGTGTACCACAGGGCTCAGTACTGGAAACACTCCTGTTTGGAATATACTTCTTTGAAGTCAAGACAAATGTTAAAGGCCTCTAGATGACAAAGTCTGCTGATGACTGGAAGCTGGGGGCAATTACTGAATCTCCCCGTGATGTAGATCTCCTTCAAGAGGTTCTAGATCAGAAAAATGATTGGTGCTAGAAACATGGCCTAAAACTAAATGTGAAAAAATGCATTATCATAACCTTTGGTAAGTCAAATACCCCTTCAAATTACAAGATTAATAGCACACCCCTAAGGGTAGACTCAGAGGTGAGATATCTAGACACACAGATAGATAGTAGCATGAGCTTTGGCTGTCATGTGTCCACAGTGGTGAGGAAGTCCTTCTATGTGACACCATTTATAAGTAAAGGTATGGCATCCAGATCCAAGCAAATTATAGTCTTGCAGTATCCAGCCCTCATTAGACCTATGATTGGGTACATTGCGCCATTTGGCATGTACTTGACTAGGCATTTGAAGCAGCTGGACTGACCTCAGAGGCTCCCCAGAAAAAAAAAGCAGGGTGTAAACAACATGTCCTATGTGGACAGACTAAAGTCCTTATCCCTTTACTCTGTCTTCTACCAACTATTAAGGGGTGACGTATGCCTGACCTACAAGGCACTCACAAATCCAGCCTTGATGGAGCTGCTACACATCCACAAGTCAAACAGCTTGAGGGTCACCTGATCTAGGGATTTAACCATAATTAACAACACAAACAAAACATGCTGGAGAGACAGATATGTGTCTCATAGTTTGCCACGTCATTGGAACAACCTTCTTACTGACGTTAAGCAGAGCCCTTCCCTGGCCCTCTCCAAACTCAGTTTGGATCAATGGATGGGGACCTGTAAACTCGCATCTGGGGTAGTAGCTATGCCGACTATAAACTAGGGCAATCTGTAATATACTCAAGGCATAGGAACAAATCCACACCATCATACCTCTCAACTGTACAGATTTTCTCATAATGTCTGGATTTTTGCCTCATATTTTTGTTCCATTTTTCATAAAAGTGTGGTTTTCTGGCAAATTAGTAGCAAATCATTAAAGATTGAAGCTAGAAAATAATGACAGACATTTGAGTTTCAGACTTTATACCCTTCAGAAAATACATGCTAATGCACAACCTGTTATTTTATCAACTTTCTAAGTTTATAAGAGCAACATTTAAAAATTGTCCCCATTTTTGGGCCTTTGTACCACTTTTATTTATGGCTTTGTCCAGATTTCTTGCTCTAAGAGGTTGAGCGGTATGCATGCCATCCTCTTGCCACTAGGGACCCTATATTAGTTAAAATTAGGTTATATTGGCTAGGCTTGTAAGGGCTCTTAAGCCGTTATCTTAATAATCCCCAATGAAACTATAAGATACCACAATTTGAATAAAAACAAATACTTTTATCAAGTCATTTGAATGAGGTACAATATTTGTCAGCATGGGATGAGATGGTTGATAGGCCACAATGTTTCACCAGGGATGGTCTGTATCTGTTCTCTCATGCTAAGCTTTCTAATATTTTCAAAAAAAAAATTCCACCTCTATAGTGCCTTTTTAGGCATTCCCAACCCAATAAACCATCCAATATAGCTAAACCATCACAGAATAATCTAAAAGTGATAGTAGTCAGTGACAGGAGTATAAACAAAAAAACTACACTCCCTACAAGCTCTTTTCAACCAGGAGAATGAAGATGTCTGTTTGGTTACTGAGACAAGGTTTAAGGTCATGGAGAGCACCATGGCAGTGTAGAGCTACACATTTAGACAAACTACTATATATAAAGAGACAAACAGCTGAGATTTCTCATTTTACATTAAAAACAAGCACACTTCAAAGCTGGTCAAGCAGTATGACACACTTGAGCTACAACATGTCCAAATTATTATAGGCAAAGTCCCATACCATATCTCTGTAAGTTATAGATCCCCACTCTACAGCCCAGGAAACCCATACCGCTTACTTTAATGAATCCAAGTCATTATCCATTCAGCCCAACACCATACTCATGGGTGATTTCATCTACCCCACCATAAATTGGGAATCATACATGACCTTAAAATTGCAGGTACAAAGATACTTGGACTTTAACAACATGAATACTCAGAACCAGGTAGTCCATACACCCATTAGGAGCATCAACATCCTTGAACTAGTTCTCACTAACATGAGGGAATGTTGCACCCCCAAGTGTACCATCGTTACTGAACAGGTCAAACCATACAGCTGTCTCCTTCAAAATAAAAATAAAATCTAGCGCACCAGGTAATTCTGGAACTTTATGAATTACTCCAAAGCAAGCATCCTATTTTTAAGTGACACCCTGGCAAAATTTCAAGCCTCACCCAAAAAAAAAAATGGGAACATCGTTGCCTATGCAGAGTTGTTCACAAAACAACTTTAGAATCATGTATACAGTTGCATATAGACAGTGGTACTTACCCAAAATAAGCACAGGATAAACTCAAAAATCAAACCATCCTGCTGGAATCCCAACTTCAATAGCTTGTATAACAAAACAAAAAAATCATGACCAAAAATGGGAAGAACAATGTGGAATAAGGTAAGAACTCCGCCGGTGACCTAAATAAATAACTCAGTGAACTAAATTAAGTCTTCCAAAGACAAACTTGAGGTAAAAGTAGCACCCAGGCTAAATACATCCACAAGGCATTCTTCAGCTATGACCAAAACCTCAAATGCCATACACAGCAATGTGCCGTATTAATTCTAAATGCAGATACCTATACTATCCTGGAAGATAATGCAAATCTACTGACCAATAAATTCAGCTCTAAATTTATGCCACTTTCTTCCCAAGACACCGCTCAAGAAATATGCCCAAGAATAGCTCACCCAACTATCACTAGGAAACAGGTCCTCAATACACTCTCCAAGGCCAAAAACACTGCATCATTGGGACCAGATAACATCCAATAGCACCCTTTAATAGCATGAAACAAGATCTACTGGGTCCACTAGAAGCACTGTTCAGTCATAGCCTCCAAACAGGTTTGTGCCAAGCAAATGAAGGAGTAAAACTGTGATCTCTTTTTACAAGAGTAGGCCATCCACTGACTTAGGAAACTACCTAACCATAAGTCTGACTATTATCATTTGTAAGACCATGGAAAGAATACTCATGGATAGGATAAATAATGAAATACAAAACTTTCAGATATTGGCTCCAACTCAGTTTCATTTTGTCAAAGGCAAGTCATGCCTACTCAACCTGGTGGACTTCTTTGAGAAGGTCTATAAAGCATTGGATGAGAGCAAAGCTCTGCATACTTGTCTACCTTGACCAGGCCAAAGCAGTCAACATAAGAACCCACTTAAGCATTGTAGACAAACTCACAAAATCAACATCCCCCATTCTGGAATTATAGATAAACTCACTAAACTGGGTATATATCCTTACATCACAAGATGTGTCACCATCTGGCTCACTGACAAAACCCACATAGTAAAAGTTGCAGACTCCAAATCTGATTTTAAAGCAGTGACAACTGGAGTGCCACAGGGTTCGGCCCTGGGTCCTCTCCGGTTTGATATCTACTTCTCTGAAGTACGGGCTAACACAGAGGGCCTCTGGCTGATGAAGTTCGCAGATGACTGCAAATTAGGTGCCATAGTTGAGTCCCCTAATGAAGTGGATATCCTGCAGAAAGGCTTCACTGAGACAGATGCTTGGTGTCAGAGCCATGGCCTCAACCTCAATGCCAAAAAGTGCATTTTCATCCCCTTTGGAAAAAACTCTGTACCCACGAACTACCACATAAGGCAGCAGTCCACTTAAAGCTGAAGGTGTGATAAGAGACCTTGGGACTCAAATGGACATTAGTCTCTCCTTTGATAATCACATCGTAGTCAGGAAATTCGTCTACATGGCATATCTCATCACAAAAAGGTTCTCATCCAGAAAAAAAGAGGTCATTGTTTCCCTTTACTTGCCTCTCATTAGATCTATTATTGAGTACAATGTCCCTTTTGGAATGTACCTCACAAGACATCTTCAACAGCTGGAAAGGCCTCAGAAGTACCTCACAAAGAGGATTGGGGGACTCAAACAGATGCCCTGCACTGAACGTCTCAAAAAACTCCAGCTTTACTCCATAACATATCGCCTACTCTGAGGTGATATCTGCCTAACATATAAAGCTATGTCAAACCCAGAGCTGATGGACATGCTACACCTTAAGAAATTCTAATCCCTCCAATTTATATGCTCTAGGGACCTAAACCTTGTCACCACAATAAAAAGAACATGCTGGAGGGATAAATTCCTGTCCCCGAGACTTCCCACACTCTGGAATAAGCTACCTATCTATGTCAAGCAGAGTTCCTCATTAGCACTCTTCAAGAAAAATCTTGATGAGTGGATGGGGAATAGGAAATTCACCCCGGGGATCACCTCTGTGGCTCTGCTCAACAGGGGCACAGGAAAATAACATTCTTGGGGAGCTAAAGACAGGGAACCTTGCTGACTAGGCTTACATAGGCCCTTGGGCCGATAGCCTAGTACCTACCTATGAACCTTTGAACCTATGAACCTTTAATTCACATTTTGGATAGGCAGCTAGCTCACAGTTAGGATATAGGAAGTCAGGATAGGTGATTCTACCCCCACAAGAAGCAAGGCACTAGTGGAATCCAACAGGGATCAATGCTGGGGCCATTACCTTTTGTCATCTACTTCTCCAAAAAGTCAAGCCCATTGCCAAAGACCTCTGGCTAACCAAGTTCACAGATGATAGCAAGTTAAGCACAGTCATAGAATCATCCAGTGACACAAACATCCTTCAAGAAGGCCTGACCATACCTCTCAACCTCTTAGCCCAAGAAATCTGGACAATGCCAAAAATGATGGTGGAACAAAGGCTCAAAAATAAGGACAGATTTTGCATTTTGCTCTTATAAACCTACAAAATTGATAATATAAAAGGTTTGAATTATCATGCATTTTCTGAGGGATATAAAGTCTGATACTCAAAGGTTTGTCATTATTTGGTGACTTCTTTCCTCAACAATTTGCCAGAAAATAACAAATGTAATGAGAAACAGAACAAAAATGTCAGGCACAAATCAAGGCATTTTGTGAAAATCTGGACAGTTGAAAGATATGGGCCTGACACAAACTAAGAACTGATGCCAGAGTCATAGCTAAAACACAATGCCAAAAATATGCATAAAAATATCTTTTGGAAAGACGACCACCCCCTGCAAATTACTGCATAGATAATACACCCCTAAGAACTGACCCTGTGGTCAGGGATTTGGGAAAGCATGCTGACAGTAATTTGGCCTTTGACTATTATGTGGTGACTGTAGTAAGGAAATCATTCTATATTGCACAACTTATAACCAAGGATATGGCATCTAGGTCTGAAGATGACAGTAAATGCGATTGAAATTGATTCACACATTACTGTTTTTTTTACTAGATCACAGAACAGTAGGGTATGAGGTATTTGCCCTTTCCCCAAAACAGTGAGATCTCAGAGTTGGTATACATAATTAGTAGAGATTGTGGAGGCAGAGGTGTGGGGGCTTGCCCCCTGCAAAAAATAGTGTTCATTGTGGTTATTTTTTTGCTGTTGTTGTTGCTTTAAGGTTCACTGTATTGCGTATTAGATAAAGTCTCATATACTCATCTATATGTGTGTGTGTATGTATGTATATATATATATATATATATATATATATATATATATATATATATATATATACATATATATATGTATATATATATATATATATATATATATATATATATATATATATATATATATATATATATATATATATATATATATATATATATATATATATATATATATATATATATATATATATATATATATATATATATATATATATATATATATATGTATATATATGTGTCTGTGTGTGTGTGTGTGTGTGTGTGTGTGTGTGTGTGTGTGTGTGTGTGTGTGTGTGTGTGTGTATATATATATATATATATATATATATATAGTTGTCCTCTGTATGATTGAACATTCTTAATGTCATGGTTAAAAGCAGCATTAAGAAGTTCCAATATGCAGAAGACCAAACTTCCTAAAGATCGAACAAACAATAGATTGAGAAAGTAAAAGTACTTCCCTTCCTAATTTTCACCATAACACCCCACTCCCCACCCCCGTAACACTAGCCTCCAATTTGTCTGAATAGTGGCAGTATTTCAGGAAGGTTTTTATTAAGTTAAAGTATAGGATTAGGGTTTAGGGAAGGGTCAGAGTTAGGGTTAGGGTTAGCACCCATTGCTAAAGGGGGTAGAGGGGCTCTATTATAAGGAAAATACTCAGACTAAGTCACTATCAGTAAAAGCTTGATCTAACACTTCATCTCATTGGTTCCTGTACCACCATATAATGTTAAAGAAAGTCAAATGGTCATTAACAGTTTCTTCTAGAGCTTCTTAGTATCTTCCTTGACACAGCAGCTGATTCATCAAGAGTATATCAGAATGTGCCACATCAAGATGATATAGAACCTTCTATAGAATGCCCGCAGGAATTGGAAAACAAGGGATGTGCCCTCAATTTGGAAGAAAATGAGCTAAGAAAAGGCCCAGATGCAGTACCTAACTTTTGGCTGAAAGTATTAACATCTTTGCATGAAGATTTAGCTATGAGTAAGTACTATTTATATCTGCACCCGAAAAGACACCAACCTGATTAACAACAGGAACAATGTCCTACTTAAGAGTGAACCTGCAAGCTTCCCTAAAAATTATAGACCAATAATTGCCTTCCAATGACATAAGCTAGACATGGGAAATTATGCCAACAGAGTTTATAGTCATTTAGAAGAAAAGTCAATTATGGCAGTAGAATAAAAGGGCAATAAATGAAAGTCATATGGAACAAATGATCATTTGTTGTTAAATAAAGTCAGTGGAGAACTGTAAAAAGGGGGAAGAATCTTAGTATGGCATGGACTGACTACAAAAAAGCATTTGATAGTATCCCACATTCATGAATAAAAGAGTGCTTAATAATGTATAAGATACACCCTACACTGATCGATTATATTACAGTGACCACGAAACAGTGGCAGACCACTTTGCAATTAAGCTATGATAAAGGACAAATTATTATTACAGGGATAAAACTTCAAAGGGGGATATTCCAGGGTGACTTTGTCACCGCTGCTATTCTGCCTTGCCCTTAACCCATTACTTAAAAGCTTAGGCCATGGCTATAATTTGGCGCCTAGAAAACAAGAAAGTGTAAAGACTTCTCATCTTCTCTTCATCAATGATTTAAAACTGTATAGCTCATCAGATGAGGAATTAAAAGCACAACTGCAAATTGTCAAAACTTTTTCAGATGATATAAGAATGTCATGATAAATGTGCAAAAGCAACCTTTAAAGTATGAAAACTGCAACATCAGGAAAACATCATTTTGAGACAAGAATGTGATATAAAAGAAATTGAGCAAGAAGGAGGGTACAAATATTTAGGAAATGATGAAGGGTCAACAATAAAACACTAACAAATGCAATAAAACTTAGTAAAAAATACTTCAGAAGACTTATATTAGTCTTGAAAACAGCACTGGCATCTAAGAACAAAATCCAAGCTAGACCAACTTGCTCTTCCTGTCCTAACTTACAGTTTTGGAGTGACTGACTGGCTCCAAAAGGTGATGGATAGATTAGATAGGAAAACAAGAAGGATGCTTCATGATCACCAAATGATTTATAAAAATCAGTTCATACCAAGATTATATATTTCCCATTCCGAAGGAGGGATGGGCCTCCTTGAAATTGATTAGATGTATAGATCTGCAATCATGGGACTCCACACATATCTTCTGACCTCACAAGACCCAAATCTAGTGAAAGTTTTGAAGCACAAGGAGAATAAATCTAAGATGACGTCTCTGCTTAATCTAGCAGAAGCATATCGGTGTCAACCAGGAATGCAAATCAAACCAGAAGTAGATAAAAATCAGGCAGCAACTGAAAGTGCCAAAAAAACAAAAGAAATAGTATAAGGTGAAGGAACAGATGAGAAGGCAAGAAATGTGGAAAATGCATAAATATAGTTGCAAGTATAGAAAACTTCTGGAAGAACCTCATGTTGATCAGGAATGAACACAGGAATGGTCGAGGAGAGGCAAATTCAAACCAAGATATGTAAGGTTAATACTGGCGGCCCAAGATACTGGGCTGCATACACACTGGTTTACAAAGTCGATTGAACATGTGGGAGAAACAGACAAATGTTGGTTCTGTAAAACTGAATTGGAAACACTTGCACACCACGCTGCTGGTTTGGACGTACTAATGACAGAAGGACTGTATACTGAAAGGCATAATAATGTGACAAGACTGTTGCACTGGGGATTGTGCAAACATTAAGGTATTTAAATGGATGAAAAACACTGCAAACAACAGCCATAAAGCATCATAGAAAATGAAGAAGTCTACATCACGTGAGATCATCCATTACTAACAGTTCAAAAGATAGAAGCTAGAAAGCCGAATACAGTGGTCCAAGAAAAGAAGACAAAAGTAGCATTAATCATTGAAATCACCACACCCAGTAAGTACAGTGTCTTACATACAGAGAGACACAAAAGTCATAAAATATCAGGATTTGCAGGCAGAAATCAGAGTGATGTGGAAGAAAGATTCCCAGACAATTCCAATAGTAGTAAGAGCAACGGGTCTTATAAAAAAGAATCTACAATTCTATTTAAATATGCTACCAATACTTGTAACCCCATATGAATTGCAGGAGTCATTACTGGGCACATTGCAGGTGCTGCAAAGAGCACTTTTGGGTGACATCAAAGATTGAAACAAACTAATTTCATGAATTTTAATTGTACTTTGACTTATGAATGGGGTCCATTTCCATCATCGTATTAGAAACCCAAAAGATTTGGAGAAATTAAAAAAAGACAATATCATTCACTAGCTTGCGGTATGTCACATCCAGGCAAGACTGGTTTTTCACATTAGACAGGCATATCTTTGTTCTAACAATTGGAAAAAAAGTTTCAGCAATTTGGCATCTGCCAGATGAAATAGTCTTTTAATAAATATACATAGCAAAACCATCAATATCCCCTTCAGAAATAATCTTCCATGATAATGGTAAACTTTCCCTGTAACCCATAATGCTACTTAAACCACTCTCCTTTATATACATAATAATTAGAATAATACAAATACTAAAAGTATTATAAACATTTACAGTAAATAAATATCTAATTTATGCACATTTATCTACATATTTCAAAATATAATCCATTCACTCCTTTCAGTTAAAATGCAAGTTAGCCAAATCAGAAATGTAGTGTGCATTTTTTATTGACTAAAGTTTTAATCAACTGAAAGGGTTTAAAATGGGTGACAATGTAAAATATTGGGATTAAGGTAGTTTTCCCTTTTCTGGGTGTATTATGCGATCTCAGAGTTACTATATATATATTTATATATAATAGCAAAGCAGTGAGGGTTCAGTCATCCATGCAATGAGGGGGGGGTGCTTGCCCCAATGCAAAACATAATTAAACAGTACATAATACTTTAGTTTCAAACCACATTTGAGCAGTTTGACTCTTTTATTTTTGGACAATTTGTGCTCGACAGAACTGCTCTTGATGAAAGTTCTATTGATCACTTGTCCTATAACAAGAAAATACTCACAGCAAATTCTAATATATTTATGTAATTTACATAGAACCTGTTTTACAGTACTGACTGGAGGTTCATTTAGAAAACAACATGACTGGAAAACAGCTTTACTTTTCTGGAAGCATGGTTAGAAGCAGCTACAGCGTGCATTTAGCAGATCAGAGACACCGAGTACTTCCTGCTTATGTGCATCTTAACAGGCTTGTGTTTCTATAATGGCAGATAAAAGTAATCTAGTTAACATGTATAGAGCTATTTGATTTCTATTACTTTTAACATTTATTCTACATAACTGATCTAATATATGAAGCCATTTCACAAAGGGGAAAGTCGCCCTCACAAAAAAAAACTACACATTTCAAAAAACATTAAAATGCATATGTCAATAAACATATAAATTCCAGTTAGTTTAAAATAGCAACAATGCAACTCCAAGAAGTGCATTCTACTAAGATGTCACTTATGAGTCAGTTGATTGCAATTGTCTATTGAATAAACAACTATCTGCGGTTTAAATATTATTCTAGGAAAACACACACGCCTGGAATTATTACACTATTCATCTTAAGCCAAATATATATATATATTTATATATATATATATATATATATATATATATATATATATAGGTTTATTATCAAAATGTGGGATGGCACTTAGTCAAATACGGGTTGATCAAATGTGTGTTTTCCCAATGTCCATAATGCTGAACTGAAATTGTCTGAAGTCATATTAATGAAAGTAAGTATACATTCATTAATATCAAGTTGACATTTGAATGGAGATCACTGACAATGCAGATCAGGACATTTTCTGTTTTCTTCACTGTAGTGCAATCTTGGAGTTAGTATATATAATATACAGAGGGTGTACAGTGGGGGGGGGGGTTCCACCTGCAAAAACATAAACGCTAGCACAGATTATTGTAAATGAAAGTTCAGAAGTTTGAACATCGATCATTGTGGTTACCATTTCTGACATCATGGTAATTCAGCATTACCAATTTCAACAAAACAATTCGGTAATTTTATTAAAAATAATGCGACTTTCAACATGTTGATAATAAACTATATATATATATATATATATATATATATATATATATACATATATATATATATATATATATATATATATATATATATATATATATATATATTTACTGCTGCAGTAGAAAAACAATTCAGTGAAATAGTTCCTGACTATACCAGCTAAAATAAATAGTGCAATGATTCATATATGATATGACCTTTACTTATTTATGTCATCATCATCATCATTATTTTGTTTTATTAAATTGCAGCATGGCTTCACAGATTATAGATTTCATGGATATTTCAAGGCCACTAAGTGTTATGACCAGTCACACCTTACTAGTAGCCTCTCTCAGGCTTCATCTCATTTCTCCAGGAGGGGTTTACAGGTCAGTCCCAGAGTAAATCTATAATTAGCCATCCAGTCATCTAGGTTATATTTAAAGAAAGACAGTGAGTCACATTGTGTAATATACAGGGAAATGTATTCCACAGGTTTAGAAGATGCAAGGCTATGTGCCTGTCTCTCTAGCATGTTTCATTTATCAGCTGGTGAAAATTTAGGTCCCTGGCACCAGTATTTGTGTAGATAGTAGACTTGTGATTAAACACAAAAATACAGGACAAGCAGGACTTTATTGGAAATGGTATGTAGACACAGAGCTCCCTCAAGAGTCTGAGACTGAATAAAGGGCTAGAGTTTCCAGCCTCTCTTAGTATCTCAGAAACTTTACAGCTTCTGTAACCCTTTCAAAGAATTTTACCAGAGTCAGTAGACAGGATCTACATTTCACAAAGCCAGACTGTTGGAGTCAAGTCTAATAAGATTCTTGATATCATAGATTATGAGGTCACTTATAATGTGTTCCAAGGCTTTGCAGATAGATCTTGTAAGGCTGAGAGGTCTATAATTATCCAGGTTATTTGTAAGGCCACCCTTATGAAAGGGTGTTATCACTAGAGAAATCATTTAGAACACTGATGAATCTGATGTGCTAATTAATGGACAAAGAAGGTGTTCAGTATCAAGCTAATAGTTGATAATTAAGCCTATTTAGAATGATCTGTACTTCAATGAGTTCAGTTTGTGGGTCCCTAGGGATCTGTCTATAGACAATATATTCTCTGACAAATTTAGAGACTCCATGGAAGTTGCCATTGGATCTGAAGGCATGGAAAGTGCAAAACCCCAGTATAGAGATAGTGTACTCTTTACATTTAAACGAAATCTCAGTAACTTAGCAGACATGGATGTTTTCCAAATGTACGACTGCTTCAAAACCACACAATCTATTGTTTAGATTTTTGACATTGAGGAGAGACACTTTAGTGTGATTCAATTTTGGAACTGATATATTAATTATCTTGGAATGTTCTTCAACTGGGCTCTGCTTAAAACAAAAAAAAGGCACTAAGGAGCAACAAAGGCTTTAGTCAGCTTGCAGAATCCTTGGAACAATAGATGCAGACCATACTCAGTGAAGCAAGCCGGACTGCTAAATATCGATCCCTATACTCACACATACTAACTCTCCCTGTATTGGCACCAGCTATTTAACCAATTATTGATGACAGTTATGTGTTATTTGCATCTAGGCATCATTTGAGTTGATGGAAGGATTCCACACAAGATTAGTGTCTTACCTGCATTTGTAATATGTATGGGAAGTTCTGACATCTCTACATATTCCTTAGGATTTTATGTCTCAAGTAATTCACCCCACATGTAACACTGCCATGTTGTAGTCATATTTGTCAATAGCTAGAGACCTTAAAGCCCTTACAATGCCAAGCTCCAGGTGACTAAAAGACGGCTCATTGTAACCCTCTCCTTGTCCAGCCTTGTGAGTGGCAAGTCACTGTGCCTGACAAAAGAGTTAGCTGTCACTAAAACATTTCTGTTGTAGTTCAAAGTGGTAGATTTGGAATGTTTTTGCCCAAAATTACTTTTTCTGGGAGGTATACACAAGGTGGATAAACGACCTAACTTTTCCAGAGACAAATATTTTTTTATTTCTAGCAGACTTTAGGATTGATTCTTTCACAGCCTTATAGTGATTAGTAAAGGATTGTTGTAGAGGCTTATGAAGATTACAGGTCAAGTTTTTAGGCCTAAATCAAACAAGGTTGACCATAACCCCATAATTTACTGACATTAAGACTCGATGATGATTCGGAAATCAGTTTTGGCAAGGAACACTTGAAAACATGTTTCATACATCTGGACACTTGAGAGGTATCAGTGTGCCCAACTGCATATATGTTAAAAAAAGGAAGAAAAAGTCTGGTCAATACGGAATCCAGGAAACTAGAGAAGCTCATTGTAAAGGATTTCATCCCATTTACTCTGCATTTTCCTATTAATAAAAGCCTGTTTGTGTAATTTGAAACATAATATAGGCACAGAATTTAAAATTGGCTGTTACACCCTTTTTAGAACGTGGAGAAGTTTGTACTTACAAATTACATTTCTCAAAACAATAACAGCCCTGACAAATCAACCGTGCATCTGTAATGCATGCCAATTAGGCAGACGATTTTTTTCAATTGTTTGTCTTCCTGAAGGTAATTCAAACGTTTTCGTCACCAATAAAGACTTTGTATAACCCCGTTCTGTGTTTCATGCCCTTGGTACAGTTGAAGTATGCAAATTTCACAACCACAAAAATCTGGTTGAGATAATACGTAAGTACCGGTATTTTTGCCCCAGATGTTGCAGTTTATAAAATTTATATAGAAAAAAGGGATTAATACTACTAGGTACTGCACTGTTCGATATGCATGTATGAAGATATAGAAGGGAGGACATTTCAAGCTTTAGCAATCAAAGGGGAGGAGCTTAAAATTCTAATCTTTCAGGCCTCACTTGTATAAGCAGATGAGATGAAACTGTGAGGAGCTTCCAAGACAAATGTCTAGTATGGAGAGACAACTCCAGAGACACCAAGTGTAAAAGAGCAACATGGATTGGTTTGAAGAGCACTCAGCATTCTGGACGTATGGAAGTGGAAGGAAAAACATATTTAAATAGATTAAGGGGAGTGACTTCGCAAAATAATACTTCTGTCCTTACTGTCAACAGCCAATGAAATAGCAGAAGGAGGGAATTTTGTGGTTATATTACAATAAGGGGTGGACAACAAGAAATATACTTGGTTTAATGATGCAGCAAGAACAAGGAGGGGATGTTATAAACATTATTCAGCCATGTAGTTCTGTTGCTGAAAATAGGACTGGCTTTAGATGAACTAGCACCCTAGGTAAAAAGGCTCTATGGTGCCCGCCACACACACACACACACACACACACACACACACACACACACACACACACACACACACACACACACACACACACACACACACACACACACACACACACACACACACACACACGCACACACCTGTTGGCTAGCTAGTCCTGGCGTATTCATTCAACATGTTCTATCTAAGCAAGACTGCACTCTGATAACTGGGGAGGAAACAAACACCTAAAGCTGGGAGTGTGGTGTGCATTAAGCATTGAGAAGCCATGAGGATTCTAGATGCATTTTAGAGGTTTTTAAATAACCTTTTTCATCCAGTGATTGCCTGAACAAAAACATGATCAAAGAAAGAAATTTAGTTTTAATCTTCAGCATTTGTATTTTCCTGCCTCCTTTCAATACATCCTAACTGACCAAGACTATACTGTGACAACTGCAATAGAAATAGTTATATTAAGCTATGCAGGTTCTAGATGCCCTGTGGTGCATTTCAGAATTTTTAAGCAACTTTCTTCATCCCGTGATTGTTTGAACAAAAACCATGACCAAGGAAGACATTGTCTTAACTTCAACTTTGTTTTTTCCTGCTTCCTTTTAGCACATTCTAACTGAAAAAGACTGCACTGTATTATCTGCAGTGGAAATAATTGCATTAAGACGGTTGGCCTCCAGAAGTCATGAAGTTCCTAGATGTGCAAATTGCATTTTAGAGTTTTTTTAAGCAATTTTTTCATCCAATAGCCTGAATGAAAACCATGATTAAGGAAATAAATTCAGTTTTCCTCTTCAACTTTGTTTCTTCCTGCACCCTTTTAGCACACTCTAACAGACCAAGACCACCCTATAATAACTAAAGTTAGCTGGTAGCCTGGAGGCTGCTATGTACTGGAAGTCATGGGGTGATAGATTATCTGAGGTGCATTTTAGAACTTTTTTCCTATCTTTTTTATCCAGTGATGACCGAAACAAAATTCATGCGTATGGAAAAGTAATGCAATCTTACATTATTTTATTTCAAGGAAATAATACTTTACATCCAAGTGTGAATGCTCAAAGCTGACCAAACACCGGTTCACAATAAACCAAGAAGACAATACTTGTGAGGATACATATTTCATATCTAGGAATAGTACTTGCCTCATACATCCCACCACCTCAGAATAGGTGATCCCTTTCTGTGTATCCCATATTGGGTTATATTGAGATTAAAAATTAATGCACAAATGCTCAGTCAGATTTCAAGCTGCTGCTGTCATATTTACATACAGCATGCTGTGTTTCCCCTACCCCCAAAAAGACAGTCACCTCCTGTGTACCCTTCTGATGTCAGACTGAGACAAAACTGCACAAACAACAGGATATGACATATTTGCTGTCAGCATATATAGACAGCATGCTTAAGCTACCTTAAAAGATAGTCACCTGTATATGCATCACATGTTTGATTGTGAGGAAAATTGAAAAAAAAAAATATTACAATGATGTTTCCAACGTGTTACGTCTAGAGGCAGTACAATGCTTTTATAAAAGCTGTAGTGATCCTCCATGCAACCCTTTGAGGATTGTGAGGAAAATTAAAGAAAATAACCAGAATGTCCGCAGCCCAACACAAGATATAATGACCTTGGAGGTTTGGTAGGAATGTAAAAGAAATGATGATATCATCTCCAACCCCCCACACAAGCACAGTGGCCTTCTGTAGTCTTCTTTGTACACCTATGAGCAGAGCTGGTTTTAGACTAGGTGGGGTTCAGGACAGAGGCTTTTATTAAGTCCATGTCAAAATCCACTTAAATAGCCTTGGTGTATGGGGGCCAGCAGATCCCAGAAGTTCACTAGGTATGGATATTCTGTAATGCATTTATCCCCACCCCCTTTTTTGGAGAGATGACTGTCAAACCGAGCAAGTGAGAAAAGTGTCAGTTACTTTTATCCAGCCAGCACCAACCAAGTAGCTATAGCCACTTCAGAGTAGACTGTGTCATGTATTACACATTTACTTCAAACAAACAGTTGCCAAGAATAAAATTAATGCAGTTTGCTTCACATAATCATATTACTCCTGCATTGCCAAAATAGTAAGCAGACAGCTAGTCATTTTCCTCTGCAGAAGACAACCATAGCAATTATACCTACTGTCTATGTATACCAAGTGTCTAGCTAAGTAGTCCATCTTGCTTCTCACAAATGCACACTAGTCCTGCAAAGCCAGATACTAAATGTCTAAAATGAGCAAATCACATTTGCTGAACTAGCACCCTAAGTGAAAAGGCTCTATGATGCCCCCCCCCACATACACACACACACACACACACACACACACACACACACACACACACACACACACACACACATACACACATACACAATCCCCCGCTGGCCATATAAACTCGTCAATAACCAGGACTGTATTTATTAATGACTGCCCATGTCCAGGAGGATTGTGAGCACTATCCCCACTAAGAATTTATGGTGCCCATCCACTCATCCAGGTTCCTTTTGAACAGTGTCATAGATGTGCTCTGCCTCACATGAATTACCCTCCAGCACATCCTATTCAAGTTGCAGGCCATATTTAGTTCCCTGGAATGGGTTGCTTAGATAGCACATGTTGAATGAATAACCACCTATGGTCCTATGATTCCATGACAGTGTCAGCTGCTTTCATCCAGCCAACCCCAATTTTCACCCAACAATTATAACCATAGCATCGGATGGCTATGTAATATTACTTCACCTCCATCACAGTCCACACAGACAAGCTGCCACACCTCAAATTATTCCAAACAAGCTGCTGCACACAAATCATAAAAGCAAGAGAAAGATTGTCAAAAATATCTGGTTGATCACTGCCAGTGTTGTTGTAAAAACAGTATTAACATTCTCTCCCATCAATTGTCCACCAAGCACATCACAAATCCAGAAATATTGCCAAAAAATAAGTATTCAGTTGATCACTGCCAGCATTACTTCAAAGATAATACCACTTAATTCACAGTGTCTGGCATGTCATTCCTTGAGCTCTGTATGTCTCTGAATCTGACTTTCTTAAATATGTATTAAAAGAAAACTCCCTTCAGGTTGCTTTAAGTCTATGTGCCTACATTTGAACATTGTGAGGTCTCGTCTCCACTCACATGACCTCACAACATTTAAAATGTCACATTATGTTACCTGGAACATCATCTTCCTAGCGGTGCATTTGCTTTTAGTACAGACATTTTATTTATTTTTTAGAGCACTATTTCTTTGCTTTGAAAAATAAATAAATGCACAGGGAAACAGTGCCTTAGCAGAAATTGGTGCCCTAGACAGTTGCCTAGTCTGCCTATACGTAAGGCCAACCATCACAACAGCTGAACTAGCCACCTGGCTCTCACTCCTCTCACAAGAAAGAAACCAGGATTTAATTGCAACAGTTATAGCACTTAAGCAAAAAGCAATGCAGCTACTTACTGAAATTAATATTCTTTAGGCGTTTTACTAAATTATCAGTTAATTACAGAACTGTACCTGCCATAAGGATATATAGTGTACGACACATTGAAGTAACCTAAAAATGAAAGCAACCATTTTAGTGCTACTGAAACAGTTTTATTAAACTCAACATACAATATTCATGATATATGTAACATACAATGCAGTACTGTTCTTACCTGATATTGCGTTCGTAACAATGCAGGTCATACTCATTTCTCTGCAAAGCAAGTAATATGCTATTAAAATGGTAACTAGCAAAGAAAAAGCCATTAACAATTAGAAAAAAAGAGACAGGACCTTAATACTCCCAACATAAACAGATGAAGACTGTCAAAGGAAATACACTATATTAAACATATTTATATCAAATACTGTGCTGGGATTCATGACATGCATTTTAAACTATAGTTTACTGAGATGTGAGCATACATACGGTAATGTTTATTAGAATATTAATTCACAGTACAAAAGGAAACAAAATAACTGCAAAGCAGTTGAACAAACTTTAAAATTAAGCTTCAAAACTGGAATAGCCTGCTGACATGTAAGGAGAGTTCTTGTCAGTTTCATGGGCGATCCGTGTTCCTTTAATGAAGCAGTGCCAGGGGGCTGGCAAGTCAGAGGAATGAGTGGCTCTTGCCAATTAGTTTCTCCTGATAGAGGATATGTGTTTCCTATCTGGCTACAACAAATGGAGGCCATTGGCTATTAACAAAGCTAGGGGAAAAGTGCAGGCAAGTCATCTGCTGACCCACTGGAAATAATTATCAGTTTTCAGGGGCAACCTGGGAACATTGTCTGGCAAAGTGACTTGCTCAGAGTCAAATAGCTGGCAAACGGTGGTGAAAAGAATCAAACCATATAGTTTGACTACAGGTAGCAGCTTCTTAGCAGCTCTCAGCTTTAATCCTATTCACTAACTTTCAGAATTGAGATAGGCCATTGGTAAAAAAGCCTCCCGTATTCTCAGAATGATGCCATACCAGGACATCTGCATCTCCTCTCCATCTTGTTAGAGAGAGGGAAAGAATGAGGAAATGCAGGAGATGCAGCACATGGTAGTTGTAGGATGAAGGTAAAGATAAACAAAGCAAGAAAAATTATAGTTTAAAATGTATAAGTTAACTGAAAATATGTATATTTAAAAAAACAGAACGTATACTTATCTGGGTTTGTTAGAATGAAAACTCGAACAATTAATAATTTAATTTATATCAACAAAATAAGTTATTTGTAAATACACACACACACACACACACACACACACACACACACACACACACACACACACGCACAAACACACAGACGCACATAATATATATATATATATATCTATAGGGTCTATATTATTTCAGTGAAAGCTTAAAATAGCGAACGCTGTTTAATCAAACCAATAAAGTAGAAATCCCTAAATCCCGAACACATGGAACAGCATTTTTCTTTCCTCAGGAAAAAAAAATCGCTGCTCTGTAAAAAAAAAAAAAAAATCCAAACACAAAATAAATTGGGGGGCAACACCACCCACCCCCCAATGTGGGGGGCTGTGCCTCCCACACCCCACCTACTTAACTATACTCTGGGATTGCACTACAGTGGAGGAAATGGCAAAGTCCCAAACACAGTCCAGTGATTTTTTTCCCTGGGAAAAAAATCGCTGTTCCGTGTCTTCGAGATTTAGGATGTCAACTTTATTGGGTTGATTAAAGAGCGTTCGCTATTTTAAGCATTCGCTGAAATAATATAGATCATAGTTTTATATATGTATATAAGGTTTACTGTCAAAATCTCAAGTTGAGATGCCCGCAGATGGAAAACTCAAAACATGGATGTTCAAATTTCCAGTGCAGTTTGGGAAATTCTTCCCCATTCTCACTGTAGTGCAATCCTGGAGTTGGAATACATAGTTAGCAGGAGGTGTGGTGCAGGGGGGCTTGTCCCACTGTAAAAAAGTGGTGTTAGGTATAGGAGTTTCATTTACCTGAGCTCCTATACGGACATCACATCATCTATTCGGCAACAATGTCAAATCTCCTGAATTCATTCAGCTGATTCGACATTCTACCATGATATACATTTTGACTTTTGTTTTTTTATTCAGTGTGTCGAACGGAAATTATTTTTCCATTCGACATTTTGATAGTAAACCATATATACATATATATCTGTATCCATATATATATATATATATATATATATATATATATATATATATATATGTATATATAGGGTCTATATTAGAACACCGAACTTTAAAAATTCTGAGTGTTCTAATATCGAACCCTTCAAATTGAAAATTTAAAACATCGAACATACAGAACAGCAAATTTTTTCCTGCGGAAAAAATTTGCTGTGCCAAAACACATACACACAACACAAGCACATCAAACAAACAGCAATCCACACACATACACCTAAACCCTTACACCTAACCCTACACTAAACTATACATACACTACTAACTATCCACTTACCTTAACCCAAACCCCAACCCTAAGGTCTGTCACTATCGCACAGTCACCTCACCTGCGCCCTAACCCTAACTCACCTACCCTGCCCTAACCCTCACGTCCACACAATCGCACACTTACCTGAACCTGACCAGTAACTTTCCACCACAGCGCTGAAAATACCGAAGCAACAGAAATGGACAACCAAATTATTTCCCTAGGAAAAAATGTGGTTTTCTGTTTCTTTGATATTTTCAGCGTTCGCTGAAAACAGGTCGATATTAGAACACTCGGAATTTTAAATGTTATATATATATATATATATATATATATATATATATATATATATATATATACACACACACACACACACACACACACACACACACACACACACACACACACACACTCCCACACACATACATACATATAAACAAAATAAATAAATAAAGGAAAAATGACTTGATGCTGTGCTAGTAAAAGAAATACTGTATATACAGAACCATGACCAGGATATAAGCATATAGGTTCATAGGTTCATAGGTGTCAGAGTGCACAACTTTTATGTTGGACAAGACAGAAAACTGAAGGAGTCACAGCCTTCATTGATGTGAGGAGGTAGGGCCTTAGGACCTAGTATCCTTAGAGAAGGGAAGAGCATCACATTGCCTGGGACTTGTTTTTGTGACTGGCACCAGGTGACAAATGAGCTAGCTGCAGCTCAGTAGTAAGATTAGTCCAGCTCACTTTTCAATGATTTGATATAGCTCAGGAAATTATATTTGTAAATGTAATAAAGTTCACTTTGCTGAGAGCAGTGGATTGAACATGAAGTCCCATTTCAAAGACATGTAGTAGCTAAGTTGGGCACTCTAAATTGGCCATAGATTGAATGTGCATGTAAATTTGTGGTATGAAAGAGCAGCCGTGGCAAGTCTAGCCACCCAGTGGTGTGATCCTTGGCCCTGGATGGTTGTCACTGTTGAAATGACACCCAGACCTCATGTGAAAAAGGGGAAATGGGTTGTGGATGGATAGATGGATGCAGATCATAAACTTACTGCTGGAGCATTCTGTTATGTTTGTATTTTTGTGTTCACATACCATATAAAACAATCTAGTGATGTGATCCTTAGAAAATACACAGTTGTGCCTACCCATTTGTAAAACTGACAGACTGCAGCTCACAAGTCTTTTGTCCAACATGTACACTGTAAATAAAAAAAAAGTCAGATATGAATTTAGCAACATTAATTATTTTCATAAATTAAATTTAACTTTTCAGACGATTTAATATTTTTAATTTACATTCAGCACAGAAAATATGATCAATAAAGGAGCATTGCTTATTAGCTGTTGGGAAGGAAGCAGTAACTGACTTACTACAAAAGGCAAGTGACTTATTTTTATTGCATATTTTCCTTGTTTTATTAACAAAAGTTTGAAGTGAGACTGTACAGAGAGATACCCAAGTAAAAGAAGCATTTGAAAGAAAACACTTTTTCAAGTACATACCATCAAAATATATTTGGTGGCATCTCAGCCAGAGCCAGATCATGGTCAAATGCGAACCTAGGCAGAGTGATGGACCCCCCCCCCCCTGCAGTCATTCCACTGTCCCATTACTTAGATATCTCTCTCCCAGTTACCATAAACACTGTTGAAACCTGGCAGTGTGCATGCTATTTTCTTTACTTTTATGCTGCATAGAGAGATTTGATTTAAAAACCTTTCTTTCAAATGTTATAGCACAAACACTGATGGCTTCTTGCTAATGAAAACAAAGCAAAACAAAATAGTCCCTCATTGAAAACAGATTTTACACGAGCAATAGTAAATTTCTCTTCCCTCGAAACTCACATTCATTGCAAATACATCTGGCCAGTGGTAGATTATGTGTACATTTACATTCACATACCTTCCCCAAACCCAGCAATTATGGCTACATTGTTGACTACATATTTCCCAGATGTCTTTGTCAAAAAAATTTAAAAAAATGACCAGTGTCACACATTTCGAATTTGCTTCACACAGAGAGTAGTGAAAGTATTAAACACACATACTCACACACACACACACACACACACACACACACACACACACACACACACACACACACTAGTGCTGCAAAGCCAAATTACTGACTTTTTAAAAATGACCTCACAAGAGCATAAGGTACAGTACGTTTAGCCACAGACAGCCCCAACTCCACACGCAGTTATAACTGCTTTGTTGACTGTGTACACCCATTCTTATAAAGAAAAAAATGACATGTACTTTACTGGTAGCTTTGAATGACTTGCATGGAATTCTATAAAGATCAGTAGAACCACAGCATAAGACTCAGCCATTTGTAGCACAGTTTAATAGAAGACTATTTATGAGAGCATAAAAATATGAACTAATAACATATGCTAAGACAATATGCACAAGCAGACCTCCCAACCATCCCAAATTACTCGGTTGTTACCAAGTTTTGGAGTCCCAATAATGAGGTGCCACGATTCCTGAGTGGCACCCCTTCATTTCCAATTTTTTTCACTATTTTTTAGACTTTTTAATTTCCGCGCTTTTGGAGATGACATCATCACATGCACGATGATGTCTGCTCCATCAGCCTGTCAGAATTAAGCTGAAGGGACATGTGTGGGAGTACATCTGTTTGAATACTAAGACTGCATCATTTCTTGTACTGTCGTTATGGTTTGTGGATTTGTTTACTGCAGAGTGAGAGTGAGAAAGATGGGTTCCGGGCAGAACTCGGAGTTGCCGCACAGCTTGTTTTTAAGGTACCTAACTGAAACTGTGAATCTTTGCTTTAAGGTACCAAACTGGTGTGTGTGTGTGTTTGTGTGTGTGCGTAGCTTGAAGCAAAAAGGCACAGGAGAGAAAGTGAGGGAAAACAAGACGGGAATTAAAGATAAAAAAAAAAAAGAGTAGAGTGAACTGTAACGTAAATAAGCTAAAAACATAGCAACTCAGAATGGGGTGTGTATAATTCGTTGAACTTGGACCATATTTTACCAGCAGGCCTTAGTGTTACTTTTAGTCAGAGGACACAGATGAGTGATTAGTTCAAGCGCTGGTGCTGGTGGGGCAGTATTTGGAATGGTAATTGTATCTGTAGCTGATTCAAGGCAGGCAGTAGGCTATTCATACTCTCTTTTCATGTAGCCTTGTGTTGCTGTAAACAGCGCTGCTGTTGTTAACAAAGTGATAATGAGAGAATCACTGTCCTCGAATATGCAGGATTTCTTCTGACACCTTACCTGTCAGGAGTAAGCTGCACCTTACCTGTCAGGAGTAAGCTGCCCAGGGGTTATCTCTCTGCACCAACCCTGTTATCGACAGTAGCTGTTTAGCGAGAAAATGTCAGTTCCCATTTCAGCTGTTACTGTGGGTGAGGGTGGGAATGGTCAGACTATACCACACCATACATTCCTTCACTACCTGGATGGGTACACGGTGTTTAATGTTGTGCAAGTTTATCAGTAATTCCCAGTCTTTCCCAGTATTCCCTGACAGAAGGAATTTAAAGGTGCTTGACTACTAGCAAGCCTGTGAAATATCTGCATGTCATTTTACATAGTAGATCAAATCTGCGTTTATTGTGACTTGTCTTCTCTGATTCTGCTTTCAGATTTTGCTGTCCTTAGTAAAAATGTTGCTTGTACGACAGAATTTGGAGGGTTGCAGTTACTAAATAATGTCTGTTAAACAGATTCTTCCTTAGAACTATGAATGACTGATGACACATTTGTTTATGGTATCCCTAGCATCTGTGAAGAATCAACTGTCTCTGCTTGTTAATGATATGTGTTATTCAGAATCACTTTTTTTGTTATAATCAGTATTCCTTAAATGTATTCTATGAGTCTGGTTTTCTTATAAATGTGTATATGCTGATTTCCTGTATATAGTTGGTATGTGTAGTTAATTCTTTGAAATGTGTTCTGTTTTCTTGTTGCAGGTTTTCTTCCCTGAGTCCACTGTGTACATGGGCTTATTTCCAGTAGGGCCAAACTGTAAGCCAAAGCATTCGTAAATAAATGATTAAATAAATAAGAGTGCATACCACAAATTGTTCTGTTTTGTGTGTGTGTGTGTGTGTGTGTGTGTGTGTGTGTGTGTGTGTGTGTGTGTGTGTGTGTGTGTGTGTGTGTGTTTGTCTGCCACTTAACACTGACCTAGCCCCTTTGCCTACACTTCTTTATCTTACATGCATTCCCTACTTCCTTTCTTCCTGTATAAAGAAAAAAAGAGAGCCCTGTCCCCACCAGAAATGTTGCTCCGGTTTCCTGCTAGCCTGCACATTCTTCTGTGTCATTATTGGTTAATGCATTTTGTTTCATTGCCTACTGGAAAAATGTTTAAACTATACATTTAAAATGCGCTCTAACTTAAGTCTAACAAAAGTCAGGAAGGTGTATCAAAGAACTCATGTATGTTTCTTGTTTTGTGTACAAGGGGCCTATGATTTGAAAACAGCCCAAATGTAATTTTTATTCACCACTGGCCAGATGCATTTTCTTTGGATGTGGTGTGGGTTTCAATGCTGTTTCAATGAATGTGAGTTTCAAGGGCAGAGTCTATTTTCATTGTGAGACAGTATTCATTTGTTTAGCAGATACCTATTACTGTTTGTGCATTGTGCTATAAAATGTAAACATAAAATCCAAATAATTATTGTAGAAGTAAAGCAGTATGCACACACTAGTGTTTATGGTAATTGGGGTGAAATAGCCAGGTAATGGGACATTGGAATGGCTGCAGGGGGACTCTGGTGCCATATTTTGATTGCCTGTTCTTCAGTTTGCATTTGAAAGTTGTTATCCCACAATTCCATTGGAGTTGGTGGGATTATACAATTATGTATGCAAATTTTACATTAATCAGCGTACAGATTTGCACCTATTTTTCATGGGCCTTGTCCAGATTTTTAATGATTCCAGGATGAGAGGTATGTGCACAATCTCTGCAGAAGTAAAAATCATCTGAATAATTCCACATTAAAGAGAACTATTACTAATGCAAAGGTTGTTGGGGGCAAACAACGTTGCATTTAAGTGCTTTATCGATAAATATGGTGCCTGTGCCCTTGAAAAATAAATTGGCTGTGTTGCATTAAAAAATAGTGTGCAGGTGATATTGCTCAAACATTTCCTAAACTAGATCAGTTATGCAATAGGAAATGTCTGGCAAACAATGACAATAGGTTCCTGGTTACTAGGTATGCAGTCTTGGAGATCATTAGCCTTGTCCAAATTCCCAATTGCTACAAAGCATTGTCTGGATAAATGACTTGCTGAGTATCACACGGAAGGTAAATGAAAGCATGGAAATTCAAACTCTACACCCTTGTTACAGGAAACAGCTCATAACAACTCAGCACTTTAGTCCTGTGTGCTAACTGGCAGGCTAATAGTGTTTAACTAAATGCTGAAATTCTTTACAGTCCGATCTTATAGAGAAGACTGTGCCACAATAATATGGAACACTGGCTACGTAAGGGATGCTGAAGACCAGAAGGTTCTGATCTTCACTAAATAATGCAGGCCATATGGCCTGACAAATGTAAAACCTTTTGTATTTGCTTGAGGCTCTAAACAAGGTACTGCAAAAATATATTGTACAGCTCTCAAATCCTCACTAACCTCCAAATCGCTTGAAACTCCCTATAACAAAGTGGCCAGATTTGCTGCAAATCAAAGATAGATCTCATCACTGTCTTTCTTTAAAACACATAAACTGGCTAGATTTCCCCCACCTGTTACTCCTCTCTCAGCTTCAGCATATTCACTCTGTCTTGTACCAACCATCTTTCTTTACCAACCTGTCCCCTTTAATCTCTTTCTACACTCCTCCTAGGACTCTCCATAGCTCAGACCAAGACTTACTACAAATCTATAAACCCAAGAGCAAAATTGATCAAAACTCTTCAGCTATTACCCTTCCATTTCTTGAAACAAACTCCCATTGGAAATCAGAACACTCAGACAATTCAAATAACTCAAATCAGCTACCAAAGACTACCTAAAACGTTGCTGGTCATGCCACTGTACTCACCCTCCATAACCTGTCACCCTCTCTTATGTAGTTTGCCCTTTCCCTTCATTAATAAAGTTTCTGTTATCTGATAGCTTTCTTAACTCATCTTATCTAGGTAATTACCTGTTTACTCAATCTTAAAATACTTTTACTTATATACTACTTATCAAATCCTCAATAACTCCAACTAGATTGACTGTACTTATTTACTCTGCATACTATCCTCATACACATTTTATGTTAAATGACTAATTAATGCTCTGTAAATAATTTTTATGCTTTTTTAGGTTCATAGATTAGTACTAGGCTAACTTGCCTTGCAAGCCATTTTAAGCCTAGCCAATTATCCCTTGTGAGACTCAAACCCTGCACCTTGAGTTTGTAAGGCAAACACCTTAACCATTATGCCACCCTCCCAACAAAAATATAACAATTTGTGTTTCATCAGAGTGAGCTATTCAGAAACAAATCTTTTACTGTACCAACTTAAAAATGTTTGTTGTTTGTATATATGCTTTGACTCTACCAACCTGAAAATGTTTATTGTTTGTATATAATTACTATTTTTTACTTACAATTTTATTATAATTTTGTAGAGTGTTTCTCCCTGGGCCTTTGCTGAAAAAGGGCTTTCAGCTCAGATGGACAAACATGGTCAACAAATGTAAAATAAATAAATAAAATAAATAAATAAGTATTACTAAAATACATCATTGGCTATATTATATAATCCAGGACAATTAAATTCATTCTTAAGTGCAGTGAATAAAGCAAAACAATTCCAGACAATATAAATGCTGTTCAACAACCCAGAAGTCATACAGAAATCAGAAATATTACTGCACATAATATAGTTATTTTTTTGGGGGGGGGGTGTTACATGCTTGAAAAACACCTACATCAGATTTTTGACCTGCTAAGGTCTTTTCTGACAGACTACCCTAATGCACTTCAAAAGTTACCAGAACTTGTTTTCATCAACATGCATGGGTCTAGCAGATGGATTAAGACTTTTAACCCCTGTACTTAAGGTACAGGGTTTGCTCGGAATAGCCTCATAACTGAGTGGGGTATCACACACACTCACACACACACCACTATGGTGCAATAACTCTAGCATGCATGAATATGCTCTCTAGTGAATGAACCAAAGCTAACTCCTGCAAATATCTGCTTTGAAAATCTCCTGCCATTATGCTGTGTAATTCCAACTCCAGACACTTGTTACTCCAAATATCTCATAGTTTTTCTGCTTTGAAAAGTTCAAGCCCACACTTTCTGCTGTTTTATTGGCAGAAAGTAGGAAGCAGCTGGATAAAGTGGTAAGACACTGCTTAAAGTGAGAGTAAACAGATGCAGAAGAACTTGATTTTTTTTTAATTCTTAAAGTGACAGTATGAGGTAGCTAAAAGAAGTAAGAAAACTTTTTTTTTAATTTTTGTTGTAAATTGGCCCCCTCTGGCAGCATGGCCATTAGGCAACTAACTAGGTCACCTAGTGCTTGATCTGGCCTTGATCCCAGCTCAGTAGTTAACATTGCTGCCTCTCAACACATGCCTTTCTAGTTTTGTTCCTGAGAGGTGTCCTTGCCACATGGAGGATGCATGTCATCTTTTTATCTGCATGTGATTGGTTGGTTGATCTGGTTTATTCCCACATCCCAAAGAAAAGCCATATGTGAAACAGTTGTCCTCCAAATTACCTGCATGTGTACATGCCATGAGTGATTCAGTGTTAAGATAGACTGGTGTCCTATATAGATTAGTTTCACCACACTGCATGCAATGACTGCTGATATAGGCTTCAGTACCGCACCATGACCCTGAACTGGATAAAGTAGGTATTGGAAAAGGAATGACTGGATGAATGGAGCACCCCTGGAGTATGTTCATAACAGGTTAGCAAAATTTAGAACATATGGACTGCAGCTACTGTGGAATAAGAAAAACAATTGAATCAAATTCACCTCTATAGTATGTTTTAGCATCAGTTTAAAAGCTCCACCTGTCATCTTACTAATCACATGCCATTCAATTTATGAGTTAGCTAACATCCATTATTTTGTATCATGTTTTTTATAACTAGGAATAAAGAAAAATATTGTGTATATATTCAAGTAGATGTAATGTATTTTATATTTATTTATTTATTACATATGATTACTGGGTAGTGTCCGACTGGGCCAGTAGCCCGTTTTCAGTGGAGACCTGGGGAGAAAATCTCACAAATAATGTTATAAATGTTAAAGAAAAATACACACACGGTACAGTAAATAAGGTTACAATTGTTACTGAAAAAATATACATGGTACAATAAGATAAAACAAGGGTTACAGACATGACAAGAACACATGCCAAAATGTACATATAATTGTAATAGAGATAAAAATTACAATCAACTCAGAGTTGTTTATTTTTTTTTTTAGAAAGTATTAGTGTGGTAAATGAAGATATAAGTCAGAATTTAGAAGACTTTCATAGGCTAAGAGCATGGAAAATAAAACAAGACAGAAGATCAGGGTAGAAATAACTTAGCCAGAGGAAGTGCAGGAACATAACCAGTGGTTTGAGAAGTATTCCATTAGGAGCCATTTGAAGTTCTGAGTATCAGGAATGGATAGAATATGCTGAGGAAGAGAATTCCAGGATTTTGCTATTGACTGGCTGTATAATGAATCACCATGAAAGTTGTGGGTTTTGATAACTTTGAGCAATATTTTATCTGCTGACCTGAGTGAGGGTTGAACAAGGCCAGATAGGGCTAGACAGTAGTCTGGTTTATGGATAACAGAGTGGGCAACTATTAGCTGATTGAGGGTGAGTAAGTTAGGGAGCTTTATCTGGTTTAGATGGTATAGGGCAGTACAATGATGTAATCTATGATGGAGGCTGCCGGCGAATCTAGCTATTTTATTGTAGCAAGATTCGAGGTTATTCAAGTCTGATTTACACAGAAGGTGAGTCCTAGCTATAGTAAGTCTGGCATTATTGGTCAGATACAGTTTAGCCCTATAAACAGCACCAAGTTTTATATGGACTTTTTTAACTGTTAATGCTATGCATCTATCAAATTTCAGGCCATTGTCTACAGTAACACTGAGAAGTTTGTTTGTTCTACGGGTTCAATTATTGTGCCATTAGAGGAAAAGACAGAGAGAGGTGTTTGTTTATTTTTTATGGTGGAATTGGTAAAGACCATACGTTTGGCTTTCTTAGGATTAAAAATGAGTAGGTGGTCTGATAAGTATTTTTCAATACTATGAAGGGCAATCTCAGTTAAGTATTTTTCAATGCTATAAAGGGCAATCTCAGTTAAGTATTTTTCAATGTTATGAAGGGCAATCTCAGTTTTATCTTGGAGTTCACTCAAGGTGGGGGCGGAGCAGATGATAGAAGTATCATCTGCATATTGAATGATTGCTGCAGGTTTGGCTGTGGAACAAAGATCATTAGTAAATATAATGAAAATCAGTGGGCCAAGAATAGAACCTTGTGGGACACCAACAGTAATGGGTACTAGGGGAGAGAGTTTATTATCCCATAAGGTGGCTTGCTTACGGTTAGAGAGATAACTAAGGAACCAGCATAAGGTTTGAGTGCTGAAACTGAATGAGGTAAGTTTGTTGAGAAGTATTTGATGAGATACAGTGTCAAATGCTTTTGACATGTCAAGGAAGGTGGCAGAGAAAAAATTGGCAAAACTTATACGAGCAGTATTAGTACTATGTTTGGGGTGAAAGCCATGTTGAGTATTAGACAACAGGTTGTCCTTAAGGAGGTAGTCTAATATTTGTTTATTTATACATTTTTCTAAGATTTTGGCTAGTGGTGGAAGAATGGCTATAGGTCTATAGTTGGAAAGGTCAGTAGAGGGACCTCTTTTGTGAAGGGGTATGACATGGGATATTTTCTAAAGAAGAGGGACATACTGTTCAGAGATACAGTGGTTAATTAATACAGATGTAGGGTAAAAGATGGATGTAGCAGCAAGTTTTAGAAATTCACCTGGTAACTAATCTGCAGCAAGAGTAAAAGGTTTTAATTTACTAAAGAGATTTGGTATATTACTAGTTTGGATTGGTTTAAGAGAGAAGGAGAAGTGTTGAAATCAGTGGGGGGTATGGAAAGTGGGGAATTGGCAGTATTAAGTAATGAGGTTATTGAGGTAATAAAGTTGATATTGAACTGAGTAGCTATACAGTCTGTAGGAAAGTTAATTGTTGAGGCTGGAGTGACAGCTCTTCTGGAAATAAGGAGGTTGATTGTTTTCCAGGATCTTTGGGGGTTATTTTGGTATTTCAGTTGACACGTTTAAAAGTAAGTTTTTTTTGTCTTGTTTATTTGTTTTTTGGCCTGATTTCTGAGCTATTTGTGGGAGGCATAATTGATTTTATTTTTGTTTTTGTGACAAAGAGTCCAGGCTTTGCCCCTTTGCTTAAGTAGAAGAATAGGTTCTTTAGATAAATAAGGAAGTTGTGATATGTGAGAAGCTCTCATGCAGGAAATGCACATTGCAATTTTTACATGAAATATTTTTAACTGAAATGTCCATCCTTCAGCAGAAATATTAAACTGAGGTCCCTTCAGCTAGAAACTGTGTTAGTTCAGATGGATACTAAGTATCCAATGGCACTACTGGAAACAAAAGCAGACTTATATTTATTTAAAAAAATCTATAACATGAATAAACATCAAAACATATTAAAACTAGATTTCATCCTACAGTGGTACTTCAACATTTTTTATTTTTCTGTTCCTATATTGCATTTTCTAAAAATCATTTCTTTATTTTCCTAACATTCTGTCACTGTTACATTCTTTATTACACTCCTTATCTTTTTTTAGGTTTTCATGAGACACTTGATTTTACTGTAACAAAACCACCTTCCATGAAATTATCTTAATACAACTCTTCCTTGCAGACTTCAGTTATACCTTTCAGTTACACAGGATTAAAGCTATGAGCTGTTAACAAGCTCTTTCCTGTAGTTCAGAGTTTGACTTTTTCAGCTGTCACTTACCTGCTGTGTGGCACTGAGTAAATCACTTAATAAAGTAGTGGACTGGGGTACCCCCAAAAGGGGCACCTGTACCCAGTGGGCTTATCTGGTTATTTAATAAATAAAAAAAATCCTTTCTTACTTTATCTTCCCTAACCATTCCATTTAGCACATTTGTTATTCAAAACAGCGCTTCATAAAGTAACATTTGGAAAAGCAAATGAATTAAAGTTTCTTCTTTATGAACAGAAAACTTCAAGTCTACATTAAATCAGACAGCAGCTTCTATTTCATATTACCATTAGCAAACTAATCCCACCACATTTATTATTTTTAATGTTTCCAGTCTGGTCTACATTGCTTTTTTATACATTTTCTCCCATTTTTTTATTTTCTGTATCTTCTATACACCATATATTTTTAACTACCTCATCATCTTCCCATCCTTCCATCTCCATCTATATATATGTCTACTTCTTGTCACAGAATTTTCACTTCATCGAACTTCAAAAACCCAGCTCCACATTAGCGAAATTGCCGTTCAACAAAAATGCACTATTCCGAATTACACTTCTCTGAAATTAAAACCAGTAAAATTTAAATTACAAACACATTTTTGCAGGGGGACAAACACCACTGCACCCCCACACCCCCTGCAAATGACATATACCAACTTCGAGATTGCACTACAGTGGGGAAAAGGGTATATATATATATATATATATATATATATATATATATATATATATATATATATTTATACAGTCCAGCACTCTAAATAAATTTTCCCTCTATTTAAGAACTTAGGCAACGGCAGAAAAACAAACAAGATGAACATAAACTATTTCAGAGCTGAATAGCTTTACAGTTTAATCACAATCCTCATAATCACAAAGGAAGTGACGAATCAGCAAGGTACAGACCTTCACTGATGATGCCAGTGGGTGAAACCAGTCTGTACCTTGCTAAAATTTATTTAGAGTGCTGGACTGTGTTTTGTGTTCTGTGGATATTTGGCTCAGCCTGAGCACTGAGTGTGGCTGCGTGCATTAGGAAGTTGTTTTGGGGGGTATATACATCTCTCTCTCTCTCTCTATATATATATATAAATAGAAACGTTTGATCGAATGATCAAACGTCCAAATCTATAACCACCGAACACACTTTAACAAAAGTGCTTTTATCGAAAAAGCGCTTTCGTTAAAGCGTGTTACTAAAAAAAACACTACATTAACTTTTAGCATCCCCCATGTGGTGGGCTATGCGCCTCCACACCCCCTACTTTAATATTCTCCCTCCGAGACCACACTACAGTGGGGAAAAGGGAATTTTCCCTTATCCACACCATAGTACAGCCTCAGCAACAGGCATACTTATGCGAAAGTGCTTCTTCAGTGAAAATCACTTTTGCATAAGTATGCCCAGCCGTTTGGGTTTCGGACTTTTGATCATTCGATCAAAAGTCCTAGACATATATATATATATATATCTATATATATATATATATATATATATATATATATATTATATATGTGTGTGTGTCTGTAGCTGCATTACATCTGGTTGACCAACTATAGTGCAGGGCATTTGCAGAGATTGCAACTTTAGTTAACTGCATGTTTTGCCAACAAATGTTAAGTACATGTGCAGTAGGCATGTAATAGGATTGGAAGTGTGTCTGTGTGACCATGTGAGTTAGGTAAGAGGATAGGTTTAATGTATGTGTCAGTATGTGTGTCTCAGGATTAGGTTCATAGGTTCATAGGTTCATACTAGGCTATCTGCCCGAGGGCATTTATAAGCCTAGCCCATTGTTTTGTGGCTTACGCCACCCCTTTAGTATGGGGAACTATACCCATTATTTTGCTGTGCCTCTATCGAGCAGTGACACTGAGGTAATTCCTGGGGTATATCTGCGATCTCCCATCCATTGGTCAAGATTTCTCTTGAACAAGGCCAGCGAGGTGCTCTGCCTCACATGTACCGGGATTTTGTTCCACAGCATAGGGAGTCTTTGGGTGATGAATCTATCCCTCCAGCACGTCCTATTAATAGCCGTGTCGAGGTTTAAGTCTCTCGCCCTTGTGGCTCTGATGGATCTAGATTTTTTGAGGTGAAGCATATTCATCAAATCTGGGTTTGACATGGCCTTGTATGTTAGGCAAAGGTCACCTCTGAGCAAGCGGTAAGCGACTGAATAGAGCTGGAGTTCTTTCAGTCGGGCAGCATAGGACAGATTTTGAGACCCTTTATCCTTTTGGTGAGGAACTTTTGTGGCCTCTCCAGCTGCTGCAAGTGTCGGGTCAGATACATCCGAATGGGGCATTGTACTCAATCATTGGTCTGATGAGTGATGGGTAAAGGGAGACTATGACCTCCCTTGATCTAGATGAGAATCCCTTCATGATAAGGTGGGCAATGTAGAAGGACTTCCTAACTACTTTAGCTACATGGGTGTCGAATGACAGACTACTATCAACCTGGGTCCCCAGGTCCCTGATAACTTCTTCTGTGCTCAGTGGATTGCCACCTATTTGGTAGCTAGGGGTAACCTTGTTTTTCCCGAAGGGTATGACTATGCATTTTTGGCATTTAACTTTAGGCCGTGGCTCTGGCACCAGTTAGCCGTTTCTGTGAGACCCTTCTGAAGGATATCTGTGTCAGATGTGTTTTCTACTATCGCCCAGTTTGCAGTCATCTGCAAACTTTGTCAGCCATAACCCTCCTGTGTTTGCTTGTACTGGAAAAGTAGATGCCAAACAAGAGTGGGCCCAGGACTGAGCCCTGTGGGACACCACTTGTGACAGGCTTTGAGTCTGACATGGCGCCAGCAACTCTGACCCTGTGGGTTCTGTCACTCAGCCAGTTTGCAACCCATCTTATGATGTATGGGTTAACATTTAAGCTGATGAGTTTTTCAATGATACCCGAGTGGGGTATTGTATCGAAGGCCTTAGCCAGATCGAGGTAGGCTGTATGGACTGCCTTTCCTCATCAATGGCTTTGGTGACTGTTTGAAAAAGTCAACCAAGTTTAAAAGGCATGATCTGCCTTTGACAAAGCCAAACTGGGTTGGATCCAAAGTCTGCAAATTCCCTATGTCTTTATTTATGAGGTCCATTATGATCCTCTCCATGGCTTTGCAGATAAGGCTTGTCAAGCTAATGGGCGGTAATTTCCAGGGTCTGTGGAGGCACCGCCTTTGTGAAGTGGGACCACAGTTGCAGTGCGCCACTCCTGGGTACGTATCCAGAGGTAAGACTTTGATTAAACAGCTGTCCTAGCTGTGGGTTTAATTCCTCATTGAGTTCGTGGAGCACACAGCCGGGGACACCATCGGGTCCCATGGATGCTGTGTTTTTGCTTTGGAGAGAGCAGTTCTCACTTGGGCGCTGGAGATGTTGGGGGGCTGCACTCATTTGGTATAGATATCTCTCCTTTTGGGGGGGGAGAAGTTTGCACTGAACCTGTCAGCCAGTATGTTGGCAATGTCTGTAGGATCAGTAATCTTCACATCATTTTGAACTAGTTCTGAGCATATCTGGGAGTTTCCTCCTAGGTTTCTAACATAGCTAAAGAAGGCCTTATGATTGTCTTTTGAGTCTTTAGCTATTTTTCTCTCGAAATTTGCTTTGGATGATTTTATGAGAGCTCTTAGTTTTTACTTATAGTGATCAAGGGTGTCTTACCTTTTAAGGATTTTGCTCTATCTTGTAGTAGCTTCCTCCTTTTGTTGTAGAGTTTGTTTATGGCTGGGGTCCACCAGACTGGACGCTTGCCTTTGGTACAAAGAGTCTTTGTTTTGCTTGGGATTGCCTTATCCATGCAGTCCTGCAGGTGCTGGTAGAAGGCGTTTGTAAGTGATTCAGCGGCTTGAGTATTGTTTTCCGCCGGCTCGGGGGCCTGAAAGGAGACCACACTAGTCTTTAGAAGTGTGAAGTCGGCTTTTGAGAAGTTCTTTACTGTGGTCTTTTTATTTCAGGTGGGGTGGGATGAGGACCTCCAGCGAGATTAGTTTGTGATCTGATCTCACCAGTGAGGGGTATACTTCCGGTGTTGAACATTGTGCTCCCATGTTCGTGATGATGAGATCAAGTATGTTATCTCCTCTTGTGGGGATGGTGACTAGTTGTTCCATGGCATTTGAGTTTATGAATTCCAGGAACTTTTGGGCTAGGGTGTTTGGGCTTGAGTAGTGTTCCCAGTCTATATTAGGGTAATTGAAGTCACCTAGTATGATGGTGTTTGGTGATACATTTATCCCCTCTAGTGTTTTCAGGAAGGCCATGTGAGTTTCCTGAGTTTGTGAGGGTGGCCTGTAACATGCTACAATTTGCAGAGCAGTCTTGCCTATGGTTAATTGCACCTGGATGGTCTCCGATGCATCGTGCGTTGCCACCAGTCTTGAGGTGTGGGTGTCCTTGATGAATATGGATACCCCCCCTCCTTTCTTGGTATTGTAAAGGGATAGGTTTGGTGTATGTATGAGTGTTTGTAGGTTAAGGTTAGAATAAGGGTTAGGTAAGGGGGTAGACTTAGTGTATGTGCGAATGTTTGTTTGTTAGTGTTACTGTAAGAGTTGGTTAAGAGGCAGATTTATTGTTATGTATGCATGTGTATACATGTGTGGTGAGTACTTGGTCTGTCCTGTGTACTGGTAGTGTTATAGAAATAATATAAAGGAATAAGGAAGAAGGTGACCACAACCAACGAGGAGCTGCTGTAACAAAGTGTATAAATTGCTGCTCTCCAAAGAAAACTTCCAGGCCCATAAACGCTCCAAACAAGTTTATTCAATGAAAACACAAAACTAAAAACGTCGACCTAGGTTTCGTCCGCTGTACGAACTTCATCAGAACACCTCATAATACATCCAAAAGTTCTTAAATAATATGCACAAGCATACTAATGGGCCTGATACCCAATGAAAAGCATAGGCAAACATTTTAAATACTTAAAGCAGCAATGTAACTAAATTAGATCATATATAGATAGTGTATAAAACCCAAGGATGCCCCTCACCCCTCCAAAAATAAAAATAAAATTAAAATTAAATTGATGTGAACAACTAAATACTTTCTAATGTGTATAATGCTTAAATAAAACCTCTATATCTAATAATACTTGTGTGTCTAATGACATATGAATCCACAATGTGTGTACTATGTAATTGATATGCAAGGGGGACGATAAAATCCTAAAATCAAATAGCACCCTATATAATGAGCACAATTAATCCTGAATATGTCAAATCTCTCAAAGGTTAAAAAATGTGTATGTATGTATAAGTGTGAGTATATAAATATGTGTAAAATATTATATATGTATATAAAAACTATATATATAAATAAATAAATAAATAAATATGTATATATATAAGAGGTAGTGTACAAGAGGGTACCCTGTGTCTGAAAAGGACCAACATTCATAAAGGGTATTGATGGATGTCAAAAGAATCCAATTACATACAATTTATCACATAAACTCTTTAAAACAGAAATTAGTAAAATTAATACAATTAATAAAATAACCAAGATCATACTAACTACCCTTGATGTTATTTATCCATAAAATTGGCTTAATACTTATATATTCATTAAGTCCTGGATATTGATTAGCATTCAATAATATCTGCACTCTCATTTCTGACAAGTCCAAATTGTATTTAGTACACTTTCCTTGTGTGTCCATCATCTGGTGTACGACACCGAAAAATTTAAGAGTGACTTCCAAATTGATTTATGTGTCTAGCTAGGGCGTTTGTAAGCTTGTTGTTTCTAATGTCAAGTAGATGTTCTTTTACCCTCTCTCTAAAATGCCTACAAGTCTTGCCAACATAAAAACCTTCACACTGTTGACAAGCAGCAATATAAACAACATTTTTAGTGTAACAATTTATGTGATGGTTAATTCTAAAATTGTGTCCATTAACAGACACCTTTCCTTCAATGTTGATTAAGTGCTTACAAGTCGAACATCTACCGCATTTAAAACTCCCCTTGGGTTTATGTGAATTATTATCAATATTAATATTCAAACCTTCAAATAATTCTTTAAATGATATGTCCTTCCTAAACACGTGTAGAATTAACCATCACATAAATTGTTACACTAAAAATGTTGTTTATATTGCTGCTTGTCAACAGTGTGAAGGTTTTTATGTTGGCAAGACTTGTAGGCATTTTAGAGAGAGGGTAAAAGAACATCTACTTGACATTAGAAACAACAAGCTTACAAACGCCCTAGCTAGACACATAAATCAATTTGGAAGTCACTCTTTTAAATTTTTCGGTGTCGTTTAGGAAGGACATATCATTTAAAGAATTATTTGAAGGTTTGAATATTAATATTGATAATAATTCACATAAACCCAAGGGGAGTTTTAAATGCGGTAGATGTTCGACTTGTAAGCACTTAATCAACATTGAAGGAAAGGTGTCTGTTAATGGACACAATTTTAGAATTAACCATCATTGAAAAACTCATCAGCTTAAATGTTAACCCATACATCACAAGATGGGTTGCAAACTGGCTGAGTGACAGAACCCACAGGGTCAGAGTTGCTGGCGCCATGTCAGACTCAAAGCCTGTCACAAGTGGTGTACCACAGGGCTCAGTCCTGGGCCCACTCTTGTTTGGCATCTACTTTACCGAAGTACAAGCAAACACAGGAGGGTTATGGCTGACAAAGTTTGCAGATGACTGCAAACTGGGCGCCATAGTAGAAAACACATCTGACACAGATATCCTTCAGAAGGGTCTCACAGAAACGGATAACTGGTGCCAGAGCCACGGCCTAAAGTTAAATGCCAAAAAATGCATAGTCATACCCTTCGGGAAAAACAAGGTTACCCCTAGCTACCAAATAGGTGGCAATCCACTGAGCATAGAAGAAGTTATCAGGGACCTGGGGACCCAGGTTGATAGTAGTCTGTCATTCGACACCCATGTAGCTAAAGTAGTTAGGAAGACCTTCTACATTGCCCACCTTATCATGAAGGGATTCTCATCTAGATCAAGGAGGTCATAGTCTCCCTATACTCATCACTCATCAGACCAATGATTGAGTACAATGCCCCATTCGAATGTATCTGACCCGACACTTGCAGCAGCTGGAGAGGCCACAAAAGTTCCTCACCAAAAGGATAAAGGGTCTCAAACATCTGTCCTATGCTGCCCGACTGAAAGAACTCCAGCTCTATTCAGTCGCTACCGCTTGCTCAGAGGTGACCTTTGCCTAACATACAAGGCCATGTCAAACCCAGATTTGATGAATATGCTTCACCTCAAAAATCTAGATCCGTCAGAGCCACAAGGGCGGGAGACTTAAACCTCGACACGGCTATTAATAGGACGCGCTGGAGGGATAGATTCATCACCCAAAGACTCCCTATGCTGTGGAATAAAATCCCGGTATATGTGAGGCAGAGCACCTCGCTGGCCTTGTTCAAGAGAAATCTTGACCAATGGATGGGAGATCGCAGATATACCCCAGGGATTACCTCAGTGTCACTGCTCAACAGAGGCACAGCAAAATAATGGGTATAGTTCCCCATACTAAAGGGGTGGCGTAAGCCACAAAACTATGGGCTAGGCTTGTAAATGCCCTCGGGCAGATAGCCTAGTATGAACCTATGAACCTATGAACCTATGATGGACACACAAGGAAAGTGTACTAAATACAATTTGGACTTGTCAGAAATGAGAGTGCAGATATTATTGAATGCTAATCAATATCCAGGACTTAATGAATATATAAGTATTAAGCCAATTTTATGGATAAATAACATCAAGGGTAGTTAGTATGATCTTGGTTATTTTATTAATTGTATTAATTTTACTAATTTCTGTTTTAAAGAGTTTATGTGATAAATTGTATGTAATTGGATTCTTTTGACATCCATCAATACCCTTTATGAATGTTGGTCCTTTTCAGACACAGGGTACCCTCTTGTACACTACCTCTTATATATATACATATTTATTTATTTATTTATTTATATATATAGTTTTTATATACATATATAATATTTTACACATATTTATATACTCACACTTATACATACATACACATTTTTTAACCTTTGAGAGATTTGACATATTCAGGATTAATTGTGCTCATTATATAGGGTGCTATTTGATTTTAGGATTTTATCGTCCCCCTTGCATATCAATTACATAGTACACACATTGTGGATTCATATGTCATTAGACACACAAGTATTATTAGATATAGAGGTTTTATTTAAGCATTATACACATTAGAAAGTATTTAGTTGTTCACATCAATTTAATTTTAATTTTATTTTTATTTTTGGAGGGGTGAGGGGCATCCTTGGGTTTTATACACTATCTATATATGATCTAATTTAGTTACATTGCTGCTTTAAGTATTTAAAATGTTTGCCTATGCTTTTCATTGGGTATCAGGCTCATTAGTATGCTTGTGCATATTATTTAAGAACTTTTGGATGTATTATGAGGTGTTCTGATGAAGTTCGTACAGCGGACGAAACCTAGGTCGACGTTTTTAGTTTTGTGTTTTCATTGAATAAACTTGTTTGGAGCGTTTATGGGCCTGGAAGTTTTCTTTGGAGAGCAGCAATTTATACACTTTGTTACAGCAGCTCCTCGTTGGTTGTGGTCACCTTCTTCCTTATTCCTTTATAGTGTTGGTGTGTTCCAGTTTCCAAGTGTTATAGAAATGTTTTTCGCAAGATAAAGTGTATGGCTATATTTGGCACAGGGGCAGGGTCTGGGTTTAGCACACATTACTATAGTGCATCAGGATGTGCGTGCATGCATGTGTTTTGTGTGTGTGTGTGTGTGTGTGTGTGTGTGTGTGTGTGTGTGTGTGTGTGTGTGTGTGTGTGTGTGTGTGTGTGTGTGTGTGTGTGTGTGTGTGTGTGTGTGTGTGCATGTGTGTGTGTGTGTATGTAAGTACTAGATCAGACAAGTTAAACAAGTCTGAAGTCATAAATATATTTTAAATGCATTATTGAATGAAAAAGAAAACCACATGAATGCATATATCTGTAAACACGCTGTTCACTTTGCATCTTTAGCATGTGATGTTGTAGTCTGTCACAGATTCATAGCATCATAGGAGGTTATTATGCTAACAGCCATAGGGCCTTTACAAGCCTAGCCAAGTTCAGCCTGTGTTCCCAAGGGTGTCTGGTTCAAGCAGAGACAAAAATCAGCACCTATTGCCTCTGTATAAGAGGGACACAGGTGAATCCCTGGGGTGAATTTCCAGTTACCCATCCAGTCCTCCAAATTATGCTTAAATAGGGCCAACGAGGGGCTTTGTTTAACATGAGTAGGAAGCTTGTCCAAAAGGTGGGGCAGCCTCTGTGAGCCAAATCTGTCTCTCTAGCAAGTTCATTTGATGTGACATACCAGGTTAAGGTCCTTTGAGCGAGTGAAACGTCTGCAATCTGGCTTGAAAATGTGCAGCATTTCCATTAAATCTGGGTCAGAGATTGCTCTACATGCAAGGCACAGGTCACCTCTGAGCAGTCTGTATGACAGTAAAATAACATATCTTTACAAGATGTTAATATCGTTACTAAATTTTTAGAAGCTTGACATGTTTTCTTAGTATAATTAACTGTAAATTCTTACTTGTGTATTCAACTGTAACTCTTACAGTGGATATAAAAAGTTTACACACCCCTGTTAAAATGCCAGATTTTGTGATATAAAAAAATGAGACCACAATAAATAATTTCAAAGGTTTTCCCACCTTTAATGTGACCTATAACCTGTACAATTCAATTGAAAAACAAACAAATCTGGTAGGGGAAAAATACAAAAAACTAAAAACGTAGAATACACTGCTTGCATAAGTGTGCACACCCTTAATCTAAGACTTTGATGTGTGTGCACACCCTTAAACTAATACTTTGTGAAAGCACCTTTTGATTTAATTACAGCATTCAGTCTTCTTGGGTAGGAGTCTATCAGCATGGCACATCTTGACTTGGCAATACTTAACCACTCTTCCTTGCAAAAGTGCTCCAAATCTGTCAGATTGCGAGGGCATCTCTTGTGCACAGCCCTCTTCAGGTCACCCCACATATTTTCTATTGGATTTAGGTCTAGGCTCTGTCTGGGCCATTCCAAAACTGTAATTTTATTCTGGTGAAGCTATTCTTTTGTTCATTTGGATGTATGGTCGGGTTCATTATCATGGTAAAAGATGAAATTCCTCTTTATTTTCAGCTTCCTAGCAGATGCCTGAAGGTTTTGGGCCAAAAGTGACTGGTATTTGTAAGTGTTCATAATTCCCTCTACCTTGACTAAAGCCTCAGTTCCAGCTGAAGAAAAGCAACCCCAAATATTTCCACCACATTGCTTCACCATGAGGATAATGTTCTTGCGGTGATGTTAAGTGTTGTTTTTGCACCAAACGTAGCTTTTGGAATTGTGGCCAAGAAGTTCAACCTTGGTCTCATCAGACCATAACACATTTTCCCACATGCTTTTGGGAAACTTGCTGTATTGCTTTGCAAATTTTAGCTGGGCCTAGATGTTTTTCTGTGTAAGAAAAGGCTTCCATCTTGGAACCCTTCCCCATAGTCCAGACATATGGAGAATACGGGAGATTGTTGTCACATGTAGTACACAACCAGTACTTGCCAGCAATTCCTGCAGCTCCTTCAGTGCTGCTGTAGGTCTCTTGGCAGCCTCCCTGAGCAGTTTTTGTCTTCTCTTTTCATGAATTTTGGAGGGACATCCAGTTCTTTGCAACATCACTGTTGTCCCATATTTTCTCCACTTTTTCATGACTGTCTTCACTGTGTTCTATGGTATATCCAGTGCTGTGGAAATTTTTTTGTACCCTTCTCCTGACTGATACCTTTCAACAATGAGATCCCTTTAATGCTTTGTAAGCTCTCTGTGAACCATGCCTTTACTATTGCAGGCAACTGAGTAAATGTCAAAAAAATCCTACTAGGACAGCTGAACTTTATTTGGGGTTAATCAGAGTCTCTTTAGTTGATGGCAGGTGTGTACCAAAGAAGGCTGAATGCTGTTACTAAATCAAAAGGTGCTTCAACAAAGTATTAGTTTAAACAAATTATTAGTTTAAGTGTGCACACTTATGCAACCAGCGTATTGTACGAATTTTATTTTTTATATTTTTTCCCCTAACAGATTTATTTGTTTTTCATTTGATCACATTAAAGGTGGGAAAAGTTTTGAAATGATTTATTGTGGTCTCATTTTTTTATATATCACAAAAACCTGGCATTTTAACAGGGGTGTGTAAACTTTTATATCCACTGTATATTGTACTATAATTAATGTAGCTGTTAATGCTGAGTTTTTTTTAAACATGTTTAATAAACTGTGACTGTGTCTCTTCTATTGTATGTTCTTGGTCATGTGAAGCTTTTCTCCTCAGGCCTCCACTGAAAATGAGCTCACTTCAGCCAAGTAAACAAATGCAAATAAATAAGTGACAATGAGTTAAATCTGTTTGCATGACAGATCTTGAAAACCCTGCATTTTCTTTAGGAACCTGTGTGGTCTCTCCAACTGCTGCAGATGTTTGGAAAGGAACATACCAAAGGGAGCGTTGTACTCTATTATTGGTCTGATGAGGGAAGAGTACAGGAGATTATAACCCCTTTTTTTCTGGAGGCAATGCCCTTACTTATGAGATGAGCAATACAAAATGCCCTTCTTACTACTGTAGAGACATGGTGATTGAAGTTAAGGTTACTGATGACCTGTGTGCCCAGATCTCTCACCACTGACTGTGTGCTTAGGGTAGTGCTATTGATGTGGTAGTTTGCAGGAACATCACCCATGCTCGAGGCGATTATAATGCATTTTGTTGCATTAAGTTTAAGACCATGACTTTGGCACCAGTCATTAGTCTGCATAAGGCCTTCTTGCAGGATATTGACATCAATAGGGGTTTCTGTGATTGCTCCCAGTTTGCAGTCATCAACAAAATGTCAGTCATAGCCCATCAGTCATAGCCCTTTAGTTTTAGCCTGTACTTCGGAGAAGTATATTCTGAATAGTAGGGGTCCCAGAACTGATCCCTGGTGAACACCATGGGTTAGGTGTCTGTTGCAGGAGGTGGTGTTCCCTATTTTGACTGTATGACTGCTATCAGTGAGCCAGTTTCAACCCACCTGAAAATATATGAGATGATACCCAGTTTTTAATATTTCCAAGTCTTTTGGGTTTCTAATACCATGACAGGAATGGACCCCATTCCTAAGTCAAAATATTATTAAAGTTCATGAAATTAGGATTTTTTATTTATTTTTATTTTTATTTTACATTTGTTGACCAGGATAGTCCTACTGGATGCATGTTCATTTTCAGCGAAGGCCCGGGGAGAAAAGCTCCAAGGGTAAGCAGATACAGCATTACATAATACCAGCATTACATATTACAAACAGATTTACAGAGATTACATAAGTATGCAAGTTAAACAAGTTTCACAGGTTAAAGTTAGTCCTGAGCACAAGTCAGGATTAAATTAAATTACACAGTAAACTGGTTAACAGATTTTTACACATTCTAGAGAGAGTTAGCCAGGCTTGATACATTGACATAGCCAGTTAAGTGACAAATGTTGTTTGAGTCTAGTTTTAAATTGACCTAAGGTGGAAGGAGGCAAGGTATTGTAGTAGTATTGTAGTATAGTATTGTTTCAATCTTTTATGTCAGCCAGAAGTGCTCTTTGCAGCACTGGTAATGTGCCCAGCAATGACTCCTGCAATTTGCATGGAATTACATGTATTGGTAACATATCTAAATACGATTTTGGATTCTTTTATACAAGTCCCATTGCTCCTACTACTATTGGAAATATCTGGCTATCTTTCTTCCACATTGCTCTCATTTCTGCCTGTAAATCCTGATATTTTATGACTTCGTGTCTCTCTATGCATAAGACATTGTAGTCAGTGGGTGAAGCAATTTCAATGATCAATGCAACTTTTGCCTTCTTTTCATGAACCATTATATCTGTTTTTCTCCCATCTGTCTTTTGAACTGTTGATAATGGGTGATGCCATGTGATGTAGACTTCATCATTTTCTATGATGCTTTGTGGCTCATGTTTCCAGTGTTTTTCAGCTACATCAATATTATAATGTTTACACAATTCCCAGTGCAACAGTCTTGCCACATTATTATACCTTTCAGTATACTGTCCTTCTGCCATTAGTATATCACAACCAGCAACATGATGTGTGACTGTTTCCAGTTCTGTTTTATAAAACCTACATTTGTCTGTTTCACCCACATGTTCAATGGACTTTGTAAACCAACATGTATGTGGCCCACTGTCTTGGGCCACCAGTATTAACCATTCATCTTTTTGGTTTGAATTTGCCTCTCCTTAACCATCTCTGCATTTGATCCTGATCAACATGAGGTTCTTCCAGGAGTTTTCTATACTTGCAACTATATTTATGTGTCTTCCACATTTCTTGCCTTCTCATCTGATCTTTCATCTTATATTCTTTCTTTCTTTTTTTTGGCATATTCAGTTGCTGCCTGATTATTATCTAATTCCAGTTTGATTTCCATTCCTGCTTGATGCTGATATGCTTCTGCTAGCCTAAGAAGGGAAGTAATCTTAGATTTATTCTTCTCATGTTTCAAAACTTTCACTATGTTTGGGTCTTGTGAAGTCAACAGATATGTATGCAGTCCCATGATTGCAGATCTATACATGTAACTAATTTCAAGAAGGCCCGTACCTCATTTGGAACAGGGAACATATAATCTTTTTATCAATCCTTTGATGAGCATGAAGCTTCCTTTTTGTTTTCCTGTCTAATCTATCCAAAACCTTTTGAAGCCAGTCAATCACTCCAAAACTGTAAGTTAGGTCAGGAAGAGCAAATCGGTTTATAGCTTGAATTTTGTTCCTAGATGTCAATGCTGTTTTCAGGATTAATTTATGTCTTCTAAAATATTCCTTACTAAGTTTTATTTGCATTTCTCCAAGTTTTATTGTTGATCCTACATCAAGCCCCAAATGTTTATACACTCCCTCTTGCTCAAGTTCTTTTATATCACATTTTTGTCCCATCCTTATGTTTTCTTGGTGCTGCAGCTTTCCTGCTTTAAAGGTTGATTTTTCACATTTATCATGACCAAATTACATTCTTATATCATCTAAAAACATTTTGACTACTTGCAGTTGTGCTTTTAGTTCCTCATCTGATCAGCTATACAGTTTTAAATCATTGACAAAGAGAAGATGAGAAGTCTTTACACTTTGTTGCTTTCTGGGAGCCAAATTATAGCCATGACCTAATCTTTAAGTAGACAGCTTAATGGGTTAAGGGCAAGGCAAAAGAGCAGCAGTGACAGAGAGTCACCCTGGAATATCCCCCTTTGGAATTTTATCCCTTGAATAATCATTTGCCCTTTATCATGGTTTAACTGCAGAGTGGTTGGCCACTGTTTCATGGTTGCTGTGTTGTAGTTTATCAGTGGAGGATGTATCCTATACATTTCTATGCACTCTTATCCATGAATGTGGAATATTGTCAAATGCATTTTTGTAGTCAAGCCATGCCATACTTAGATTCTTCCCCTTTTTACAGTTCTCCACTATGACTTTATTTAACAACAAATGATCATTTGTTCCATATGACTTTATTTTATTGCCCTTTTGTTCTATTGCCATAATTGAGTTTTCTTCTAAGTAACTATAAACTCTGTCGGCATCAATTCCACTGTATAGTTCATACATTGTCGGAAGGCAATTTATTGGTCTATAATTTTTCGGGTAGCTTGCAGGTTTTAAAAGGTTTTATCTGATGAAGTCCTAGAGTAAGGGACGAAAACGCATGTGATTTTGTTTAATAAAAGCGTTCAAGTACGTGGTTGGTGTCACTTTCGTGTGCTGAACTGGAATTAGTATCGCATTCCACCCTACGGCTTTTTTAGTTTGAATTGTTAGCTTGCAGGTTCACTTTTAAGTAGGAGCATTGTTTTTCCTGTTGTTAGCCAGGTTGGTGCCTGCTTGGGGTGTACATATAAACAGTTAGTGCTCATGGCTAAATCTGCATGCAGAGATGTTACTACTTTTAACAAGAATTTAGGTACTACATCTGGGCCTGGAGGTTTCCAATTAGAGGCTTTTCTTAGCTTTTTTTCAGTCTCTCTGGTTGTTCATCACATTTCATATCCTGTACCTCTGAACTTTGTATTCTTTCATTTACTTCTTCTGTCCATTTAGCATCTTTGTTATGTTCCACCGCATCTTCATAAATACTTCTCCAAAATCTATCTATTTCTTCCTTTTTTGGTGGTCTTTCAATTCCTTTTACCTTGTTTCCCAATTCTCTAAAACTTTTTTGGGTAATCAATAAATTACTTATGTTGTACTTTTCCTTTACATTTATCTATCTTCTATATTTTTCTGCCTGTGCTGATATCTTGAGTGCATGTCTGATGTGGTGGATCCTGGCACCTAACAGATAGCTGACCGTGACTTTTTCCATATCCAAACTGGTGAGAGGGACATCTGTGTGTCACCATTGAGTTGCCTATGGCTAAGATGTTTGTTTTTGTGTTATGCATTGGGGCTTTACTGGTCAGACACTAGTGTGTATATATTATATGACTCATGCTTGTGTTTGTGTTTGAAATGTCTCTGATGTTTAGGTAAGCTTCTGGTAAGGACCTCTGCATATGTAGGTTAATGTGTTGTTGGTTTGGTAGGTGCAGGAGGTGAGGTGTGCATGCTGACAATCTGCTTAGTATCAGATGAAGTGAGTGGTGAGTAAGAGAGCCTGGATTCTAGGTTGTTGATACAGATGCATCTTTCACATAATGCATTTGTATGGGCTAGAAGAAGTGGGCTGTCAGGGTACATGAGGCAATTGCTACATTGCCTCAGGATGCCCATGTCAACCTGGCCGGCTGGGGAAACTGCATGAAATTGTCCATCCATAATGCTAGGTAAGTTGATGTGGTCAGAAAACAGAGAGAGGACAGGAAGGACCAGGTAAAGTAGAGGACAGGAGAAGTGGATAAAAAATATGAAGGGCTAGTAAGTAGGATTTGTGGTAGTACCACAGGAGCATTGCTGAATATATCACTTGTCAGTGAGGGGCAATCATGAGAACTCACCAATGGAGCACCAGCAGAGTACTAAGGGAAAATTTGCAGGCAGAAGTGCTTGCGTCTATAACCACCAACAGTGCCCGCACCCACTCGGCAGTGCGCAAAGTGAAAACAAGCTCAAACCCCACACAAATGCAGTGTTTATGTAGCACATAAGAGTAAACTGATTTGAACAAATTAACAAATAAAAAAAGCTGAAAGCTGAGCCCTCTTCCAGTAACCTTCAATCAGATGAGTTTTAACTGCACACTCCTGCCACTAGGGTGCAGGGGAGCCCTCTCCAAAAAGATGACCTGGTTTAGTGCTCAAGTTATACAAACATCACTTGATAAAGCAGGTGTGAATCTAGTCTATGCTACAGCAAACAAAGTGCAACAATTTCAGAAAAAAGAACAGTTCAAATAAGCTAGCACAATAAGCCATCAACCAGCAGTTCCCAGCTCAGAAAGGCAGAGGTTACCATCTCCTCCCACAAGATTGTTGAACATAAACCTTCTTAATGTAAAATAACTGGCCTGAAGCCCAAGTGCTTAAACCAGAAATAGGACTCTTTTTTTTTTTTTTAGAATAACAGACAAGCTAAGCCTTCGTTAAACAATTCTCAACTTAAAAGAATGCAAAGTACCTCTCCTACCACAACAGTATAGACTACAAACATTCCAGGAAATGGAAGATAATTCAAGGTTAGGAAACAATGGGTGTGGGCCTTCCTTTCCAAATGATCTGTCTGTAATCAGTAGATTGAACTGCTAAGATGGGACTGGGAGGAGTTTCAAAAATCAGATTTATAGTAGGTGTGGGTGCATGGGAAAAATAAAATGCAGACAGAGAACAGCAATATTCAGGCAGACTACAGCAAGCAAGCCAAACAAGCACCTCAGCTAAATAAAGATATTTCTAGCTAAATGAGAAATGCTATTTCTCAGCTCCTCTCACTGATTAGCTGTAATAGTTCATCTTGTTCTTTCATCCTTGTCTTTTCTATTTATTTTAAAATAGACAATACTGTCTTCTTTTCTGTCAAATATAACACTTGATTTCTGCTGATACCATCTTCCAAGTGCTCAGAGTCTTTAATACCACAATCTTTAATACCACAACCTCTTTCCTATTCTATGCAGATGAGATATTTTCAAACCTTACACATTAATCATCACATCCCAAATAATACTCAGAAAATCTTAGAAAGAGCAAATCTTATAGAGGCGAGAGCTCACTTATTCAACAATACAAGGAACTTAAGTGATCTAATAAAGTCAAGCAAGGCCAGTTATGAGGTCAAGATAGCCTCCCAGGCTAAGGACAATCACAAGCCTTCTTCAGCTATGTCAGGAACCTTAAAGGTAATATGCAGCAGTGTGCAGAACTGGTGGTAAATGGCAAAACCTTCACTGACCAGGCTGACATAGCAAATCTACTAAATGATAAATTTAGCACTAAATTCACCCATCACTTCCTCCATTACCCCCTATGAAATCTCCTCTAGCATATCCCCCAACTATCAAAAGGGAGCAAAGTCCTGTAGGTGTTCACTAAGTCCAAAATCACTGTTTCAGTGGGTGCTGACAGTATCCCCAGTTGCCTCCTAAATATCCTAAAACAGGACCTAGCAGGACCTCTTGAGGCACTCTTCAACTACAGCCTCAAAACAGGTTATGTGCCAGGTGACTGGAGGGTTGCAATGGTCATCCTACATCATAAGGGTGGACCATAATCTGACCTTGGGAACTACAGACCCATCAGTCTGACAAGTTTAATATGTAAAGCCATGGAATGAATTATGGAAATGATCAGCAAGGACATTGGCAACCTACAGTCACTGTGCCCATCACAGTTTAGCATTGTTAAGGGATGGTCGTGTCTACTTAACCTGCTAGAATTCTTTGAGAGGTTCACCACGGCTATGTATGAGGGAAAAACAGTAAATACCTCCCATCTTAAGCTGGCCAAGGTATTCAATACAATATCCCACTCAGGTATTGTTGACAAACTCCCAGAACAAGCCGTAAATCCCTACATAACTTACTAGATTGCCAGATAGCTCACAGGTAGGACCCAAGACATCAAGATCGGTGAGACCACCTCCACCAAGAGACAGGTCACCAGAGAAGTACACCTGGGCTCTGTGTTGGTCCTGTTCCTGTTTGGTATTTACTTCTTGGAAGTCAAGGCTAATGTGAAAGGCCTCTAGCTTGTAGATGACTATAAATTGAGAGTTATCATTGATTCCTCCCATGCCAGCAACATACTACAAGAGGGTCTAACACAACCAAATGACTGGTGCAAAAGCCATGGATTAAAACTCAATGCAAAAAAATGCATTATTGTGCCCTTTGGGAAAGCGTCCTTTTCTAAGCTAATTACTTCATCAATAAAACACCCCTAAGAGTTGACCCAATAGTTAGGGATCTGGGAACATATGTAGGCAGTGATCTGGCTTTCAACCAATATGACGCCAAGATAGTAAGAAAATCATTCTATGTCACACAACTCATAAGCAAGCATATGGAATCCAGGTCCACGTAAGCTGGAGTACCATTCTATTCGGCACTCCTCAGAGTCATCATCGAGTACAATGCCCCCTATGACATGCACTCAGTCAGATACTCACAATAGTTGGAAAGCCTTTCTTTACCAGGAGAACTGAGGGTATAAATACCCTGTCCTAGACAACTCGCCTTAAGGTCTTATCCCAGCACTCAGTCTCCTACAGGTTACTGAGGGGCAAGATATGCCTAGCATATAAGCCATCCTCAGATACAACTGTGATGGATCTCTTGCACATCTACAAGACAAACAGCACCAGAAAAAAGAAGTTATGTACCTACCATAACATTCCATGTTAGTTGTCTTCATCTTGCCTTCTTTCTTGCTGGTTGGGATCAGAGTCGAGCCTCTGCTCTGATTCGGCCATCTTCTATAGCTCGAGAGCTGTTTACTGGCTCAAGGCTATCCCTTATCCCATGATGCCTAGCGCTAGCTACTCAGATCTCGTTGGTAATAGCTAACCCCAGACATAGCCAGAGAATCAAACTGTCCAAACAAACAGGTTGAGTATACCTCTCATACTCTCTAAGTCAGTAGAGGAAACAAACCGGAGAACACCCAGCCAGTAAAACCAAAACTCCTCTCAATCCAATAGGACAGGGGGACGGAGGGTGGAATGCAAGAAAGAAGGCAAGATGAAGACAACTAACATGGAACGTTATGGTAGGTACATAACTTCTTTATGTTAAGTTGTCTATCTCACCTTCGTTCTTGCTGGTTGGGACAGCATACCTAGCACCTACAATCCTGGGCGGCTCATTGGAACAGACTCTTCAGAACAGTGAAAACAAAGTCAGCTCTGCTCCTGAAGACCATATCTAGCTTGTAATGAGAAATATAAGTATGAAGATTTGCCCACGTAGCAGCTGCACAGACAGAATCCATGGGCAACCTAGATTGGAAGGCTACAGAGGTGGCCAAAGCCCTAGTAGAATGACCTTTTGGTTTGATAGGCAACTCTTTGTTTCTCAATTGATAAGTGAAAGTAATAATGTGAGACAATCACTTGGATAAGGTCACTTTGGAAACTGGGAGACCTTGTTTGCCTAGAGCGTAGGAAAGGAATAGTTGGTCCGACTTCCTTATATCCTTAGTCCTATGCAAGTAGAAATGCAATTGTCTATGAACATCCAATTGGTGTAATTTGTATTCTGCCTTATTGGTGTGGTTAGGGAAAAACACAGGAAGGTCTAGAGATTGGTTTAAATTGTTTTTTGAGCAGACTTTCGGAAGGAACGAGGGATTAGTCCTCAGAGCAACCCTGTCCTTATGAAAAACCAAGTATGGAGGATGAACACATAGTTCCTGAAGTTCAGAGACGCATCTGGCTGAAGTAATAGCTACCAGAAAAAGTGTTTTCCAAGATAGAAACTTAATGGAGCAGGATGCTGCAGGTTCAAAGGGGGGGGCATAATTAAGGAGGTTAGTATGAAATTAAGGTCCCAAGGAGGAGGGGGATCTCTCACTGGAGGTCTAAGGAGAGTAGTCCCTCTGAAAAAGGCTTTACAGAGCTTATGAGACATATTGTTTGAATTAGACAAGCCAACATGAAAGTTAGAAATGGCCGCCAATTGAATCCTGATTGTAGCAGAAGTGAACCCAGAATGAAAAAGTTGTGCTAGGAATTCCAAAATTTCATGGATGGGGCTGAAAAAGGATCTACGTTCCTAGCCTCTGCCCAACAAGAAAAACGTTTCCATTTGCTAGCATAAGTCTTTCTAGTTGTGGACTTGTGAGAGGAGACAATAATCTCACTCACGGCCGGGGAAATGCTGGGAAGCCTGGCTAAGGTTGGAAGTGGAGCAACCAAGCTGTGAGCTGGAGTGTTTGGAGGGATTTATGCAGCCCGCCTGACTGATGAATCAGTAGGTCTGGAATCGGATCCAGAGTCCAGGGCTGATCGAGAAGGTAATGGAGCAGGAATGGAAACCATATCTGTCGAGGCCAGTAGGGGGCAATGAGGATCATTTTGCAACCCAACGATATTGCTTTCTGTATGAGTTTCGGTATCAGGGGAAATGGGAGGAAGGCATAAAGAAGTCCCTGAGGCCAATCGTGGACTAGAGCATCTCTGAGTGTGTGACCTGGAAGGGGAAGAAGGGAGAAGTAGTTGCTGCATTTGCTGTTGAAGGGGATGGCAAAAAGATCGCAGCAAGGCTGTCCCCATTTGTGGAAGATCAGATCCACAACTACCTGATTCAGAGACCACTCGTGAGGCATGTGAATAGCTCTGCTGAGCCTGTCCGCTATGACGTTGGACCTCCAAGGGATGTGCATAGCAATCAGAAATCGTTGGGAGGAAATCGCCCACTGCCAGAGTCTGAGTGCTTCTCGACATAGGGGGTAGGACCTGGTTCCGCCCTGCTTGTTGATGTACCAGACCACTGACATGTTGTCCATTTGAATTGCAATGGTTCCAGAAGTGAGAGAGTCTTGAAGAGCTTGCAACGCTAGGAGCACAGCTCTCACTTCTAGGACGTTTATATGCAGGTGGTACTCATGAGGCTGCCAAGTGCCTTAGGCCGTCCTGCCCTGATAATGCCCCCCCCACCCTATCAGGGAGGTGCCTGTGGTCACCGTGGCAACTGGAGGGGGCTGAATGAAGGGTCAGCCCTGAGTCACTAGTGGGGAGACCATCCACCAGGAAAGGTGCCTTTTGCATGCTTCTGTAATCATGATCATGTGAGACATGGGCAGCTGTTGGAAAGACCACTGTGTGAACAGAAGCCACTGAAGTATCCTTATGTGAAAGTGGGCCAGTGGGATTAAAAGAATTGCCGCTGCCATGTAACCCAGAGTTTGAAAGACGAACCTGACTTGGATCCTTTTGCTCTGCATTAGAATTTGTACTTGCTGGCGATTGTAGACACCCTTTCTGGCGGTAGCCTTGCGGACATGTTCCTTGTGTCTAAGTCTGCTCCTGTATAGGTGATAGATTGACAGGGCAACAAGGCAGATTTTCCGAAGTTTATTGTAATGCCTAGCTGGGAGCAGACTGTGATAGTGTAGTCTCTGGCTTGCAGAAGTTGATGCCTGGTAGTAGCAGTGAGGAGCCAGTCATCTAGATATGGAAACACCTGGAATCCTTGATGTCTCATGTGAGCTGTGACCACTGCCATACATTTGGTGAACACCCTGGGGGCTGTGGTGAGACCAAAGGGCAGTGCTCTGAACTGGTAATGACTGGCTCCCAGCCAGAAGCGAAGGAATCTCCTGGAGCACCTGTCCATTTTGATGTGGTAGTATGCATCCTGAAGATCTATGGAGCACATCCAATTGTCCTGACCCAAAAAGGGTAGAATGGACTGTAGCATGACCATCCAAAACTTTGTTCTTTGAAAAGACTTGTTTAGTCTGCTGAGATCCAGAATCGGTCTCCAGTCCACTGTCTTTTTTGGTGCCAAAAAGAACCTTGAGTAAGTTCTGGATCCATGTTGGTCTGCCAGGACTTCCTGGATGACTCTTTTTTTCTAGCAGTCTTGAAATTTCTATGACTGCTTGGTCCCTCAGATTGGGTGGAACATCTGGAAGGGATTTGCTCGATGGTAAGGGGGGGTTGAGAGAAGGGAATTTTGTAACCTCTGGATATAATTGATCGTACCCATTTGTCTTGCGTTAAATTCTACCAGGCTTTTGGGTACAGTGAAAGTCTTCCCCCGAATGCCTCCAGAGGTGGGCAGCCGGGCAACCCTTCAGGGATGCTGAAAGGGCCTCTCAGAGAAGGATTCTCTGTTGCCCTGGTTCTGCAGACCCTCTCTGCCATGGGGATGGTGTCTATTGTTGTTGTTTCCCCCTCTGCCCCTGGAGGAAAAATCGCTACGTGTGTCAGGCGAGGCTCCCTGGGATTTTCAGAACCACATTTTACCACTCTTCTGACCCTTGGGGTATGGTCTAGAAGGAGTGGAAAAACAGACTCCCAAGGCAGAGAGAGTCTTGCCTTCTTGCTCACACCTAGTCAAAGTGTCTTTCACCTGTGGTCCAAAAAGAAAGGAACCATCAAAGGGGGTGTTGGTGAATGATGCTCTAAAGGGTTCCGCAAAGTTACACAGCCGCATCCATGCATGTCTCCTAAGGGCCACGCCCATACCTGTGGCTCTACTCGCACCATCCCTGCATAGGAAATGAGCCTCATGGAGGAGTTGACAACAGAATTAAGTGTCTCCAGCTGGGAAGCCCCTTTAGCTTGAGCCCCCTCAGCTGATGGATCTTGAAGGGTATCTCCAAGCTCTTTAAGGAGATCCCTCTGAAGCCAGGTAAAATGGCATAAGTAGTTCAGTGACCTCATAGAAAAGGTCACTGAAGCAAACATTTGCTTCTTGTATCTGTCCATGGTCCTAGACTCCTTGTTAGGAGGATGGACAGATGAAGAGGTTTCCGCTAACTCTTTTTTTGTGGCTGCTGCTACCACCATGGCATCAACAGGAACAACTTTGGTAAGGAACTGCTTATCATGGGGTGCTGTGATGAACTTGCCAGGTCTCCTCGGAGTTGGTTCCACTGTATCTGGGGCTGACTATGCCTTTTGAGCTACCACGGACATAAGTGGATCGAAAGGCGGAGAAACCCAGGAGGTGGTAGGTCGGGAACCGAATGCATCCAGGAATACAGACTCATCCTTGGTAGGGGCTAGGGGATTCTAGTTCCCCCAATGCTTAAGCATTTCGACGCTGTCTGAAAAGGAAACATCTTCAGAGGGGGATCTCGGGGGCCCTTCCAAATCATCTAAGTCTGTATCAGAAGTGACAGACTCAGGGGAGTCAATGTGCTTGCACTTCTTCTTATGAGGGGGCTCCTCTGAATGATATGGGGAGGACTCAGAAGAAGAGGAAACACCCAATGGGGTGCCCTGGAGTGCCGGTTCCCCACCCTTGGGGTCTGGAGGAGGAGCAGAGGTTGGCACAGGCACTATAGGAGATGGAGCCGATGGGGCCGATAGTGGAGCTGACTCAGTGGCCAGCACACTCCTCATGATATCAAAGGTGTCCCTGCCATGGTGCAGAGAAAGCTCTGGTTCCGAGGAAATCGGAATCTTTCTCCGCACTGAGAGAGATGGCTCCGAGGCCGATGTAGGAGCTGAGCTCACCTGCGCCGAAGCTCCAAGAGGGAGAACAGGGTCGGACAAGGGTCCAATGCCACTCGCCCCCTCGGAGCCGATGAGGGAACCCCGGTGCCCAGATCCCTCGATGGACGGCACCATCGAGGGAATCGGAGCCGACGACGGAACCGAAGGAGATACAGTTATCGGAGCAGACGGTTCCACTACTCGAACCCCAACGAACTCCGGCTCCAAGCTCAATGGAGTCGGAGGAGGAACATCGATAGAAGTGGATGGAGCCGACACCTGTTGAGGAGAGCTGGGCAACATCTTGGCAAGTGCCTGCGATTTTAGCAACCTACTGACCACTCTCTCCACATCATGATCCGAGAGCCTAGAGGATCGAGAGGAGTGAGAAGATCTGTGACTGTGCTCGCTTTGCAGCAGGAGAGTCCAAGGAGCCAAATGTATCAATTCCAGAGAAGGGGACCTCAGCCTCTTGTGGCTCCATGAAGGCTCTGAAGTTTCTGATGGAGCTGACAGGGACATAGTCTTATCAGTTCCAGCCAGAACCGAAGTAGCAGGTAATCTGAACCAAAGAAGTATGAAAGACAGCTCCGAACCTGGAGCCAACGATTTGGTAGATTTAGGGGATTTCACAGGCTGAGTCTTGGCCAGTGAATCCTGGGGCTTTAAAAGGCCCCTAAGAATAAGCTTATTCTTACGCTCCTGCAGAACTCTTGGACTAAATGCATGGCAGATAGAACAAGAGTCCTGCAGGTGCACAGCACCTAAATAATAGACGCAAGAAGTGTGTCCATCTGTCAGAGACATTTTCTGACAGCATAAGTCACACTTCTTGAACCCAGACACCTTGGATTCTTTGGACATCCTGTAACAAAAAATACAACAATAGCTAACCAATCAAAATACAGTCTACAGAAAAAAACACAGTACACTACAGACTAAAGTTAATTTTTTTTTTTTTTTTTTTTTTTTTTAATGGGAAAGCCTCTAACTCAAATAGCTAGCCTATAGAAAAGATAGAAGGAAAGCCTCTAACTTAAACAGCTAACCTGACAGGAAAGGAATAAGGAGAGGGGAGGGGGAGAACTCTCTAAATTAAACGAGTTCTAAAGGGAAGGGAAGGAAGCTACAAATACACACTTAGCTAACACAATAAATATAAGACTAAAAGCTAACATAAACCCCTAGGAAAAAGACTATTTCTAGTAAAAATGTTCTTTAAAGAAACTTTATATGAGCCTGAGCCAAAAAACGACACCTCGCAGCTGAAGCGGCAAATGAGATCTGGGTAGCTAGCGTTAGGCATCATGGGATAAGGGGTAGCCTCAAGACAGTAAACAGCTCACGAGCTATAGAAGATGGCCAAGTCGGAGCCAAGGATCAGCTCTGATCCCAACCAGCAAGAACGAAGGCGAGATAGACAACTTAACATCAATAGATCCAAGCACCTAAACATTGTCTGCAACATAAATAGAACCTGCTGGAGGGACTAATATATGTCTCAAAGGATCCTGGTGCTATGGAATAAGCTCCCCATGTACATGAAGCAGCATTCATCCCCGACCTTGTTCAAAAGAAACATTGATCACTAGATGGGAAATCACAAATTCACCCATGAGCTGGCCCCCGTGACTCTGATGAACAGAAGTTGAAAGTAAGCAAATTAATCCCCAATTAATATACTCCCTGCACATACACACATAACCCTTAGCTATCTCTTTACTAACATACCCCACCATATAGGCCAACAAGGAACTCTGGAACAAAACTGGGTTGGGCTTCTTGGCTAGGCTTGTAAAGACCTAAGTGGCTGTTAGCCAAGTATGGACCTGTGAACCAATTAGCTTTCTTAATGTGCACCCTTCTGTGTGTTGGTCAAGGGCTATGATTCTTGCTTTGGGTTATGAGAGGTCCTAAGTTCAAGTTCTGTACAAGCCCAGTGTTTTATCTAGGAGGTAGTGCTGAGGATCAAGGTCTCATGCAGTGAGTGAGCTGCTTCCAAAATTCAAGAGTTTGATTCCCTCATACTTGGGGGGGCTTGCAAGGCAAAGGTTTGGATTCTGACCTCTGCTATTGGATAGGCTTTTATTAGTCTTCAGAACAATAGCCTAGCATTCACTTATAAACCTATGAAAGAGCAAATGTCACATAGCAGAGTTAGCCTTATGGCAGAATGGCCACTTGGTGTGCAGCATAGCTATTCAGGCTACATGCAGGTTAAAAAGTACTAATTTAGTGATGAAAGAACATGTTGGATTCATGAAAGACCTCCACCTCTGTACCATGCCACATCACTGGGTTTCCCAAAGTTCCATTGGAGCATTCCAGATTATCATGGAAGGAAGATGATGCTTTCTTCAAATGTAGAAACAATGACAACAATGGGCTCAGAATGTAAGAATCGGCTAACAATATACCTGACAAGGCCTTACTCAGAGAAAATAAACAGAAGAGGATACCTTGACGGATATAAATAAATGTAATATGTTTACAAGGAGGTAATTTACAACAGATTACAGCATTAAATAGATATGAAATACTAGGATCTCTGGATCTCTAGCAGATGATTTGGATGTTACCAGATGCAGAAGTGAATGATGTGATTCTTTCACTGTGGCTGATTTTATAGAGGCCATTGTTCCAGCAGAGCATGTATTAGTAATTCCAGAAGTAATTCAGATAACAACAACCCCTGGATGATCTATTTAGGATAGTGGAATTTGGCCTCTTCACTAGCTGTATGCTGCTTTTACTGCTTCATTGCTGTTCATTTTGACTTTGTTGGTAACTTTTTTGTAATAAGGGTGCGGGCTAAATATGAAGTGGATCCCCTGGTTAAACCAATAGCCTAGAAAGCTAGTGGCTTGGTGTTGGCAGTACAATTATTCTGATAGATATCAATTAACCCACCTGCACCCTTTATCTGATAGTATGTGCCTGACATCTTCACTGTTTTAATGGCAGTTTATAAAACATTGTGTGTGTGTGGGGGGGGGGGGTATTTGTGAGAAATTATCACCACATGGCTACTAGTGCTTTACTTTTGAGCTCTACCAGCAGTACACTGATAACAGGTGACTCAGAGACATACAAGAGCCACATGCGGCAAAAGTTCATTAGCAACTCACCTGAATTTCTCTGCCCTGAACACATGCTGGGGTCAGAACAACTGCACTAGTGCCCCCCACATGAACCCATGCAGCATTGCTGCAAAGGAACCTACAGACACACATGCATACGAACATACACACACACACACACACACACACACACACACACACACACACACACACACACACGCACACACACACACACACACACACACACACACACACACACACACACACACACACACACACATACACAGCCTTGTATTAAGTACTGCTACTGCTGTGCTAACTGACTTGCTCCTATCACAGACAGAAGTGCATGTAGACTGTAAAAAGGCTGTGATTCAGCAGATGGCACAAATATGCTATCAGGTTGTAGTGCAAATGCAGAAAAAAAAGATAGTCATCAGGCACCATTCATAAGGGATGCAAGTAACAACCTCCTCACCAGTCTAGAGGACATGAAAGACAAGCCTTCGCTATTTTCAGACTTTGCTCTTTATGTGTCTGTGAAGAGGCGTTCGATGTAACACCTCTTCGTGATTTGAATATAGACCGCATCAGTCAATATGCTCCAGATGCTGTTCAGCCCTATCTCACCAAGTGTTGAACAACAAGCACATGTCAAGTAGAAGCAGCCATGCTACCTTGAAATGAAAGAGGCCAGAAGGAACCTCCTAAGCTCTCACTGATGAGCCACAGACATGGTGGGAGTCAAGATAGACTCTCTTTCTTTTCCCAAGTGCAGCTTCAAAGTATGATCAACAGGTTTTGAGAGTCCAGTCCAATTGAAATGGCCATCTGGCCATGTGCTAGAGCATAGATTATATTGTGGTCAAACTCTAGGAATATTCACCAGAGTAGCTGTTAAGGGGAATCATATCTCCTACCATTTTCTTAAAATGAGACATTTAGTAAGCTGAAGATAAATGGAAAAGGATTTTGTGGTACCTTTCTGGTATTTTATTTTCTCCCTCCTGACTGCTGCCTGGGATCAGTTGTGAGATCTTCCTGACATCGCTCCATATAAGCTATCCTGCTCATGCTTAGGTAAACCTCTACTTTCAAGACCTCGGTATGTTGTAGCTATGACACTTCAGGTACACCTATGCATTATCCTCCCTTACCAGGTAACACAGATCACACCTATATGTGTCCTGAGTGGTGCTCTGCTGACCATAGACACCCTAACACTTACCACATTTAAGCTTTGCAAGTAAGACATTTCCTAGAAAGAATGCCAAGATTATGATCCAATATGCATGAACAGGAAAAAAACATACACATGGAGTCAGGAGAGCCCTCTACATCAGATACTGTGAAGCCAATAAATTCTCCAAGGGACACATTATCCCTCCTCAGGGGATGTAGTATTTGAAAGAACTGTCCTGAGAGACAGAAGACATTTCCAGGTGTTTTGCAGGGCAGTGGGTCCCTGAAGTAAATAACAATGCTCATTTGGAAATCTGTCAGCACCCCATATTTGGATACTATACACTATCAGTCATATTTCCACGGCTTAAACCAAAAGTTCCTTCATTTTAAACATCTTTAAACCACAAATTCTTTAATGTCAACAATATTGTTGGTAGAACCAAGGACACTGGTCTGAGACTGCATTGGAATACTCATTGTTATATTTTGCATGTTGTTAGAAAATGAGGTAATATCATTTAAGCTAATTATATAGGATACTGCACTTTTTGTGTGCAAAGGATGTGGCAGGGGTATCTATTAGTAAATCCAATCTTTGCTTAACTTCTGGTTCGTGCTGAACAACATCTGTTATGCCATATCAGTGCTGCATCTCTCACAGAAAAGAATATGCATTTATTTCAGTTATGAGCAATTTTTATTACACCCCTTCAAATCTGCATTGATTGATTAAAGTATGGCATTGTTAGGTGTATATTAGTCTGCAGAGGGAATTGAAACATTTTAGTAAATGGCTGTCTGCAGCTTTTCTTTTCTTACTTAATGTATATGTTTATGGAAATGTAAGAATTAGTTCTAAATAACTTTTCAGTGCAGTGCTTAGTGCTTAGTCCTATACTCAGTCATTGTCTGGGTAGGGAGCTGGGCAAGTTGTAGATGAAGGCCACAGTTTTGTACGAGTACTACCTCAAGACATTTAGCTTAGCAATCAAATAAACATCCAATTTCGTTAATCAAAATCTCTGTAACCTGTTTATACATAGAGTAAACTTTAAAAAAAATATTCCATATTAATGTAAAACTATGAATATAAACATATAATGAGATATGTACTTTGTTTCGGGATTTTTTTTTATTTTCTGTTTTCACTGTACAGTTGTGAGGTTATTTTAGAACACCTCCCCGTGGGTCACATGACTTATTGACATCATTCTTGTCTTTTCTGATAGGAAAGACTGGAAGAAAGAAGTGGAATCTGTAGAGTAAGTGGATTTACTAATAAAAACACATTTTGTTTTTGGACTGAATGTGTTTGAGACATACTTCAGGTGTCTGCACTTTATTGCAGTATTTATATTTGTAGTTTTATTTAGTTATTTTGCTTCTTCTTTTGCATGATGCTCCCCTGCAACTAACTGCGGGTATGTAGAGACAATGCAGTCCTAGAACAGTTCTATTTTGCCATTATATATTTGTTTTACTTTCTCAGATGAAATCTTGATTTATAACTTAATTAGTATGCAGATAAGGCAGATATCATTGAGATGGCATATCTGTTTTGTTTGTAGAACAAAGTTAGTTGGTCAGTTGGTCAAAATTTTCACACCTATATGAGAAGTCTGTAGTTGTTACTATAATTTTTCTTGGCTTTTACAGGTGGGGTCATGAGTGAATGTAGAGGCACATGTATATACAGTATAGTCATTAACTATCAATGCAGTCAGTTTACACATTTTTTTATTGAATCATGATTCTTATTTTAGTTTACATATATAGTGAAAGCATTGACTGGTGCAGGGATTGTATGCCAGAGTTTTGCTACACAGTGCGAGTACAGACTTTGACCAGAGGTCTTGTAAAGCTTATAGATATCAAGTAGATTTTTGTCAGAAGATCAAAGATGATGACTTTGGAGGCTGTTGTTGAGAACTGTACTTATAGCTGAGCACGATATGTGATTAAATATAATTTTGTGTGTGTGTACAACAGTGATGTGTTTTGTGAATTGTATCAGCTACAGATCTAGCTACCATGTTGTAACACTGTTCTTGTTTAGATTATAGGGTGGCTTAGAGGTTAGTCAAGATTGGAGAGCCATATAATAGAGAGAGGAATAGGAATACAGTGGCAAGAGTGACTCTTTTGGCTGCAGTAAGGAATTTTTTGGCTCTGTATTGCATTCCTATTTTTATGAGTTTTTTGATATTGCTCTGTATGTGGAGATCATATTTGAGGTTGTCATCTATTGTAACCCCCAACAGTTTTGTATGGGGTACTACGTCAACTGGATACACTGTCTAGAGATTTGTTCTTAAAGATATTTTTCTCACGGGTAAGTGATTTAGGGGAAAAATAAAAGGAGCTTGATTTTCCTTGAATTAAGAAGTTGGTCACAGAAGCAGTTTTGAATAGAAAGGCATGTTGTATTATCTTTTGTAAATGTTGTACATTGTCTGAGAGGTAGATGAAGGAGGACTCCTCTGCATACTGTACAGGTGATGCTTGTTGTATTGAAGTACGAAGATTGTTATAAAGATATTAAATGGACGAAGATCAAGGACAGAGCCTTGTGGTACACCTGTAATGATGGGTAGATAAGGGAAAAGGGTGGAGTTCCATTTGAAAGCCTGGTGGCTTTCTGACAAGTAAATATTAAACCACTGAATAGTAGTTTGTGAGATACCCATTGTAGAAAGATGTAGTAGGAGTTTTTTTTTTTTAATAAGAGACAGTGTAAAAAGCTTTTGGTAAGTCTAGCAATAAGGAAGATATGAGTTTACCTCTGTGCCTGTCTTTATTTATGTTATCTGTATGTTACCTGTAAAAGTTAGGAAGGCAATTGTTGAGCTATGAGCAGGTCTAATTCTATATTGAGGATTTGTTAGTAATTGTTCCTTTAAAAGGTGCTGGAGTAGTGGTTTATGGACACATTCTTCCAATATTTTTGAGAGAGGGGATTAGACGGTAATGTGTCTGAAATTGGAAATCTTGGTAGAAGCACCCCTTTTGTAGAGAGAGACATGATATGCCATTTTTTTCCTCAGATGGTAGGAATATAGGATTCCTGTACTGGCTTGTCTATAAGGATGGAGACTGGATATGCAATGGCTTTAGCAGCAATATTGAAGTATTGTCCAGAAAAGTTATCTGCAGAGGGTGAGCAGGGTTTAAGTTTGGATAATATTTTTTATGAAGGCGATGGCAACTAGTTGTAGTGTGAGAGTGGGATACTTATGGATGGGGCTAGACATGAGTTGGGGGAGTCAGGAAAGGATTCATTGGTGAGAGCAGCAATGCTATCAATGAAGTATAAGTTAAACTTGGTGGCTGTTTCTAAGGGGGAATTACTGGGGCAAGGGTTAGACATTGGTAATTCCTGGGTGTAAAATTTGTTTAATGGATGACCAAAATGTTTTGTGGTTATGTCTATTGTTATTTTGTAAATCAGAATAGTATTGTTTCTTAGCAAGGTTGACTTGTTTTTTTTTTTTTTTTGGCAAGGTTATGAAGTTCTTTAAGGTGCTATTGATTTTGTAGAGTTTTATGTTTCTGCCACTCTATCCATGATTTGTCTTTGTTTTACTCACTTTATATGTAGTGGTGCAAGGTTGTTTATGATGCTTAAAATAGTTGAAGTGAACCTTTCTACTGCCTCATTTAGCAGCAAGACTTTTAGAATAGTCCAGGTAATTGAATTCAGACAGGTTAAAAATGATTTGTGGTTAAACTTTGAATGTTTACGAGTACTTTGTATTCTTGTTGTTTGGCATGGTGAGTAATACATCCAATAGCATATGTAGGTCAGTGATCACTAAGGGATTCAGAAAGGGTTCCTGATGCGGTGTAGTTGTAAGGATCAGAAACCAGAAGCCAGTCATGAATGAGACTAGTGAACAGGGAGTTGTTATAGCAAGGAGGAGAGGTAATAATCTGTCTAAAGCCATGAAGGTTGATGCTAGAAGAAAGGATAGTTAGAAGTGAAAGTACACCAGATGAAGCTGTTTCATTGGTAATACTGTGTGAAGTCCAGTAAAGGATGTCTTCAAGCTGTATATATTGTTTCTAGGGGGGTATATAAAGTAGTTATACAAAAGCGTTTGTGGTCATTTAATTTTAAGCAGGGGATAAGTAGCTCTGCATTATTGAATCTGGGCAGAGTTTTTGTAAGAAGAGAAGCTTCATATGTCTTAGGGTAGAGGCAGCTACACCTCCAGCTGTTTTGTTTGGCCTGTCAGCTGTAATGATGCTGTATCTTAGGGGAAGAATTTTTGAGTCTTTTATATGACGTTTTGGCCATGTCTCAGTAAGGGTAACAATATCTGGTGCATAATGACAAATCCAGGCATGCAGTTCAGTGATGTTATTGCAAATGTTACGTATATTTCTTGAGGTAAAGTATAGTTGTTTGGAATGATTAGATGTGAACAATATCTCTTGATCTGGTACTTATGTGACATGAACAATAGCACCTGTGTTAAATTACATTAATCCCACTGACTGTGGATTTTAACTATACATTAACCACACAAAGATAATATACTAGGTTGCTAGGGGCCATCACAAGGTCAGCTGGGGTAGATGGTGCAGTAGGCACACCTAGATGGTACATCTGGTAAGAGCTGATATGGACACTTTCAGTAACAATTGATTTTTAAGTATCACATTTGTGTAATACTTAATTAAGAGTGCATGTCTCAATGCATGTTTGCAATATTATGCATCTGAATGATCCTATTAATATGCAAGCCAAAGAAAGTGCTGGGTGGGGATTCATAGGTTTTGATCAGGAAGACATTTTGTCCTTTGTGACTCAGTTGTCTGAAATGCACTACTGCATGTACTTACTTAGTGGAAATGATATACCATGTCACTTAAATGCATTTGGAAAATACTTGAAAAATACCCATAAAGGATTTAACCTGATATCATGACAATTGTATTCATTGATGGTTCCATGAAGTGATCTACCATCTCATCTGCATGCCTGCTAGCAGGCATGACTTCAGCCAGCATACAATGATGGAAGTAAATCACTATTTTATAAGGCAAAATTAGTAGTGTTTATGAGTGATTTCCCAACCACAGTGTTAGGTGTCATGTTAGTAGATATGCTCCATCATTCACTTGCTGTACAGGAGCACAGAAGAAAGAATGGAATGAGGGACAGTTGACTAATATTTTTGCATTACACAAGAAAATTGTATGGATTATGGTTCTCATTTAACTGGTATAAGGGTATATTCATATGTCCATACAGACAATAGTGTCAGTCAGTTCAAATCACGTAAGCAGAATTAATGTTCCTGCAGGTTATTATTGGTGTATGCACTCTAATTAAAATACTGTTATTTTAAAAACACATATTCACACTATGCTGAGACTTGATTATCTTGTGCATGATTGGTTTTGTTGTGTGCTAAGTATTTGCCTGTTTCTAATAGTATTTTCCAAATAAATGTATAAGTTTATTGTTGAAATGTATATTGAAGTAGTATTTTTGACAATTAATTGTCAGGAGTCATGCATTATTCCAAAGCAAAATAACAGGGTGTTTGACAACTTAAATAAATTATTCCTCACTGGCAGTGAAGATAGATTTACTAGAGGTCACTGAATTATGTCCCTCCCACAGTATTTATTCAAAGCATGCTCAATAACTGGTATCAATAAAAGAGGTATAAGGGACATTATCAAAATGCCTTGAACTGCATAACTTAAGTATATCTCCTTTACACTAAGCTGTCACCATGTTTTAGTTGAAAAGAAGCAGCATTTATAATATCTTCAAATATGTAATGCACATACTAGTTTGCTTATTATAATGGTGAAAATGAATGTTATAGTTGTATATCATGTTAGCAAATTAGCATTAATCAAGTGTGGTTGGACTACAGGTGAACATTCAAATTAGGTAGCAGCCAAAACAAATGGCAACAACAAAATGCAAGATGTACTATTAAGGGCACACTCTCCCAGCACCTCACATGTGAAGGAAGACCACACCACACAAACACTTCCTACTTATACCAAAGTCATGGACTGTAACTGAATGCCAAAAAAAAAAGAAGTTGTGTACTTACCATAACATTCCATGTTAGTTGTTCATCTCGCCTTCATTCTTACTGATGGTTCGGAGCCGATCCCTCGGCTCCGAGTCAGCCTACTACAAAGCTCGAGGATTTCAAGTAGCTCGAGGCCAAGTCCCTATCCCATGATGCACCTAGAGTTACCTCAGATCTTGTTTGCTGCGTATAATAATACCATATGTCATTCTATAACTCCATAAGAGAAAGTATAGAAGGGTTGAGTGACCAGGAAGTATCTAGCATCTCGGTCTTCTGAAAATCCAGGCGGGGGTAGGAGGGAGGGACATAAGAATGAAGGTGAGATGAACAACTCACATGGAACATTATGGTAAGTATATAACTTCTTTATGTGAAGTTGTTCTATCTCACCATTCATTCTTACTGATGGGTAGTGTCCCAAACACCATCTACCTCGGGTGGCTCACGGGAGTATATTTTTCAGGACTGTGGATCCAAAGGAGGCCCTGTCCCTAGAGGCCCTGTCAACTTTGTAATGAGTGATAAAGGTATGAGGTTTCGACCAAGTGGCTGCTGCACAAATGTTATCAATAGGGAGTCTGGCAGAAAAGGCAGAATATGTAGAAACTGCTCTGGTTGAGTGAGCTTTAATTTTATGCAGTAAGGGCATATTGGCAGCTAAATAAGCAAAGGTGATACAATCAAATAACCATTTAGACAGAGTTGGTTTAGCCACTGGCATACCTTTCCTGGAGTCTGAATAGGAAACAAAAAGCTGATCTGATTTCCTAACCTCTTTTGTTCTATCCAAATAAAATCTGGACTGTCTGTGAACATCAAGTTTGTGCAGCATGTATTCTAGATTGTTGGAGTGATTGGGGAAGAAAACTGGCAAATCAATAATTTGGTCAAGATTAGTTTCAGTGCAAACCTTGGGCAAAAAGGAGGGGTTTGTTCAAAGTGACACTCTGTCAGCATGGAAAATCAAGTAAGGAGGTTTAATGGACAAGGCCTGAAGCTCTGACATTCTGCGGGCGGCAGTAATAGCCACTAAAAAGATAGTTTTCCATGACAAAAATTTGAGGTCACATGAGGAAGCTGGTTCAAATGGAGGAAGAATAATGCGGGAAAGCATAACATTTAGATTCCATGGGGAATAGGGAGATTTCACAGGTGGTCTAATATGAAAGGTCCCTTTGAGAAAGGCTTTGGATAATTTGTGTGACATAATATTCAGTCCCTCGAATCCAAGATGAAAGTTAGAAATTGCAGCAAGTTGAACATGGGCTGTTGCTGCTGCAGCTCCTTTATTGAAGATCATGGTCAAGAATTCTAGTATAGAGGCCATAGGGGCTTGGTAAGGATCAATATTGTTTTTAGAGGCCCATATAGAAAATGTTTTCCATTTTCTGGGGTACAGCTTCCTCGCAGAGGATTTATGAGAGGATAAGAGAATTTGCTTCATCTCATTAAAAAGGTTATGGAACCTGGCTATGATGGGAATTGGAGCAGCCAAGCTGTCAGCTTCAGGGACTGCAGAGATGGATGAAGTTCCCCAGACGAGTGCATCAGAATGTCTGGAACTGGATCTAGAATCCAGGGGTCATCCAAAAGATGAAGTCGAAGGAAGGGGAACCAAATCTGATGAGGCCAATGAAGAGCTATTAGAATGATGGTCCTGTCCAGGGCTTTTGCTCTCTGTAATACCTTGGGTATCAACAGGATTGGTGGGAATGCATAGAGGAGACCCAGGGACCAATCATGAACGAGTGCATCCCTTGGGGTTTCTCCCAGAGGGTGAATCAGGGCAAAGTAGCTTCTGCATTTTGTGTTCATCTGATTGGCAAAAAAAGTCATAGCAAGGCTGGCCCCACCTGCAGAATATCATGTCTGCTATTTCTGTCTTGAGGGACCACTCGTGGGGCAACAAAATTGCTCTGCTCAGTTTGTCTATCACGTTGAATTTCCCCGGGATGTGTTGCTAACATAAAGTGCTGGGTGGATATAGCCCACTGCCATATTCTTAGGGCCTTACAACAAAGGGGGTATGACCTGGTTCCTCCTTGTTTGTTCATGTACCAGACCACTGATATGTTGTCCTTCTGATTCGCAATCATACCCAGAGGAAGAGAGTCCTGGAAGTACTGCAATGCCAAAAGTACTGCTCTCATCTCTAAGACATTGCTATGCAGATGTGTCTCTTGATCGGTCCATGTGCCTTGGGCTGTTCTTCCCTGAAAATGCCACCCCCCACCCTATCAGCTAAGCATCCATGGTCACAGTGGCTGCTGGTGGGGGTAAAACAAATGGATGTCCTATCATGACATGAAGTGAGGTCAACCACCACTGAAGATCCTTTTTGCAGGAGTTTGTGATCATTATGAGATGAGACATGGGGAGCTCTTGGTAAGACCATTGAGTGAACAACAGCCATTGCAGTATCCGCATTTGCATATGACCCAGTGGTATGGCCAGAATTGCTGCTGCCATAATACCTAACAATTTTAGAACTTCTGATGCTAGAGCCTTGTTTTTGGATATTAGAACGCGGACCTGCTGACAGAGTAGTAAGACTCTTTCTACTGGAAGTCTTAGCATGGTGGTGGTGATGTCGAGTTCTGCTCCGACAAAGATGATCTGCTGCGATGGCAACAAGGCAGATTTTTCTGAGTTTATTGTAATGCCCAGCTGGCTACAGAGTGACAGAGTGGATTCCCTGGCTTGAATGAGTTGATGCCTGGTGGTGGCGGTGAGGAGCCAAACGTCTAGGTATGGGAACACCTGGAATCCTAAACGTCTCAGATGAGCCGTGACCACTGCCATGCATTTGGTGAACATGCTGGGGGCTGTAGTAAGACCAAAGGGCAGGGCTCGAAACTGGTAATGATTGGCTCCCAGCCAAATGCGCAGATGATCCCTGGATGGCCTCGCCATATTTATGTGGTAGTACGCATACTGGAGATCTATAGAGCACATCCAATTGTCTTTCCCTAAGAAGAGAAGTATCAACTGAAGTGTAACCATCCAAAACTTCTCCTTCTTGACAGATTTGTTTAGTCTGCTGAGGTCCAATATAGATATCCAGTCCCCTGTCTTTTTTGGAAGTAAAAAGAATCTTGAGTAAGTTCCAGATCCTGTCTGGCCTGCTGGTACTGGTTAGATGACTCTTTTTCTTAGCAACATTTGGACCTCTACTGTTGCCTGTTCCCTGTAACTGGGTGGAACGTCCAGGATTTTTTTTGTCAGTGGAGGGGATGTGGCAAATGGAATGATTTATCCTCTGGAAATGATACTTTGTACCCAGCTGTCATTTGTTATTTTGAGCCAGGCATCTGGGTACAAAGATAAGTGACCTCCGACTGCCTCCAGAGCTGGACAATTGGGCCTGCTTTCAGGAGCACTGGTAGGGCTTCCCAAAAAAGTGATCTCTGTCTCCCTGGTTTTGTGGACCCCCTCTGCCACAAGGGCGGCATCTTCCATTATTGCCCCCTCCTCTGCCCCTGGAGGGGGGTTCACCACGTGTGTCCTGAAAGGCTCCTTGGGCTTTCTGGAATCACATTTTCCCTCCCCTTTGACCCTTAAGGTAGGGTCTGGTAGGGGTGGAAAAACTGACTCCGATGGCAGACAGAGTCTTTCCCTTCTGCTCATACCTGGTCAAAGTTTCCTTAACTTTGGGCCTGAAATGGGACAAGCCATCAAAAGGGGTATTCACAAAGAATGATTTGAAGGGCTCCGCGAAGGAACACAAGCGCATCCAGGAGTGTCTCCTAAGAGCAACTCCTGTACCCGCTGCCCTGCTCATTCCATCAGCTGCATATGAAATGAGGCGCATGGATGAGTTAACAATGGAGTTGAGGGTAGCAAGCTGGGAGGCGACTTTGTCCATAGCTCCTGCAGCTACTGTACCCCAAAGAGTATCTCCCAGCTCTTTAAGGAGATCTCTTTGTAGTCTCATGAAATGCGTTAAATAGTTAAGTGAACGGAGTGCAAAAATTACTGAACTAAAGATACGCTTCCCATATCTATCCATGATCCTGGAGTCTCTGTTAGGAGGATGGAGAGAAGAGGAAGTGTCTGACATTTCCTTTTTGGTGGTTGCCACCACCACCATGGTATCAACGGGCACACCTTTGGTCAAGAAGGACTTATCATGGGGGGCAGATATGAACTTATTAGGCCTCCTAGCAACAAGCTCCATGGAGTCCAGAGACTTCCACGCCCTTCGTGAGACCAGCTGCATAAGCACATTGAAGGGCAGAAACACCCAAGAGGTGGAGGTCTAAGACACGCAAGCCTTCAGGAGAACCAACTTATCTTCAGTAGGGTTTGTGGACTGCCAGTCACCCCTCTGCCTAAGGATTTCAAGTATCTCTGCAAATGAGATATCCTCAGAGGGGGACCGTGGGGACCCTTCCGATTCATCCAAGTCAGTATCAGATGTTAGGGACTCCTGAGGGGAGTCTAGATGTTTCCTCTTACAAACTCTCTTCCTGGGAACCTCATCAGTGTGAGCTTCTGGTGAGGTCTCAGAAGAGCATGGGCCACCCAATGGGGCTTCCTGAGGCTCTGGGTCTCTGCGCTTTGAAAGGCTCTGTGAAGCAGAAGCAGACACAGGTGCTTCAGGGGATGAAAAAGCCAGACCTGAAGTTGAAGATGTTTTAGGAGACATAACTCTCCTCATGGCTTTGAAGGCACCGGTGCTCCAATACGAAGGGTCTGATGGATCTAAGGAAACCATCGATACCCCCAGCACTGGGACAGTGGGCTCCATGCTAGAAGTAGGAGCCAAGCTCATCCGAGCCAAAGCCCCGAGAGGCAGAGTCAGAACTGACAAGTCGGTTCGACTATCCTCCCTGGACCCGACAAGAGAGTGTCATCTCCTAGAGTCCTCAATCTGTGCCAAGGATGTCAGAGTGAATGGAACCAAAGGCATTGGAGCAGGTGTCAGCTCTGAAGGCTCCACAATCAACAAGTCTGACTCCACCGGCTCCGAAGGACCAGTATGGCTCTGAGGAGGAAGAGTTTTAGCTGGCATAATGGTCTTCAGCTCCGAAGCCAATTGGGTTGGAGCTGATAACAATTTTGCAAAGGCCGGTCCCTGTAAAAGCTTCTGCACCACATGATCCACATCCAAATCTGAAAGGCTAACAGAAGACCAAGATGAATGGATCGATGGTACAGACTGAAGTAAAGGAAATTTTGGAATTTCGGATACTGGTTCCAAAACCGGGGACCAGCTCCAAAAAGAAAAGACAGTCGGCTCCGAGACTTGTGGAACTGATGTCACAGACTTTTTTGAGTGTTTTGATTCTTTAGATTTCAAAGAAGTCTTGAAAGACTTTGAGGACTTACTTGATTCATCCTGGTCACTCAAAGCCTCCTGGAAAGACGGTTTCAACAAACCGTTGTCTATGAGTTTCCTCTTTCTCTCTTGGAGAACCCAAGAAGAAAAGGAATGGCATATAGAACATGTTTCTTGTAAGTGTAATGCACCTAAACAATAAACACAACTGACATGTCAGTGACAGACATCTTCTGACCACATTTAGGGCACTTTTTAAACCCTGACTTAGGGTGTCTGTCCTTGTCATCAGCCATGACAGAAAATGTGGACACAGCCAACAACAACAATTATAAGAATAAGCCTTCTAATAAAAACAGGCTAAATATAAGTACACAAGCCCTTTAAACTTAAGGCTAACAACAATCCACTATATGGCTAAGCCTACTAACAAAAACAGGATAAATATAAGCACACAAGCCTTTGAACTAAGGCTAACAAAGCACACACACACACACACTATTTATCTAAAGAGATAATATCAAAAAGAGAAAAATTCACTAAATACAAATTACCAGTCAATACACTGCTAAAGTTAACTATAAAGCTGTGACAAAAGTCACTAAGCACACAATACTAATATAAGAAAAAATGTGACAGAAAGTCACTATTTAAACAAATTTTTAGTCAGACTTTTAAATAGGCTTAAGAAAAAATGAGGCCAACTATAAAGCTATGAAAAAGGCACACAAGGGAAAGGGAAACTACAGATAAAACTGTAAGAGCTTTACAAACTAGCTATCTAACAATAATATGAAGAAATTATCAGTAATATTTAGAAAAAAAGATAATAGTAAGGTTTTTACTGGCCCAAGCTAGTAGAACCTTGGATCTGTTGCAGCGGCAAACTAGATCTGAGGTAACTCTAGGTGCATCATTGGATAGGGACTTGGCCTCAAGCTACTTGAAATCCTTGAGCTTTGTAGTAGGCTGACTCGGAGCCAAGGGATTGGCTCCGAACCATCAGTAAGAATGAATGGCGAGACAGAACAACTTCACATCTGCATTATTGTATCCTTTTGGAAGTCATCTTCCCCAGGGAACTACCACATTGACAATACACCCCTAAGAGTTGACCCAGTTGTTTGGGATTTGGGAACTTATGTGGACAGTGACCTAATTTTTGACCAACATGTGTCTATTGTTGTAAGAAAGTCCTTCTATATTGATGTGCAATAGCAATATAGAAAGTCCTTCTATATTGCTATTGCACAGCTTATAAACAAAGGAATTGTGTCTACATCTAGGGATGTCATTGTACCCCTTTAGTCAACCCTCATTAGGCCAGTCAATAAATATAATGCCCCCTTTGGCATTTATCTGTCCAGACACATGCAACTATTGGAATGCCCAGAGAGGTACCTTACTAAAAGGTTACAAGGCCTAAACAACATATCCTACATGGACCAACTTAAAGCCCTGTCACTATACTGAGTATCCTATAGACTGCTAAGAGGTGACCTGTGTCTGGCATACAAGGCATCCTCCAACCCATTCACTGATGGATTTACTGCACATCAGCAAATCAAAGGGCATCAGAAATACTCAGTTTAAGGATTTAAACGTCTTTTGCAACATCAACAGAATGGTTTGGAGGGACAGGTATATCTCACAGAAGATAACATAGCTTTGCATCAGACTCCCAACCACATAAAACAATGTTTTCCCCATCTATATTCAAGGACAACTTAGATCTATGGATGGGAAACAAAAAACTTACTCCAACACTGCCCTCTACCACAAATGGACAGAGGCAGCTCCTAAATGCTTTATCCCATGCAGGAGTCTCCTAACATTATCTATGGTATAATCTCAGGTATTCTTATTAGAAGTAATATATAATTATCGACCATGTGATGGGTAAGACTAGTCTATAAGAAAATAAGATTGGATATTTCAAGCACAAAAAGGAAAATTGGCTAGGCTTAAAGTAGCCCGCAAGAGCTGCTAGCCAATATCTCTGAAGTTATTGAACTTTGGAATTCTTGAAATATTCGCCTACAAATGTAAAAACTAGCTGGCCCTTTAAAAAAATCACTTTTTACACAATGTAGCTCAAGTTGCATACAATACATGCTAATTTGAATTTTTGGGCTGCTTCTAGCTAGTTTCCCTCATTACTTGTGTCTGTTATTGATACTGGCAGTATCTCATTGACTGTGTCCCATTTCCTTCTGTGCAGGATATGTCAGTATAGTCAAAACACATCCTCCTGTAGTTTCCAAGAATGTTCAAAACTGTTCTTGATATCGCAATCAGTCTGTCACTAAAATGTAAATATTTATTCTAGTGGATATAATAATTAGGACAAAATGTCATTGCTCTTGTTCTAAGTCACATTTAAAACATGTTTTAACATTTCATTATAACCAAAACCTGTTTTACTGTCTTGTAACTACAAACAGAGAAAGAGAGAGACAAACTATAGTCTTTTAAAATTTAAAATTCAGCTTTGTTTTGTAGTACATAGTATCCAATACAAAAGTATATATCCTTGGCTACCAATTCTTGGGGACTCACAATTTATATAACTAAGGAAATACAAGTATCTGAATTCAAGTTCTACTGAAAGATGCATTTTTGTAAAAAAAAGTCATGAGGAAATTTATCAAGTTAATCAGTTTTTCAGCTGAAAGATCAAAGACATCTTTACAAGAAATAACATTAAAAAAGAAATATGCATCAGTATGCAAGAACATTAAATAATGAGCAATTTTTCGTGCCTGAGATTATGTATTAATCTTAAATGCAATATTTCCAAAGCAAGCTGTTGAAGTATTGTTGTGCTACCCAATGCAGTGTGTGTGTGTGTGTGTGTGTGTGTGTGTGTGTGTGTGTGTGTGTGTGTGTGTGTGTGTGTGTGTGTGTCTGTGTCTGTGCAAATTTATTAGGAGTGCATTTGTTTTGTTTGTTTGTTTTTTTTGTAAAATTAGGAGAGCATTTGTGACAGAAATGAACATTGTTTTAAAGTGTGGCTTTGCTTGAACAAAAATGAACACTAATCAAAGGAATGGATTCAAGAAACAATAACACACCAAACTATCCATTACTTTTCCAAATGTCTTAATAATGAATGGGTTTTTATTCTGAGAAGACACAAATGGATTTGCCTGACTGTGTGTATTCAGAAACATGCTTAATATTTGGTTAAGCCTACCTTATATAAGATGACAAGCATTGCAGACTGCAGTTTGTTATTCCAAAATTGAAGCTGTGAATTAAACATTCATAAATAAATGAAACAGCATAACTAATACTCCTGTGAAATTATATAAACACAAATGAACATCCATTATTTTATGACATGTATCAGCATTTTACTCCTAAAACATGTTCCCTCTAAATACAGTACCAAGTACATTAATTTAGCAAGAACTCTTTATTTAGATACTGGTGGAAAGGAAATCATTGCTGACTTGATTCAAACAGCAACATTTATTTATTTGATTTGCTTCATTTATCTTTGGGAGCCTTTGATCAGCAAACCTCTCAACTGTCCAGTTTTGCACAGAATGTCCAAAGTTGTGTAATCTATGTTTGATCTCTTCCTCATAAAATGTGCTGTTTTTTGCCAAAATATTGTGGATTTAAGTCCTTAAATAATGGCAGAATATTAATTTTCAGACTTTGTTTTCTTCAGAAAATGCATGCTAATACAAAACCTGTTATTCTAGCAATTTTCTAAGGATAAAAGAGCAATATTTAAACATTGCCCCTATTTTGGGCCTCTGTCCTCCCATTGCTTTTGGTTTTGTCCAGATTTCTTGTGTTTAAAGTTTGAGAGGTAAAATGATCACTGAAGTATCATCTCTGAACATCCCCTTTTCCAAACACTTTACATTGCATAAATCAAACATATGTTTAGCAGTTGTAGCTACAGAAAAACAAAATGATACTGCTTGAGAGAAAAGAGAAACAAGAGAAATGATAATATGTACTGTAAAAAAAAAAAACATGCATGTTAGAGTAGATATGTTGATAATGGCATATCTGAGAAATATTGTGAAATATTAAATAAAAATAGAAATTAATATAATGGGTGCTGTTTATTTTTATATATCACATTATTTCTAAGGAAGACCACAGGATGAAATATCAATTCAAGCATTTATTTTATGTGTCTAGTATTTATACAGGCTTAATGAACATATACATTTTGTAAATAATGATCTACTTTCCATTTATTGGTCCTCTTCCTTTCACACTCCTTCAGTCTGTTCAGCCTGTAAAATGTTTATTAACATCACAAATGCACAGACAAAAAAGGGTAGGTAGCATGGAACTTTGGATATCTCCTGGACTCCTTAAATATACACACTTAGTGATCAAGCTTGGATTTTGTGGGAAAAATACAATTCGCAGGCATCCAGACTCAGATGCCTTGATCTCAAAAATAAGGCAAGAAGACAACTATTAGACAGAAAAACAGTTTTTGAATAGAAAAAAAAACTGTGTCAAAAACTCTTCCACCCCCATAAATTCAGGTTTGAAGTCAGTAAAGTGGTCCACACAGCCTACCTGGACCTCGCAAAAGCCTTCGATACAATACCCCACTCGGGCATTATAGATAAGCTCACCAGCTTAAATATAAACCCCTATGTCACTAGATGGATTGCAAACTGGCTCAAGGACAAAACCCACATGGTTAGAATTGCTGGAGCCATGTCAGACTCCAAACCAGTTACAAGTGGTGTCCCACAAGGCTCAGTCCTGGGACCTCTCTTGTTCGGTATATATTTCTCGGAGGTACAGGCCAACACGGAAGGACTGTGGCTGACCAAGTTCGCAGATGACTGCAAACTTGGCGCCATAATCGACTCTCCAGCCGACACAAGCATCCTCCAAAAGGGCCTCATAGAAACAGACAACTGGTGCCAGAGCCATGGCCTCAAGCTAAATGACAAAGTGTATAGTCATCCCCTTTGGCAAAAACAAAGTGCCCACAAATTACCACATAGGTGGTAATCCATTAAGTACAGAAGAAGTAATTAGGGACCTGGGGACCCAAGTTGATAGCAATCTCTCATTTGACAACCACGTGGCCAAAGTGGTTAGAAAAACATTTTATATAGCCCACCTAATCATGAAGGGATTCACATCTAGATCAGGGAGGTCATCGTGCCTCTTTACTCATCCCTCATCAGGCCCATAATTGAGTACAATGCCCTTTTGGGATGTACCTTACCAGACACCTGCAGCAACTGGAAAGACCCCAAAAGTACCTCACCAAGAGGATCAAAGGGCTCAAACAGATGCCATATGCTGCCGGTTAAAGAAACTCCAGCTCTACTCAGTGGCATACCGCCTGTTCAGAGGTGATCTGTGCCTGACATATAAAGCCATGTCCAACCCGGAATTAATGGACATGCTGCACCTCAGAAAATCCAAATCCCACCGAGCTACGCGCTCGAGAGACTTGAACCTCAGCACTGAAATAAATAGGACATGCTGGAGGGACAGATTCATAACCCAGAGGCTCCCTTCACTCTGGAATAAAATCCCAGTCCAGGTTAGGCAGAGTCCCTCATTGACTCTCTTCAAGAGGAATCTTGATGAGTGGATGGGAGATCGTAGGTTTACCCCGGGTATCACTTCTGTGTCTCTGTTAGACAGAGGCACAGTATACTAACCTCGAAAAAGGGCATAGCAAAATAAATTTAAAATGGGTGGCGAAAGCTAAACACATTCTGGCTAGGCTTATAAATGCCCTAGGGCAGATAGCCTAGTATGAACCTATGAACCTATGAACCTATGAAGTAAGAGACAAATCCAAAAAACACTTGCTGTATTAACTTTTTCCTGAAGAAATTAAACATGCATTTTCAGAGGTACGGCGGTAGCGTTGTTACCTCACAGCAAGAGGTTCTCCCGTACGATTCTCAGCTTGGGAGTGCCTTCTGTGTGGAGTCTGCATGTCCTCCCCGCAGTTGGGTAGCATTCAAAAGACATGCGTGCATAAATGGGCTTGCCTTCATTGAAGGTTGGGCGTCGAGCTGGCACCTCAGCATTTTGTAAAAATCTACTGCCAATCATTAGAGGACCGGAGTTCCGCTGTGGCGACCCCTTACCGGGAAAAGCCGAAAGACCAACAACAACAACTCTCTGCATTAGTCTTCCTTGCATTTCTCAGTCATCTTTCCCCTCAGTGAGTTTCTTTCCTCTATTTCATATAAAATGAATGTTACTCAAACTAACAGACTAATAAATAATCTTCCTGATTAAGACAACTAGGTAGTACTGGCATGATTCCATGGTTCCTAAAACAATGTATGAATTTCATTTCTTAGGGGAACGAGGTAGTGCTAGTTTATTTCCATGGTTCTTACACCAACTCTGTATTTCATTTGTCACCCATTTTGTTGCCCTTTTTAATCTTTCTTATGATAGAATACTTCTCCTTTACCCCAGGAAGTATTTATATTCACCATAAAACTAACTCTCATGAAACATCTATAACTGCAGACCAATTTCCATACTGCCATTCCTAGTTAAATTATTTGAAAGGGCTATCTATCAAAGATTTTTGAATAATTATGTAACTACAACATCCTATCCATTCATAGCCATGGATTTGTTCTTGATATAAGTACCCAAACTGTGGTCCTCTCACTCAATGACTCCTTCACAACAGCAGTGGATGATGAGTTACTTAGTGGTGTTACTTTTATTCACCTGACCAAATCTATTAACCAAGATAATTATGACCTCTTAATTCTCTAAGTTATGGTTACTTCAGACCTTGTAATGTCTCCTGGTTTAAAAGCTACTTAACTAGCACACATTTTTTGTCAGGCTAAGATCCAGTGTTGCCTCCTCTGACCCATAAATTCTTCAGTATCCAAAAACTCTGTGCATGTACACTCCTTTTCAGTCTATCTGTTAACTCTCTACACTTTATCCTCCACTTTAACCTTTATTCTTTTGCTGACAATGTTGTTCTGATGGGATCATGTGCATTCTACTTCAGACATGATCTTCTTCATGAGTTCCAAGTCCTCCTCAGCTAGCTGAATAGTAAGCAATCAACTGTGAAATTTAAAAGAGGCTATGTTCTTTGGTATACCGACCAAGCTTAAATAGCATATGTTTTTTCTTTACTGTCATTAACCTCATTTAAATACTTATGCAGTTTTTTTGATACCTCAAGTTCTGTGTCAATCCATATGGGCAGAAGAATATAATCAAGTATACTGTTTTGGGTGCAGCAGAATTACCTGACTTCTCATTTCTACAGTGAGTACAGGCACTGGTATGTGAATCCTACATTTTTTTGAGTAAAGATTTTAGACTTATCCTTATTTGCCCTAAATTTGAACATAGCTGTGCCATACTGTCCAAGTCTAGCTAGCTTCCTATAAAGGAATGGCTTGATGTTCTGATTCTGACTGCCATCTTCAAATTTCTTAAATCTGATATTTCATTGTAAACACTGTGACACTGCCAGCCCAGCTATCTGGAATTTTGTAAATAATTCTATGTCATTTGTGAATATTAATATGATTTATACAGTACTGTATGTTATGTACTGAGCTTCAAGAATGTAACCACAGCATAACCTGCCGGAACATAGAAGATTAACATACAAAACTTCAAGAAAATAAGTTGAAATTTACAATGTGTTATAAAAGTTAGTTTCAATGCAGCAAGGAGACAGGATGTCTAGAGCTAGAAGTGTTTTCTATTGTCTTGGAGAGAGGTAGTTAGTAGGTTTAAAATGTAAAAAGTGTTTTACTGCTGTATGACTTCCTACCAGCTGCACACTTCTGAGAGATATGTATTTCTCACACACTGGTGTTAAATTCTGTTAAGTTTCTGCTTAGCCTGGGAACTGAAGTCAGGTGACAAAGAGTGATGTCATCCAAGCTGACCCAGCAGTAATGTTTGATATTAATTTGTGAAATTCTCAGAGCGAGAGAGACTGTGCATTTTGTATTTTGTCTTGGACCTAACAAGAACATTCACTCATCATCATCATCTGCACTTGCCTTTCTGTAAGTAAGATTCAGGGCATAGTATCTCTTTTATATATAGTTAGGAATATAGTAAAGATTAGTTTTGATGTTTTCTGTATTTATTTGAGACTGTCCTGCAATGCTGTGTTAAAATATTTCCTGTGATTTTGAACACTGAAGTAAGCACGTTTGTGGACTGAGTATTGTCTTGTTCTTTTATTATTTATTATTAAATATATTTAAACCTATCTTTCTGGCTGATATTTTGAGACATATTTAAGCTCTTAGACTACTTTCATATGTATTTGGTGACTCTGTACAGGCCACACCTAAATAGCCTTACTCTTGGTCAAAACTACCATTCGGATAATAGTAACATTGCACAGTAGGATTTGACACCCTTTGCTAAGGGACTTAAAGTAGCTGATAAAGAGTTGGCTGGTGGCAGTGATAACTATCTAATAGTCTGGGCAAAAGATGGCATAGCTAGTAAACGTGTGCCAGCCTTTCCCAAGTGTGTGTGTGTGTGTGTGTGTGTGTGTGTGTGTGTGAGTGAGAGACTGAAAACTGAGATGGACGGGCAAATAATGGAAGGAGAAGTGGAAGAAAGCTAGAATCAGAGATTTGACAGCCAACTGGCACAGAGTGTCAGGGGTAATATATAACAGAAGAATGTCAATCAAACTGAAAAGTATCATATACAAAACAGTGGTGCAACTGGTACTCATACTTCTCAACTGTACAAATTGGTGGCAAATCATTAAACACTGAAGATGGAAAACAATGATGGAGATTTGAGTTTCATGATTCATACCCTTCAGAAAATCCAAGCTAATGCAAAACCTGTTATTCTATCAACTTTCAAAGTTTACAAGAGCAATATTTAAAAATTGTCCCTATTTTTGGGCCTTTGTCCCACTTTTATTTATGGCTTTGTCCACATTTATTGTTCTAAGATGTTGAGAGGTATGCTGATACTACTGTATAGTACAGAAACCTGGACAGTAGAGGCAGAGCAGTCGATGAAGATATAGTTGGGGTTGAAGTGTATGAGAAGGGTGGTAGGATGCACATTATGGGGCAGACAAAGAAATGAGGACATCAGAGCAGAAACCAAATTTGCTCCAGTTGCTGAGAAAGTGAAAGAGAACAGATTGTGGCGATTTGAGCAGATGTGCAAAAAGCAGAAGACAGTCTGAATCATAGTTAAGTACTAGACTAACTGCCCTTGCTGACCGTTTTCAGCCTAACCAATTTCCTTTTTATGGTGAGAATCAAATCCTGTACCTTGTGTCTGTGAGGTAAACACCTTAACCATTATGCCAGGCATGGTACAGAAAGGAAGAAGACAAGAAGAAATGAGGGCATCCGACAAAGAGATGGATGGATTGTCTGAGACAGTCAGATGGCTGGATTGTCTGAGAGAAGATTGGAGACAGTCAGGCATGACTGTCAAATAAGGTAGGAAATTTGGCACTGAATCCAGAGAGATAGCAGCAGTTGTTTATTTATTATTTACTAGGAAAGCCTGACTGGAATAGAACCCATCTTCAGTAGAGGCATGGGGAGAAATGCTTCATATGCAAGCCTTTGGAATGTGTGAGGAAACCAAAGCACCCAGAGGAAACCTATGTGAACACAGGGAGGACATGCAGACTCTGCACAGAAGGCACCCCAGCAGAGAATCAAACCAGAGAACCTCTTGCTGTGAGGTGACAACTCTAACCGCTGCACCACTGCACATCTGATAATGGTGATGATAATTCTTTGTAGCTATCCTCAAAAACTGCATAGTATAGTCAATCCTTATTAACTCAGGTCTCAAGCTTAAAATGCCCTGATATTCTAAAAGCTGCAAATTCTTTTCTCAGTAAGTGACTACAAAAAATGAGATAAACTTCCTGCCACCATCAGAAGCAATGAAACCACCTCAGAATTCAGATCTAAACTAGTGTAGCTCCTAAAAATAGAGTAACTTTCTTTTGAATTTCCCATCCCCCATTAGCAATGAGATCTTTCATCCTACAATCCTGTGTTTGAGTCTTTCAAGTCATTTGCCTTCATTGTGATTGAGCAAGTAATTTTTCCAGACAGTGCTCCATGGCCTCCATTGAAAATGTGACTCAACAAAGTTACACAACCCAATTAAAATATTTAAATAAAACTGCAATAAACTACTAGGTTTTACTTCTACCTGCCCAATTCCCTAATGCGTGGCTTCGGAGTTGGCTGTAACCTTAACTCTCAACCTTTTAGTGCAAGAAAACTGGACAAAGTCTAAAATAATAGTTGGACAAAGACCTAAATATAGGGACAGATTTTAAACATTGCTCTTATAGGCTTAGAAAGTTGCTGGAATAACAGTATTTGTGTTAGCATGCATTTCCTGTAGGACAGGAAGTCTGAAACTCAAATGTATGTCATTATTTAGTGACATCAATCCTCCGTGATTTGCAGGAAAACCACAAATTTTATAAGGAACAGACCAAAAATATGAGGCAAAAATCTGGGCATTCTGTGAAAATTTGGACAGTTGAAAGATATGTCTGTTAAGTCTCAATCAGTCCATTCTATCCATTGAATGTAAAACAATATGCAGTTTGTGTGTGTGTGTCGGGGGGTATTATCCTTCTTTTTTCTACAGCTGTTCAATATTTATTTTTTTCTGTATTCTGTACTTCTGCTTGCATTACATTTACATTTTTAAATTATTTACTAAAGTTTGATGATGATCCTTTATCCATTTATATCTTGAGAATATATGTCAAAAGAACATATGGATTACTTGATTTTTGCTTTAGTTTCACTTCTTTTTTTCATGGACTGTGGCAGAAATAGAAGCTATGCTATCAATCTGTTACCCCAGTTCCTAATGAATAAGTAAAAATATATATTTTCAGGTCTATTATTGCTCTGTGTAGATTTACATTTACCAATATCTTGCAAACCAGTCATCAGTGAAATATGGTACCAGAAGTTAGGCTGGATCAGTAGTAACTATGAGTTTAATAGCATAGCACTTGGCAATTAGTTTGGAAAAAAGGCACTAGGAATAAACCACTGGCTTTCTGTACAAGTTCTGTGTAAATTTATTTTTAAACATACACTATGCAACCACTTAATTTTATTATTGTTGAAACATGTATTGCATCTTCAGATAGCTTCCTGATAGATGCATTCATATAATTTGAGGTACACCTTTATTTTTTTAATATCATAATGCTACAGATTTCCAAATTATTAAAGCTTGAAGATCTCTGAAAAAACAAATGATAAAATTGTGCAGTTTTGGATTGTGTCATATATATTTATAGGTAGGTACAGACTGTTCTAACTTTCATTAAATATTACAGTAGGAATGTCTGTTATTTCTGTTTAATGGGCTAAGGTTGCTGAGTTAGCAAAAATATGTGTAAATATGCAGAATGCTGTAATATTTTTAGTTTTCTGTTTTGCAAGATGATATTACATTCTTTTACCCTGTATCACAGACAAGAGGAGCAAATGCAAATATGTAGAAAAATTGCTTTTATTTGCATTAGTAAAAGAAATTAAAAACTTGTCTAATCTGTTTCTTATGCTCAAATAATAAGTTTTCACTGAAGTCATTGCTTATTCAAATGTGATTTAGCAGGAAAGAAAACCTCAACCCCACCCCATGGAGACACCATTCATCATCACCTGTTCAATCAGATGTGCTGGAGTCATGCTAAAAGACTGAGACTGAAATCATTAAAATGTCAAAAATTCAATATCAGATCATCTTATGATTGAGGGGAAACATTTAAAAAAAATTACATTGTGTACGAGTAAAGCATGACATAAATAACAGGCTGCAACCTCCACCATGTGTATGGCTGTTAACTTACATTCCTATACTGTTTTCCCACAGCATGGTTGGGGAAACAAAGCCATCATTTCAATTTTTTAAATAATTATAGACCCTTTCTTGGTTATTTGGACCTCCAGATAAAACAGTATTATGTGTGTGTGTGGGGGGGGGGGGGGGGGCAAACAAAATCTGATGGTCTTGTACTGTGAGTGTTAAAAACAACAGCAAGACGGATACTGTATACTCTCAAGCAATTGTTTGGTTTACTAATTGTATTGGCCTTTATTTTAAATATTTTGTGAAAAAATCTTATGAGGCACTGAGATGCTGTTTCATGGAACCAGAGGAAGAGTCATTTTTCTGAATAGTTAGAAAGTCCAGCCTTATCTGTTGTGGTGGGGAGAGGACTTCAGCATGCCAAGTAGTGCTTCTGCTAATAATTGAGCTCAAGGCATGATTTGCAGGGTGATATCCCCTGTCAACTCCCTTCTGTCCTAAGTAATTCCTGGGGTGAGTCAGCAGTTGATGGTGACCTCTTTAGCTAGTCCAGGGGAAGGGCATCTCATCTTATTATAGGGAAATTGTTTCCTTTATTCCCTTTCTGTACAGCTGTGCTTGATTCACTCTTGCCTGCTTCTTTTTAAGCATCAAGGTTTTGTGAGTGCTCAGTACTAACCACTGCAGGTGAGTTTATTCCATGTCTGGGCTGAGGTTGATTAACCCCATGATTCACAGTCTGGAATGACAGTAGGTTATCTGGCTTACAGAGAAATTATTGTACTTTGGCCTTAATATCCACAGGGTCACTAGTTCACTACACCTAGTTTCTTACACTTACATACATACATACATACATACACACAAATGTTTCAAGCATGGGCATTAAAGCCCTTCTAGCTTGCCAATATGCCAAAACACTTGTTCCCATAATAAATATCCAGGCTGTTCTTAAAAATATCTAAACTAGTACTTGCTTTAATGTAATTTGGTAGTCTGTTCCAAGCATCAGCCACTCTGTCAGAGAACCAATTAGTACATGTCTCATTCCTATAGAATCTTCTACATAGTTTATCTGATGATTCTCTAGTACTTTTTGATAACCCCAAACATTCCCAGAGGTAGTTGTCCCTAAATGTCCTATATACCTGAATAAGATCTCCTCTTAAATATCTGTAAGAAACACTGTAAAAGTTCAGATGTTTTAGTCTTTCATAATAACTTAGATTTTCACATCCATGGATGCCCTTAGTATATTTCCACTGTACTCTTTCCAGTTTATTCATGCTTGTTTTCCTATAGGATTTCCATATTGTTATTCCATACTCAAGTTTGGGTCTAATGTAACTAACAAACAATGTCTTCTTTATGTTTGATTTCTTAGACTTTATAAATCTTTTTATACAACCTATAGTTCTATAACTATCATTATCCAATTGGTTGATATGATTAGAAAAACTCATAGCTGAATCTACCCATATACCCAGGTCCTTAAATGAGTCTACAGTTTCAATCACTGTGTGCTGTATTAAATAGTCACCTTTCAGTTTGTCTCCCAAATCTCATATGCTTAGTTTTTGATGTATTTATCAACATATTACTCTCCTGTGCCCAAATGGTCAATTTAGTCAAACTATGCTTAGTTTTTGATGTATTTATCAACATATTACTCTCCTGTGCCCAAATGGTCAATTTGGTCAAACTATTTTGCAGACAAGCCTTATCTGTAACACTTGTAATCAGTTTACCCAATTTCAGGTCGTCAGCATATAGACTTTAGAACACCTCAGATGAAAAAGTAAGGTCTGAAAGGTACAGTCTAAACAAGTAAGGGCCTAGTACAGAGCCCTGTGGGACACCTTGACTGTAACCAAGGATTTCACCTGTCCAGTTGATGTGTGATACTTGCCATGCCCTATTTGTAAGTCATGCAGCTATCCATCTTATCAACAGTACATAAATACCTAGTTGTACTAATTTATTGATCAGTATTTTGTGCATGACCCTGTCAAATGCTGAAGTTAAATCTATATAAATCACATCACAGCACAATTTTTCATTCATAGCTGTTATTATATTGTTATAGAACATCATGTTACAGGTGGTAATAGTTCTATTTTCAACATATGCATGCTGATATATGGTTTTAAGTCCCAACCTATCCAGTACACTTTGCTTTGTTTGAGTCTTGTTAAACTGACATACTATAAGGGTTGGTATAATAGTCTTTTATCGTATTCAATATCTTTTGATGTCATGGATACTTTGTTTCTAATACAAGTCTGGTTACAGATCCCTTGAGTTATATTTTTTTCACTTGTTATAATTTCCCTTAATTAAGTTTTACTTTGACCAGCAACTAGTTCATATGTTCATAGGTTCATAGGTGTGTACTAGGCTAATGGCCGTGGAGCCTTTACAAGTCTAGCCCATAGGATTACCCTGGCATCGTGCCACCTGACCTTAGTTTCCAGTGCCTCTGTCAAGTAGAGCCACTAGAGTGATCCCTGGGGTGAATTTTCTATTTCCCATCCACTCATCAAGATTTCTCTTGATGAGGGCCAGTGAGGTGCTTTGTTTGACATGTATGGGAAGTCTATTCCATAGCATGGGCAGTCTCTGGGTTATGAACCTGTCCCTCCAGCCCATTCTGTTGATTGTGGTAATGAGGTTGAGGTCTCTGGAGCGTGTGATGCTGATGGATTGGGATGTCTTTAGATGTAGCATTTCTAACAGAGCTGGGTCAGGCATGGCTTTGTAAGTCAAGCAGAGATCACCTCTAAGTAGGCGATATGAGACACAGAATAGTTGGAGTTTTTTTAATCTGTCCATATAGGACACATGTTTAAGGCCTAGGATCCTCTTTGTGAGGTACTTTTGCGGCCTGTGAACTTGGTCAGCCAGAGTCCCTCCGTGTTGGCCTGGACTTCTGAGAAGTAGATGCCAAACAGGAGAGGACCCAGGACCGATTCCTCTGGCACTCCACTTGTGACTGGTCTGCAGTCTGACTTGGAGTCTGCTAGTTTCACACTGTGGGTTCTATCTGTGAGCCAATTTGCAACACATCTAGTGATATAGGGGTTGATGCCTAGTTTGGTGAGTTTATCAATAATTCCTGAGTGTGGAATGGTATCAAAGGCCTTGGCCAGATCGAGGTAGGCTGTATTAACTGCCTTGCCCTCATCTACAGCTCTGGTGATTGACTCAAAGAAGTCAACCAGGTTGAGCAGGCATGATCTACCTTTCACAAAATCAAATTGCGTGGGATCTAGAGTTTGGAGATTCCTCATATCCTTGTTAATTAGGTCCATGATGATGCGCTGCATATCAGACTCATCAGGCTAATGGGGCGATAATTCCCAGGAGAGGGATGACTGTAGCAGTGCGCCATTTTGTAGGGACAAAGCCAAGATGAGGCTGTGATTGAACAGGGCACACAGATGTGGTGCCAATTCACTTTGTAGTTCATGTAGAACACATCCAGGGATATTGTCGGGTCCCATGGAAGCTGTATTCTTAGCCATGGATAATGCAGCTTTAACCTGTGCTGCAGTAATGCTGGGTGCCTGGCATTCCTCCGGTATTGTGATTGGTCCTTGAGAGGGGTATAGTTGGCACTAAAACTGTTGGACAGTATGTTGGCAATATCTGTTGGCTCAGTATAGGAGGTACCATAGTGCAGTAACTTAGATAAAACCTGGGTATTGCCGTGAAGATTCTAGATGTAATTATAGAAGGCTTTGAGGATGTTTTTAGTGTCTGCTGCAATTCTCCCTTCATAGCTGGCTTTAGAGGTTTTGCTGCGGGATCCCAATTTTTTGTTGAGGCTAACAAGGGAGTTTTTCCAGTCTTGGAACTTCATCTTTTTCTGCAGCAGTTTCTCCCTTCTGTTGTAAAGTTTATTAATGGCAGGGGACCACCAGATTGGCTTACTTTTTTTGGAGGAAAGCATCTTGGTTCTATTGGGTATGGCTAGTTCCAAGCATTTATGTACGTGTTCGGACAGTGAATTGGTGTATGATTCGGCAGTCATGCATCTATTTTCCATTGACATGGGTGCCAAGAAATTAGTCACCTCTGTTTTTAGGAGCCCAATGTCATCTTTGGAGAAGTTTTTCATGTTGGTTACCTTTGCGGAGATGTGGGTTCATAGGTTCATAGGTGTGTACTAGGCTAATGCCCCTGGAGCCTTTACAAGCCAAGCCCATAGGATTACCCAGCATCGTGCCACCTAACATTAGTTCCCAATGCCTCTGTCGAGTAGAGCTGCTGGGGTGACACCTGGGGTGAATTTTCTATTTCCCATCCACTCATCAAGATTTCTCTTGAAGAGGGCCAATGAGGTGCTCTGTTTGGCATGTATGAGAAGTCTATTCCATATCATGAGCAGTCTCTGGGTTATGAACCTGTCCCTCCAGCATGTTCTGTTGATTGCGGCAATGAGGTTGAGGTCTCTGGAGCATGTGGTGTGGAGGGATTGGATTTCTTTAGATGTAGCATTTCTAACAGAGCTGGGTCAGACATAGCTTTGTAAGTCAAGCAGAGATCACCTCTACGTAGGTGACATGAGACCGAGAATATTTGGAGTTTTTTTGAGTCTGTTTATATAGCACAACCATTTAAGGCCTAGGATCATCTTTGTGAGGTACTTTTGCGGCCTCTCCAGTTGTTGCAGGTGTCTAGTGAGGTACATGCCAAATGGGGCATTGTACTCGATGAATGGCATAATGAGGGAAGAGTAGAGGGGCACAATGACCTCTTTCTTCCTGGATGCAAAACCCTTAGTACTGAGATGTGCCACATAGAAGGACTTTCTGATCACAGTGGCAATGTGGTGGTCAATGCTCCATGCTCTGGAACAGACTTCCCATAAATGTCAAGAAGAGCACCTCACTGGCCCTCTTCAAGAGAAATCTTGATGAGTGAATGGGAATAGAAAGTTCACCCAAGGGATCCCTCCAGTGGCTCTACTTGATAGAGGCATTGGTAACTAACGTCAGGTGGCATGATGCCAGGACACTTCTATGGGCTAGGCTTGTAAAGGCTCCAGGGCCATTAGCCTAGTACATACCTATGAACCTATAAGATTAAGATATTTGATAAAATGATCATCAGAAAGCAAAACAAGTATGTTTAAAGCAAAATTAATGTGTTTGGGGCAAAGCAGGCATGTTTAGAGTAAAACAAGCACAAGAAAAGTACAATGGTTATGAAAAGAGATTAAATTAGCAAAACTAATATAATAAGGCACATTAAGCATAGATAAAGCAAGGTGACTGCATGTTTTTGGCAAAGTGCTTTCTTTTGGCATAACTAGAACTTTGTATTGTATGAAGGGCATAACTAGAGTTATTTGAAGTATCTCAAAGTGTGCAAAAGTATTTACACTGTGTGCTTATTACTGTGCATGTATTTGAAGAGTTATTTGTGTGCAAAGTGCAACTATTTCTTGAAGTACAGTCAAAGTATACCCATTTCAAAACATTTCTTGTACTGGGTGTGTTAACAAAGTACTGCCATTACAGGTTGTTTCTTGCACTGTAAAGAATTGCATTGCAAGGTAGCGCCATTTTGGGAAAATTTCAGTGTGCTGTGTGCTGTTTATTTGCAAAGTGCAATTACTTCGAAATGTTTCTGACTGAGCTTCTTCTACCTACTTTGCTCACATCGTGCATTGATTTGAAATGCTTCTTAAACTGATAAGAAGTGATTTCTTGTACTATAGTAATTTCAGGAGTATTACAGTGCCCGAGAGACTTATTTCGCAAAGTTCAGTTATACAAAGGTTTGCTGTGCTATTGGGCAAGGTCACAGATACCCGCATAAAGTTCTGGCATGTGTGTATGTGTATGTGTTCATGATTATTTGCAAACCCTTCACTGGTATGTGTTAATATGGCAGAAGGATTTTGAAATCCCTTAACACTTATAGTTGATCAAAATATTGCAGAAAATTGGAGAATATTTGAGCAAGAGTCAGATATTTTTATACAAGCAGTGTATTTAGATAAAGATGCATGCATTCATTTTGCTAAACATAGCTGTGTCAGAGGCCATTGAAAGAGAGCGTTCATTTGTGTATGCACCAGCAGTATATTTAGGAGAAGTTGAAAATCATTATATTGTTGTACAGGCTGAATCAAGGGAAGACCCCAAGTGTTAGAAGTACAAATTCAGAGAAATGTGTAACCCTCAGGCAAATATTACATTAGGGAAGCATTTGTTTTACACGAGAGATCAGAAAACAGGGGAAACTTTTGCAGCTTAGATAACTAACCTGAGAAACAAAGCTAAAATGTGTCAGTTGATGACTTAAAACATGAGTTAATAAGGACAGGCTCATGTGTGGTATTAATAGTGCTGCTGTGAGAAAGATTTTGCTTTGTGACAGTGATTTAACATTAAAGCCATTGAGATTTGTCAAATCCATGAAGTTACAGAAAAACACACAAGTATACTTGCAAGTGACAACAGTATGGTTTCAGCAGGCTCCAGAGCAAACTTAAATAGTATGCAACATGTGGCAAACAGAAGTAGGCCTGAGCACATGGCAGCCACATCCCCTGCTGGCTCACCAGGGAAATCACGTAGTTTTCCAGCAAGCTCTAAGACCAGTTCAGTTAAAGGAGCATGCTCAGTGCAGTACAAACATGAATTAGCAAAACCCAATTCCAGCTTTATTGTTAACAGTCGCAATTGTGGTGCCAATCATGAGTCTAAAAGAGAGAAATTCTTGTCACAAGTATAAAAAATAGAACCATTTTCAAAAGTTTTGTAGATCAAGTAAACCTCACACAGCTGTAAAGAAAGGTCACACCGAAAAGCAAGTTGATCAAGTAGAGCTGCAGCAGTCAACTGATGGTGTATCAGTAATTGATGTAAAAGATGAAGCAGTGAATTTGTTGGCAAAGAACAAAGTGTTTTGTACAGTCTGGATCAATGGTATATCCACAGAGCTTAACGTAGACATTGGTTCAAAGTGTAATGTTATATCAGCAGACACATTTGCTAAAGTGAGAATTAATGAGCAACTGAATGTGGCCAGTAGTGCGAAACTTGTTGCTTATGGAGGTGAAGACATTTAAACCAAAGGCTCAGTGATGTTTTCATGTTATTTGGCTAAGAACTATTACAACTTGTTATTGTATGTAGTCCAAAGACAAGTACAGTCACTAGTGGGGCTCAGAGACAGTTTGAGAATTAATCTGCTTTCTTTTACTCAAGAATTTCATCATGTAAGTGCATATCCTAGTGCCAATTTTACTGAAGCCATTTTCTCGGAGTATGCTGATGTTTTCTTTGACAAGTCGGGCAAACTTCCAGTTGTGTACTCCACGAAGTTAGACCCAGAGGTCACTCCAGTAGTTATACCAGCAAGAAAAGTTCCAATAGCTATGCAAGATAAAGTCAAAGCTCAGTTGTATAAAATGGTGCAACAAGGTGTAATTTGTCCACTTACAGAGCCAACTGAATGGGTGTCATCTACGGTAGCAGCTCACAAAAAAAGGCTCAGATGAAATCAGAATATGTATTCATATTCACTCAAGAGATCTGAACAAAGCGTTGAAGAGACCACATAATCCAATGCACACAATTGAAGAGGACACAGCCCTAATACCAAATGCCACTGTTTTTTTCTGTCTTGGTTGCAAAAAGTTCATTTTGGCAAGTGATGCATGAATGCAAATCCTCATTACTAACCACTTTATAGTACCCCTTTTAGCAGATACAGATCCCTAAGGATGCCATTTGAAATAAATTCTGCAAGTGAAGTCTTCCAGCATGCAATAGAGCAATTTTTTTTTTGCCATAATAGTACATGATTTATTGGCTGGAGGCAATGGTGAAGCAGAGCATGACAGAAACCTAAAGAGAGTTCTAGACAGAGCACATTAAATAAACTTAAAACTCAATCCTTGAAGTATAAATTCAGGCTACCAGAAGCTACATATGCAGGTCATTTATTTACCAATACTGGCTTGAGACCAGACCTGACCAAGCAAGCAGCTATTCTTGAGATGTCAGCACCAGATAATATTTAAGCTCTACAGTATTTCCTAGGCCTGGTCAACTATTTAGGCAAGTTTATACCAGACTTCAGTGAGTTGACAGCACCTTTAAGAGAGCTGATGCACAAAAATGTTACATGGTCATGGTTAGAACAGCACCAGAAGGCATTTGAAGACCTTAAGCAGAAAACTGCCACCCCACCTACATTAAGACACTATGATATAAATAAAACAGTCACTCTTTCCTGTGATGCTTCAAAATGTGGTCTTGGCACAGTTATTCTTCAAGAAGACAGACCAGTAGCCTGTGCATCTAGAAAATTTACCCAAACTGAAATGCAATATGCTCAAATTGAGAACGAACGTTTGACAATAGTATTTACATGTTCTAAGTTTCATGATTATATCTATGGTCAAGCTATTCAGATTGAAACTTCTGAAGGAGCCTATGCATTCAGCTCCAGCAAGATTACAAAGAATGATGCTCAAATTGCAAAAGTACAACTTCAAAATGGTTTATATGAAAGGAAAACTACTTTATCTGACTGATACCTTATCCAGATCACCTAGAAATATGACAGAACAGCTTGATGCAGAGAAGTTTGACTTTAACATGGTGGCAGTGCATAATTTCTCAACCACTAGACTTGATGAGCTGAGACATCACACAAAGAATGATCCAATTTTGCAAAAGTTCAATCTCTACATTAATGTTGGATGGCCATTAAAGCAATCTAGTGTACCACCTGAAGTACAAACCTATTTTCCTTACAGAGATGGAATGGTGATGGAAGATGGCATTATTTTCAAAGATCCTAAAATTGTTGTTCCTGCTTCCCTATGACAAGAATATATCCAGATTTTGCATTGTGGTCACCCAGGTTCCACATCAACTAAGAGGAGAGTGACATAATTAGTATGTTGGCCTTCACTAGTGAAAGACATCGATAAAGTACTTTCTTCTTGTTCTGTATGCAATAGTACTAGACCACATTTGCAAAGAGAACCACCTCAGCTAAGTCAAGTTCCTGAACTACCTTAGTCAACAGTAGCCACTGATATCTTTGAGTGGAACAATCAACACTACTTGGTATTGGTAGACTCTTATTTGAATTGGTTTGAGATAGACTTACTACTTAATTTAACATCCACTAGTGTTATTACTAAGTTGAACCGTCGTTTCTCAGAATATGGTATTCCACACAAAGTTGTTTCTGCCAATGGTACTCAATGTAGTAGTCAGTTATTTCAGAAATTTGGAAGAGAGTGGGACTTTGTACATGTTACTAGCAGTCCTGAATATCTACAGTCAAATCGGTTAGCTGAACATGCAGTGCAGACTGCAAAGCAATAACTTGAAAGGTCAAAGCGTGACAATACTGATGTATTTTTGAATTTACTTAATCTCAGAAACATACACCGTGACAATATACTTGGCTCACCTGCTCAAAGACTTCTATCCAGACAAACCAGAATGACATTACCTATTAGTTCCAGTTTATTGAGACCTAAAGCTAAGAACAACAAAACCATCAAGGCTCAATTATTCAACAAGCATTCTATCCAGAAGTTCAGTTATGATAAATTGAGCAGATTTCTTCATCCATTCAGCGAAGGAGAGACAGTGAGGATACAAACAGTGAAAGGTTTCAACCAGATAGGTCGAGTTACAGGTATATGTGCCAAGCCAAGATCCTACATTGTAGAATCTGAGGGTGTGGAGTACAGGAGAAATCGCAGATATCTTCCTCCTGTACCAGAATCATCATTGCAGCATTGTTCCTGTCATACAGACTCTAGATCTCAGAGCGAACCAAACATTGTTCCCATCTCAGAGTGTGTTTCAACCTCTACATCCATTCCTGAAGATGTTCCATATACTCCGAAGGTTGAACATTCTGTAGAGACAGCTCCAGTTGATAAATCTAATTTCCAGTTTTATGTCACATGATATGTTCAATTTTCCAGGCCCAGTGTGAAATACGCAGCAACATGGAGATAGCTGTATATGTGTACCTAGTCTTGTATAATTGCCTGACAAAGAACAACTTCTATTATCTGCATGACAAACGTTGTATGATCTATTTCTCAAAGAGGGAGGATGTAGATCAGAGTGCATGTGCTATATCTTTAAGAAGCATATCAAGGACTGAATGTGGACATATAAATACCCGGCAAGTGTTATTCCCAGTGCCATTTTGAGAGTGCAGCCAGAGAGTGAGCATGTTTGATTGCAGTAGGTAGTTTGTTTAGAAGTTACTTAAGTTAAAGTCAGTAAACTTCTGTTGAGATATGTTTGTATATAATAAAACTGCTTGAACAAAACCCACAAAGACTCTTCTATTGTGTCCAAAGTAGGAGAGCGACACACTCCAACTGGTTAGTTTATGGTTTTTAAAACCACTCACTCAAAAAAAGGGAGTATGCAGTTTCTCTCAGCAACACTTATTTGTAGGAGGCAGTGAATTACTGAGAGATTTGGTTGCATGGATACTTGAAACACATTTTTACATTTTTTAAGTCTTTATTGTTAATTTTGCTTAGCAAAGTACACTGGCAACTCCTTAGACAGAGTCCACATTGTGACATTTTTCCAAGTAGATAAGCATATGTGAGTCTGAATCCCGGGTAACTTACATTTATGCAAATCACTTACAGAGATCCACCATGTACTACAAGTAAATATCACCATTTTGTGGAATGTATGACCCATGTCTTTTATAATCATCATTGCCCTTTTCTCTTGATTCCTTACTGGACCCAAGACTCTTAGTTTATAAGGGCCTTCTTCACACATGTTCACCATTTCTCTTCTTTATTAGCTTGTGGCAATAGGTATTCTTTGCCTGCCTTGTGGGATCACTGCTGTCCTCTTCTTGACTTGGTGAACTTTCTTGTATCATACTTCCATACTCCATTTGACTCACTGGGCATTACTTGGTTTTCTCCAATATTTCTTTCCTGTCATTGCCACCTGATTCCATATATATGACAAATAAGTGAAGTTAACAGTGTACACTACTGGGGTGTCTTCTGGCTCCTGAACTGAAAAGAAGGTTTCAAAATGATTTGTTGTATTTTTCTGTGTGTTCTGAGAATTCTCTCCCTCCATTTTTGTCTACTTCTTTTTTTAATTCTTTTTCCCCTTGCCACACCAGTGGGGCTACTGAACTTTAAACAGATACCATAGCTGAAGCAACTGGGAAGGTCGTACACAAATGGTGAAGTAGCTTCTGGAAGTCTGTACTGTGTGTTATCTGTGTGGAATTGAAAGGGTCTGGAGGCATCTATCAAGAGATACTGTGTTTCTCCAGGATTGAAATAGGAATTAGCTTCTGTGTCAGGGTTATACAGATACAGACTCAGGGGGTTTCATTTGTCCTAAATCCACTACATGGGTTACTCACCACCCCATTCTGTACAAAACTCAATTGGCAGCTGATGTGAGAAAACAAATCTGACCACATGAGAAGATGGGTTGTGATTAAAGTTCATACCCAGCATGTGGTATTGGGGGTTGAGGAATGTTACTGGTCTAATAAAGACAACCGTGGCAAAAAACTTAGCAATTTGATGATGTCCATCGTCACTTTGTTTTCCTAGGTGGGAATCTCAGCATGACTGTGATTCATCAATTTGATTAGAAGTAGTAGGAAAAACAAAGTCAGTGTAATGAAAACGAGTAGGTGGTAAGTGCTTTTATTAAGAAGCTAAGAACACCCAAAAAAACGAGGATTAGAAATTACTCGTATACAATAATTTTAACTAAATTATAACCGTTAAAGCCAAAAAAGCTATTGGTATCAATCTTCTTTTTTCTTTCTTTTTTATTTGTACTTTTTATTGGCATCAGTCTTCTTATCACAAAACTGGAATACCCTCTATCATTGTTATCATTTGATCTCCAAATATCAAAGATCACCAAAGGACCATGAACAAAATATTTAATTGTATCCTTTCTAACAAAAGAAACACCATTGTTTTACTCTTTCAAAATTAAACTATATCCCTGTTACAGCTAGGAGCTACAGTTTTGCTTCTAAATTAATCTGTAAAATGCTGCACACTAATCACTACTTGCCAATGGCTATTAAATTGGCTTTATAAACATCCCCCTCCCTGTTCTCTTGTCAAAGGCATTATCTCTCTAGTAAGATCATTTATAAAATTGACAATAGGAGAAAACAATTTTTGTCATAATTTCCATAGCCACAGAAACACACTACCCGATTATCTGAGGTATGAGCAGAACAATTATTCCTCATTTAGAAAAAGACTCAAAAAATGCTTACAGTTTGAATATAAAATACAAATTTTGGAAAGAAAATAGTAATACAGCTTTTTTATATTTTGCAAAATCAAAGAAAATGGCTGTATTATAATACTGCATTATGGCTATTGATTCGTTATTATTAAGTATATGCGGACGTTGTGGTATTCTTTTTTTTTTCACTTGTTTTATGTAAAATCTGTTAAACTTTGTGTTTGCATTCCCTTCATATGATATACTGAGCCTGTTTTATGATTTCCATTTCACTGTATAACCATATGAAAACATTTTTAATGTGGAGCCTTTCTCCCCAGGTCTCTGTTGAAAATGCCACTGTCCCAGTTGGATTTTCCTAGTAAACAAATGTTAAATAAATAAATATTAAAAATGTTATATGTTCTATATTGTTGATTTATTTTGCCAAAGCTTTCGGTTTCTCTATTCATATATTATTCCTTGTATATTTTTTAAATCTACTGTTCTCTCCAACTGAACTTAACAGCTGTGTTTAGAAGGTGTGCATTCTACCAGTAAGCTAATTATGTAAGCTCTGTGTTAATCTGCTTGTCTTTTGCACTTGGACTTAATCATGGCTGAAATGGACATGGCTCAGTCCAGTTACCATGCTAACAAGCAATTAGAGAAACAAACAAACAAATACTAGTAGTACTGAATTTAATATTATAGAAAACTACCATACACTGTCCATGTAGAACAGGACGATAGCTGAATAAACTCCACATTGTAAAAAATCAACCTCAATCTTATCGGGATTTTTCCAAACTTTGAGTGGGTAACCTATTCAACATGAAATAAATCTGCCAGATATTAATTGTATGTGTTAATTAAAAGAATTTAGAACAAACAGTGTAAAATTCTACGAGAGATAACATTATCTTATGTATCATATTGAGACTCCAAGGAACTTTTTGCTCTTCCTCCTTGGTAATACCTCCTGTATTTGACACAGACCATGATATTATCTTTAACAAAACAATACAATCAAAATCATTCATAAATACATTACCCTTCCAATACTTTACCACTAGACAGTGTGGAGCAATTAATAACATACTTGTCGTGCATGAAGCAGCATGATTATGTTCCAAAATCAGTTAAATAACTTGCTTGTTCAGTGTTACTTTAGTCAAGACCCGACCTTAACAATGCTTAGAAGGTGCTGTTAATATTACACCTGGCACTAAAAGTTGACACTGCTGGGCAGTAAACAGCAGCAGTAAGACATGAAATGGCTTTGTTTCAACTCCTGTTTCTGCCTGCTGTCTGCTACATTATAGCCAGTAGATTGAATCAAACTTCTTCCCTTAGACAGGGAAAATCTAAGGATGTCAACCACTTCCCCACTGCTTTACTGGCTTCTTTGTAATACAGATAAGGCATTGTGTTCTCTCTTTTTTTTTTTTTTTTTTTTTTTTATGATACTTTTCTATTACTAGTGGTATATGGAGCAAATAAATTTCCATAGATTGCAAAGAATTTCAATCCGCTCTCAATTGTAACATAGTATTATGTGTTCTCAACACAGATGCCAAGAATCACCTCTTGAGCTTCACTCTCAAGGTGAATTTCTTGGCCTCCATGTCTCAAACACATAACGTAGTCATTACAGTCGGACACCTACTTATAATCCTCCATATAAAACCAGACTGTGATCCCCCAATTACCAAAATAAATTTGATCAGGATACAGTCAGATATCTTTAATATTATTATTATATGCAGGCTATTTCAACAAAAAACTTTTGGTGGAATCACAAAATTAATAATCTGTACAACAGAAAAAGATGATCTATATAACTTTCAAAATTATAGAAAAACAAGTCTAGATTAATATACAGAAAACATTAACTTTTCTTATCAAATCTCCCAGCTTTAACTATAAGCTCAGCTTAATCTCAAAGGCTGTATGGAATAATAAGGCATTTTCAATTACAGTAAATAACTGAAAGGGAAGTTTATTATGAAACAATAAAGTGATTAAACACCTACAGGACATAGTGAAAGTGCTCAGCAGAAACGTTTTGTGCAATCTTCACAATAAGCAAAAATGTGTAAGAGTGTAACTAAGATAAGAAGAGGCATACCTTATATAACTACTGCCAAGATAGTAAGGAAAATAAAAAAATCAAATTTCATGGGACAAGACAGCACATGTTGTGGTTTTCTGTACAGAAAAAAATGAATGTGTCAGTTACAATAAACAAAAACTTTACATATGGACATGATCCTGACCTATGCAGCAGGCTGCAGTGGTACTAATTCACAAAGAGGAGGGGTCATTGATTCTAAACAGTTTTATAAGCCTGACTAATATTCTCTGCACAAAATCATAGAGCGAGACCTTTAATGGAGCTTACCCAAAATCGCACCGGAAACCTACTTCTGTTAGATAGGGAATGGAATGAAACTGTTAAGGGGAAATATTGCTGCTGAATCATGTTGCATTCTCTGAAGTGGACAAAGCAGTATTTAGATTAATTGATTCATAAATATTCCCATGCTATGGAATCTTCTGACCATTCACACCTTGCCAGTATACTCCTTCAGGCCAAACCTACTTTCTGCAGGAGGTCTGCAACAGTCATTACCGGAGTAACTGTGTGAAAACCTATCCAGTTATCTAGGTTACATTTATACCAGGCCAGCAGATTTGTCAGCACTAATGGATATAGACCAAGGACAAAGACATGTGATATGAAATTAAATTTATTTCAAGTTTAAGTGATTTCATCCTTATAAGTTACAATACTAGAGGACCAAAATTCTCACCCTATAACATCCTTAAAATAGCTAGCATAAATGATGTCACCAAATTAATTAATCATTTCATTTAAAAAATAACTATTAAATAACATAAATAAGTGCAACTATAAAATAACCTATGCTTTATTGTTGCTCCAAAAGCAATGCTAAAACCATATGTATAAAAACTGTTATAAATACCTAAATTGCAAATAACTTTATTGTAAACAAACATTTTTATGCCAAATTTTAAAACAATAAATATGAATCACAAATGAAAATTGATTACGCTATTTTGAAGTAACTAACCACTAAAGACTATTCACGCTACTAACTTGATAAGAAACAAAAAAGCGAGCTGGCTGCTTTTACTTCACAAAAAACTGTTTATTGTAAACGCTTTCATCAAGGCACATGCCCCAACTTCATCAGACGACTCAACAACATAAAAAACTTCGTTTTATACTCACATTCAAATTCAATTAAACAATTAAATCATTAATTAAACAATGAATTAAAACTATTTTGTATTTTAGTGCCCATGCTTCCAAACTTTCAACTTATTAAAAGCATTAGAAGCTATAGAAGCAGTGTGAAAAGAAAAATGTTTTAACACATTATTAAGACACCATAATAGATAAAACAATATTGTTCAATCATAAAATCATAAATTCATAAAATCCTAAACACTACAGAATTATAGTTGTGTTTATACTCAATCTCAAAAACTCTTAGGCACCTCTAGTGGACTATATCATTCTATACATAAATAATGTATTAATTCATAAGTTACATAAGTAAATAAATACTTAAATATATCAGTAAAAAATCAGTTAAAATCAGTTAAAAAAATGGGCATTGTGTAATGGCATTTTGGGAAAGGCAATTCATGTTCAGTAATAACATCTACAAGGACAATATGGTATGGTACACAAGGTACCAACCACAAAATTAATTTTACCATAACAAGCCAGTGACTCATGTCTGTTCTGTTACAGACCATATATAACTTTTTGAATGACTACATTATAACTTAGCACTATGCATTTTGAGTATACTGTTTGTTAAAATCATGTCATTCAGTCAAGGCAGATAGGTAGAATTCAGTCTTAGCTGCCACATCAACTCTTTAAACTCAATCTTGTCTCCCACTGTCCTCTCTAGGGTCTCTGGGGATGTTTTCCAATATTTTAAACTTAAAACCACCTTTATTGTTGCAATTGAAAGTGTGTCGGTAAGTGTCATTTTTCATATATTTTTCAGATATCATTAATGTGTTTGTAAATTCTGTTCTGTAAAGATCTTTCTGTTTTTGCCCTCATAAAATGACCTACACTCACCTCAAACAGCCATACAAACCAATGCAATTATACAACAATTACCTGTCTGCATTAACACCGTGGACTATCTGTTTTTTTTTTGTTTTTTTTTGTAGCAGCAACATCTCATCTTCAAAGGTGTATATATACTATGTTTAAAAACCCCACATTTTATGTTTCCTTTGCTAATAACTTGCAGTGTAGTTAAGGTGCCCATGTCACAAACCTCTCAAGTCTATTCTTAATATTTTGCCTTTTCTTGCAAATGAACATAGGAGTTTCATCTATCACTTTTAATCGTTTGTTTAAAATATATTCCGTGTGTTCATAATAATATCTTTAATTATTATTGTTTCTGAACTCAGTTTTAGTACCATAGCTCTATCAGAATTATCTACTGATGTACCAATATTTTGAATAGGCATTACATTAGTATACCCCTTTCCCAAAAGTGATAAATATTTGGTACCCCTATTAAAGGTATCCCTGTATTATAAACAAATAAATAAAATCTTTACGCTTGAAATATTTCAAGTAATTTATCACATTTCATGTAAAAGGTGTTATCATACAAAATCAGTCTTGCAAGTCTGACTAACTGTCCTTTGAGCAATCCTCTCTTCTGAGACATGAGCTAACAGGTGTGGAGTGTAGATATGAATTGGAGAAAATGGGTTTCAGATTTAAACCAAACACACTTTCTTTATTCAGTATTTGATCATCTAAATAATTAATTGATTTCTAAGCATCCTAATATGTGAACCTAAAAAAACTGATAGCATTAATGTATTCATTAGGTTCACAGATACTGGGCTAACGACCACCAGAGCCATTAAAATCCTAGCTGTGCAATCCAACTCAATTGTGCCCTATGTATCCTGGTCATTTATTAGGAGGGAGTATGTTAGTTAGGCAGTTTCTAGAGGTTATGTGGGGAGGTATGTAAGTTTGGACATTACTGTCTGCCTCTGTCTGTCAGAGACATGGGGTCCAGACACGGGATGATTTTCCAATTTCCCATTCATTGGTCAAATTACACTTAAATAGAGTTAGGAATGAATTACATTTCACATGGATGGAGAGCCAGTTCCAGAGCATGGGAAATCCTTTAAGACACAAATCTGTCTCACCAACATGTCTTATTTATGTAACAAGCAAAATTTAAATCCTTGGATCAAGTGGTTCTGATGCTATTCATTTTGTGGATGTGCAAAAGGACCATCAGAGCTGGATTAGATATGCCTTGTATGCCAAGCATTGATTGCCTCTCAGTAACCTGTAGGAGACAAGAGTATAGAGACAGGGCTTTGTACCTTGCATTCCCCTGGTAAGGAACCTTTGTTGGCATTCCATTTGCTGCATATATCTGGTCAGGGATTCACTTTGGAATCTCGAATTTCCGAAACATCGAATTTCATATGATCAAGGCCATATGATCAATGTTTTGGAATGATGACATTCTGAAATAACTCCAACATAAAAAAAAATAAAACAACTTTTTTAACATTTCTGCAGGGGGGGGGGGGCAAGCCCGTCTGCACCCCTCACACCCCCGCTACTTAAATATACCAATTCCAAAATCACACTACAGCAAGGAAAGGGGAAATCTCCCATTCCATGCTGTATGTTGATCTCCGTTCAGAATTTTGAAGTTCTAAAACTTCTATCATATGGTCTCGACCGTATGAATTTCGAGATTCCGAAGGGAACCCCTGGTCAGGTACATGATGAAGAGGGCAGTGTACTCAATGATGGGTCGGATAAGAGCCCAATAAAGTGGTATTATAACTTCCTTGGACCTGGATGCCATGCTCTAACCATTGCAGTCCTCCATTCTCATGGTACAAAGCCTGTTTTGAGGCTAGTTGAAAAGTGACTCAAGTGGTCCTGAAAGGTCATGTTTCAAGCTATTTAGGAGGCATCCCAGGATATTGTCAGGGCACATTGAGACTGTGCTTTTGGGTTTAGCAAGCAATGCCAGGACGTGTTCCCTGTTAATAGTTGGAGGGGGGTTATGCTAGTAGGTATTTTATGGGGGAAGGCAGCTCAGCAAATTCAACAATTAAATCCATGTCATTCCAATGAATAAATATGTCAGTCAAATAACATAGGTATAATTTCCAAGAATTTATTTATTTGCGTAAATAGGACACAAGCTGCCCCCATAGCAACTCCCTTAATCTGCTTGTAGTATTCACCCAGAACGTAAATGTAATTATTGGTTAGAACTACTTCCATCAATTCAACTAGTAATTTAATCTCAGAACCATTTAGAAAGGAACAATCTAATAATGCTTCATAAGACATCTCTAAACCCATCTCATGGAGAACACTAGAAAATAAATAAATACCATCCACTGTTAAAAAAAACTAACTTTGTTACCCCCATTGAGTAGTCACAATTGGTCTAAAAAGAGGCTTAATGAAAGTGACTACTTCCCCTAGTTGGCAGGACAATGATGAAGACAGTCTTTACGAGGACTTTAACAATCAGTTGTTTTTCCAAGAATTATTGGGCTTATCAGCAGGAAAAAAGTGTCTGAAGTTTTTTCAGAGAAGGGGCCTAGCTGACTGCACCATATCCAGTAGTTGCTAGGGTGTTATCAATACTAAATCCAGTGCATTTGCAAAGAGCATTTTTTCTTCGAGTAAAAATGAATGGACAGATATGAGAAATCACTGCAACATGCCCCGGGATTCATGAAGCTCGGTGCAAGGCCGGTGTTAGGCTTGCGCCAACCGTGCAGCATACAGATGGTGCAGTAGCACCATATGCATATTAATGAAGGCGCATTGCCGCCACAGCCACGTGCATAGGAAACGAGCGTGAGTGCATGGGGCGTGTTGAAGTGCCGCACGGAGGCGTGGAAATGTCGGCTGTTGACATGCAACCTAAAATGCTGAATTTTACAGTCAGCCTGCAATAGTAATCACACCTGTCAGTGTCGGTGGATACTGAAACGTATGCAAAGCATGCAAGACAGTTCTTGCGAACACAAAATTAAGAAGCAAACACAAATGCACGTTAGCGAATATCGAGTCTCCATCCCTCGAACAAATGACATTTAAAACCGTGTGCCCGTATTCTAATGCAGTGTTGATAGTTATACCAAGTGGAAGTGAAACGCATCATGTTAGCGTGCCGCCAATAGCTAAGTCTAGCCCAATGGTCAGGGTTACCACCTGTCCCACATTGTGAGGAATAGTACACAGCTGGGCAGTTGTGTCCATACCAAAACCATTATAAATGTAAAATATCCTGCGACCGTATGACATAATTATGTCCCACATCGCATGTAATAGTCACATACAATAGTTATTTCCGTATGTAACACACCACATGTTACAAGAAATAGAATAAGCAAGTAAACGAAACAGAAGGAGCATATAAACTGCTACAACAATAAGCTAACATGTAGGCATAAAACAAAAGTATTATCCGTTGTACTGACCGTGGGTATGTGTTGTCCTGTAGAATCTGATTTGTGTCTGGAATATATCCCATCCTGGCCATATGAAAAGGTGGCAACCCTACCAATGGTCAGAGCATTCGGCCAAAATCCGCCCATATGCTGTCCAAGCCATTCTTGTCAGGATGTGTCAAAGTTGAACGGGTATTACCTGGGTGTACCTACCATGTCATGAAAGATAAGTATTTGTGTGTACCTATGTGCGTGATGTACAGCATGTGGAAGGTGAAAAATGCCAGGGTAGTCCTCACAACCATACAGGTACCTGACATATGTAGTGTATGCAATGTGTTCCCTTTACCGTGCCATGGGCCATCAACCAAAGAAGGGATGGATGGAGTGTTTGGAATATGTGTGTGGGGGGATGGGTAATGTTATAATCCACAAAGGCGAGACTGTGTTGGATGCACAATAGGTGAACTGGAGGTGTATGAGGGAGCAGCGGGTGAATCAGAAAGAAACACAAAGAACAAACATACACATCCACAATGCAACCTGACAGGCCATACTGTAGAACACAATCACACAAACATATGAATATTAAAATGTGCGATACACATGTACAGAAACGTCACTGGCACATACCCACAGAATGGTCTGGACGGAACTGGGCCATCCAACTGCAACACACCTGGATGCATAATTGAATACCCATCATCCCCTCTACAGCACACAACCCGCCCTCATTCCTGAACGTCCACCAAATCCAGCCATACTCAGGCTACTAGCTTGGCGCAGCCATATCTACACATAGTGACCACTACTCATATGTGGTAGGCAGTGTCACCCTAGGCAGTGTCAGGATTGCAAACTATGTATCCCTCGCATGTAAAACCCCATCACATTTTCGTAAGTCCAAAAAAATCGAAGGTCATTTGCTTGTTCAATTTCTGGATATCCCTCATGGGATAAGTATCCTGAGTAAACATCAGACTTGGTATCACAATACGATATCCAGTCCTGTAGACATCTGGACACAAGTTGTATGTGCAGTAGTGGTTCACGAGACTGCTCAGCCTCCTGGCCATCATGCAGAATCCACTACCCAGGATCAAACACCTGCCCGTCATGCACGTCTCTCCACATGAATTATCGAGAGAATATACTGTACACAGTCGCATAGTGGCACTTGGAAATAGGGTGATTAAGGCGCTGATGTAAGCAGGGTACCTCCTATCCCACTTTGTGAGGGACAGTCCCTGTTTGGGTAGGTGTGTCCTGACCAAGAATGATACAATGGCAAATGTCCTGTGATTGTAGGAAATAACTATGTACCATATTTCATGTAACAGTTGCCTAAAACAGTTATTTATGGATGTAAAATACGTAAATCGTACAAGAAACAGAATAAGCAACTAAAGTGCTACAGGAATCTAGGAAAACTAAACAATCTGGTGTGTCCAGAATATATCCCATCCTGGACATATGAAAATGTGGCAACCCTACCAATGGTCAGAGCATTCACACAATAACTGGCCAGCCTCTTAATCACTCATAAAACCAGTGACCTTTGGAGGAAAGGTGTTGAATGACACTTGAATGACTAATAACAATAATTAAGAGTAATAGACACTTTTAACTGCAGAAAATAAGTATTAATACATATGGCACTGAATCTGTCAACATGTTTCAAGTTAATAGTACTAATATTGTAGAAGTGTCCATGATTGTCCCTGATTTGTCATTGCCATGTCCCTGTCACTGTTGAAATTAGTCCCTGAGTGTTACAGAGGTCCGTAATGTAAATAGGTATGTAGGTGTATGTAGAGACAGATATATATCTATATATATATATATATATATATATATATATATATATATATAAATGAAATGGTCACAATAAAGCATTCGTAATGAATTTGAAGGGAAACACCAGTGGAAACACCCCCGCCCTGTATTATGTAG